>NC_060187.1:40892653-41244372 GCF_021184085.1 Oncorhynchus gorbuscha
ATGCTTTTGTTGATAGGATCATTTACACTTCAAGGATATTCGTACAAGATACGTCTTCGACTACCTCCGGAGGAGGTGAGGAATATCTAATCACAATCAGGTCACTATGCGTCTTTTGATTGTCTACACCTGTCGACAAATGTTGGCACAATCAGAATGTGGACAAGATCAAGACTACTGACTCATGTTAGAACCAGGTATAAACAGGGTTTTAGAGAGGCTGTTGGAGAGGACTAGTTGTAGGCTAGTTGTAGGCTAGTTGTAGGCTAGTTGTAGGCTAGTTGTAGGCTAGACCAGACCCTTCCACCGTATTTACAGTAACACATAACCATAGCCAACAGATATTGTAGAGACGTGAAATTAAATCTGCAATAATGATTAATCACTCAAATTAAATGTATTCATTGTAGATTCAGGACCACGTTTGTAATGTGTGAGGGCATATACTCATGTCAAAAGATTTCAATAAGCACATCTTAGAAAGTGAGTGAACTCACAGGGATTTTTGAGAAAGTTACCATATACATAAACTCAAAGAAAAGCCCCCATAAATCAATCTGTATTAAAATCTGTATTAAAATCTTAAACCAACTTTTTTGCATTGCATTATTTTTCCAGTGAGCGATCACAAACGTATGATACTTTGCTCTGTTTGATATTCCAAATAGCATGCCTGTCTCAAAGGGGTTAAGTTCGAGCCAGTTAAATGGACTTTAAGTACAGCAGCTCTGACTCCTGAAGGTCCTGTCCATATTTAATGTCTAATGTCTCCTGCTATTGCTGTTTCTCCATTGCCTGATGCCACCTCTGTGCCTGCCAAGTAGAGGTCAATGTGACGGCACATTATTAATAGAATCAACTGTCGGTCTCTCTGTAAAATGGAAAGATATAGTACCATGATGCGCTACTGTCTTGTCACTGTCAGTAAGACACCTCCAGAAATATACTATTCAGGATGGGATGGGGGGTGAGGGGGGGCTGTACTGCATTTCCCCACACTGATATTAAAGCTTTTTTAACATTTGATGACTTGAGAAGACCATACTCTGGTCCGACCTCTTTGGGCAGCCTGGTAGCTTATGTAAGTGAGTTTGTTAAGAGTTCTGTCCTTTGGTGGCCCTGTCAAGTATACTGTGATGGGAAGTGAGAGTTACAAACCTTCCCGTGGAAGCTAGGTTGGTGAGTGCTTCTTCTACACGCCATTATGTCAGAGCTGGATGCTTTTAACTTGTCCTGATATTACAGTTATTCCTCGAGAGTCACCATGCCCTCACTTAAAGTGACACGTCACCATTTTAAAAATGATTGATTCATATTTTTCTTACATTGGAATACATCTAAATCTAACACAAATTAGCTTACAATCACATAATCTACTCTCACTGGGACATGAAGGCAATGGCAGAGAAGCGTACAAACAGTTTGTTTTATGCCTGTCCGGGGTATCCGCCCACTCAGTTCACTCTTATCTGCCTGTGTTTGATGCTCTGCAACTAGTGTCGGATTTATTGCCGGGGCCCATTGAGGAAGAGGAATGATCTCCTGGAGGTAAGAGTGATGCCTCTTACCAGGTCGATGTTAACCATATATGGGCTTCTGGCGAGGAAGAGGGTTCAGTAGATATAAAAGGCTATTTTCATTGAGCTGAGCTTGCTGGTCCTCTGCCACCCCATTTTACCAACCTGGGAAGTAGAGTGGAGTACGTCAAACGTTTACTGTAAATGTGCTAACTCATTTAACACATACACCTACATGACCTGATAGGCTATGGAATAGCATTTGGTTGACTCAGCGGAAGAAACTACTATAAAAGAAGTGACCAGATGCTGATCGAATGGAAAATATGCATTCTGTGTTTCGCTGAATCGGTGCATTTCATTTGAATCCTTGTAGAGGAGATCAAGCCAAGGAAAACAAATCAATATAGAATGGAAAACGCACATCAGCCCCTTTTCCTGCAAACTCATTAGAATAGGAAGCAGGAGTCAAATGACTATAGCCCTGGCTGTCACTTACACTGTGTATTGATGTGTTCAATAAAAAGTGAGAACTGAAGTCAGCAAGCTCCAGGCAACAAATACTTATATTTTGACTTAATATGCAATATTGATATATTTGACACTATGAATCAGTAATATTGATTTACACTGTATGTTGAAGGTTTGTTACCTTGCTGGTCCATTATGACAAAGACTATCAATACCAGCACCAATTCAAATTCTTAAACGAGATAATACAAACCTTAACTACATTTTTGTCAAATATAAATTTTGGGGCTAGATGTTTGGAATCGAAAAACTCATATACATATATATATATGTATATATATGTGGCTCAGTGTTCCAAACAGGCCATTATTAGTATTTTTACTTCCTGCACCTCCTATTGAATATTAGCTCAAAACAATTGAGGAGTTCCTGTACCTACAGCAAGCATAAAGGGTATCGGCACCTACAGTATTTCAGTCCAAGTCAAGCACTGGCCTAAACATGCATACATCATCAGATGGAATTAATAGCAAGCAGTAGGGAGGGGGTAGAAAAACGAAAGTGATATATGTTATAAATAATAAATAATACATTTTCTTTGGAAGATGCCTTTCAGGACACTTAAGAATATGCTACATAAAATCTAATCCTGTACATAAAATACATTTAAGTTAGGTTTATGAATTGAATTTGAATTATGCTTGGTTACTTAACAGAAAAAACTAAAACAAATTGTAAAAAAAAAAATAACATTCAGCTTTTCAAATGGAAAAATAATGGGAGGGTTCTGGCACATGTCACTTTGCACTGATACCTTGTGCAGTAGCTATCGCTCTGTAGGCTAGGCTACACTGTGTAGGCTACTCACCGTTAGCTAGCTAGCTAACACTCACAAGCTAACTTGGCTAGCAAAAACAAGTGAAATGGCCAAACAAAGCTCAGTTTTTGTCAAGAGACCGTGTATAGAAGAGGATGTTATTCGATGTCATAGAGTCCCCCTCTATGTCAATCAGTTTCAGTACATTCAGAGACAATGATCAGCACTAAGATGCTGTTTTTAGAAGTCATGAAACACGCTCCACTTCGACTCACTTCGACTCCCTCCTTCCACTGAGACATTGACCATCAGTCCAGTGAAATAAAAAAACAAGTTATTTACATGTATTTTAAAAATTTAACTGGGCAAGTCAATTAAGAACAAATTCTTATTTACAATGACGGCCTACCCTGGCCAAACCCTAACCCGGATGATGCTGGGCCAATTGTGCGCGGCCCTATGGGGCTCTCAATCCGGTTGTGATACAGCCTGGAATCGAACCAGGGTCTGTAATGACACCTCTGAGATGCAGTGTCTTAGACTGCTGCACCACTTGGGAGCCCCACTTATTTAAATGTATGCTCTGATGTGCCTCACATAGGTAGTAGGCTATAACAACTGACCTTTTACCAGTGTTATCATATAGCCTAGCTACAACAACTGACCTATTATCATATATAGCCTAGCTTGAGAGTCAAGTTTTTAAATATAAGGGACTCTACATTATTTATAATATGGGGTAGGCCAACATAGAGAAAATTAAACCTCTCTTATTATATATGAAAATAAGCAAATTCATGAATCAATATTGATTTCCAGTCAATGTAAACAGCCTATAATTTCTAGGAATTGAATTGGAAATAGATCTTTGCCCCGTGCTTCTCTGCCCATGCACTATAGTTAGGCCCTATAAGCTAATGATCATTTAACTGATATCACAAAATCCATTGTAGATCCACTTGATCACCCACGCCCAGCAGAGAATTGCACTCGGCTTGCTCTTTGACTCATAAAGTGATCTTGACCAAGAAAAGGTTCTAGTCTATACAAGCTATGGCTGCCTGTTGTGATTATTACTGTGACATCAGGGCATTATGTCCTAGTCTCACAGTCTATTAATTATATACCTATGGTTTATTATGTGTAGGTCTATGTGAGTTAGTCGAACGTTAAAATGCAAGAGTCATGGATTTACGTAGGCCTACAATACTATTTAGTCTGTAAAGCAAAATCCCGTTAGAGGGTTTGTTGTGTGCGATCGATTACAGTCGGGTATAGGGTAGACTATGCTTTTTTATGATCATTTCATGAGGATTTCAGTGCCCAAATTTGGGCCCATTTTTGCTGGGTGCCATCAACGGATTTCTGCCTACGTCACTGCTACACATACATGCAGGGCCTATCAGCCCATTCATTGCATTCCAGTACATTGTAATTGAAGTTGTGGCGAGGGTCGATGAGAGCTTCCAGGAACGTTGCACAGTGGCCAGTGGTTGATGACGACGTGGAACACAGTAGGGCCACAGGACGGCACCATAATTGCGAAATGGATTCAACTTCTTCAGGGAAAATAGCCTTCATGTTGGAAACAAACATCATTATATTGTCATCCAGAGTTACATGTGGTTATTTTTCCAAGCTATAGCACGCAATATTTTACATAGAGAAGGTTTTTAAAGGACCAAAGAGTTTGGTCTGCTTCGTGTTTTCATTTTTGCCATGGAAAAGATATTGTGATGCTGGTATCCTCACAGCCCTAGAGTAGTAGCACGGTGAATGCTTTCACACAGCGATCAGTCACCCTGAGCCCTGAACAGCAGAGCCCTAATCATCTGTGGGGTCTGTATGGGTCACCACCTTCAGATAAACACACTGTTGCCGTTGGTTATACTGAGCATGATAGAGGAGGCTAAGTCAGGTCCGAGGTCAACACAGTTAACAAGGGGGCTGATGGAGTGGCTCATTTTTGACCTGACCAGCTCAAAGAAGAATCAAATGACATGGTTTGGAACCTGTCCTTCCTGTCTTAACATCCTAATTGGGAGGTTGAACTTCCCAAAACCAGTTAGCTCAGGGAGAATATGTGCAATGTTGAAACAAAAAATCCTTTGGGAGACCACCCACTGGGCACACGCTGGTTGAATCAATGTTATTTCCACATCATTTTAATGAAATTACGTTGAACTGACATTTAATTGATTTCTGCGTCCAGTGGACAATTTTGCTATGAACTTATTATCATAATGGGTAGCCTGTCTTTGAATAGACTGTGAGAGTGGTTAGGGTAGCCTAGTGGAGAGCGTTGGACTAGTAACTGGAAGGTTGCAATTTCAAACCCCCGAGCTGACAAGGTACAAATCTGTCGTTCTGAACAGGCAGTTAACCCACTGTTCCTAGGCCGTCATTGAAAATAAGAATTTGTTCTTAACTGACTTGCCAAGTTAAATAAAGGTGGAAAACCTATGCAAGCACTTACATAAATGTACATTACCTCACTTGGGAACAATTTAGAATCACACACATGTCGTTGTTTGCTTATGTTATATTTTAGTGGGTTGAGTTGTATATATCAATGAACATGACATTCTTTCTTCTTAAATCCTGAAACCCGTTGGCTAATTGGACTGAGCACATTTACCTTCCCCGCGAGCATCACTTTATCTGCGCTTAAAACTCCCCACCATGTTTATTTGACAGAAAATTACGAGGCCGCTTGTTAGAGATAGTCCAAACATTTGTAATCCAGAGGTTTCTTCTCTGACAGGTAGGCCTCTAACCCTAACCTCCTCTGTCTACCCCCAATCAGGATCGCCAGATTTCCTGAGTATGGATGGTTTCCACCAGCTCCTCCCAGTTTCCTAGTCAGTTGTGTTTTTGTTCAGGTTGTGTATATTTTGACAGAGACGCTAATGGAGAAGAGGATTATAGTCCGCTCTTTCCACCCACCACCTCTGTCAGAGACCCTCATCGGCCCAACACACAGGACAGGTCACAGGTCAGATTACTGTGGCTAAATAACCTGAGGAATACAGTGGTCAAACACACTCTGTAAACCACGTGTCAGGGATTCTTAAAAGTAGCACAGTTAATACCCATTACCCCATGTCATTTACCTTTCCGATCAACAACTGAACATCATGTTCATTTTATACAGAGCAGGGCTTGTTGGCCGTTGATGTGGTCTGATTTGAACCAGAGCGTTTACAGATGATTAACTATGCCAATGTTTATGAAGTCTCTGAGTTTTCTTTGAATTACCCCTCAACCGGCAACATTCCCTTGTATAGCATATACAAACTCTCACAAGTTTCCCCAAAAATGAGTTGCATGACTCACATTTTCTTTTTTTCCCTGACTTGTTTTTTTTACTCTCAATTTCATTTCTCCCGAGGGATTCATTTGGACAAGCATTGATATTGTAATAAAAATGATAATAAAATGATCATATATAAAATGATCATAGTTTTGATAATCAATATAAACATAGTAATAATATTATTTACCTACTTGGCTGACAAAGTTGTGGTATTGAGTTGACTGTACCCAGTTACACATATTGTCCTTTTCACTCACATCCACTAGACCAAGAAAGATCTGAGAGTCAGCAGACCACCCCTCAGTGATATTCAAGCTGCATGGGGAAAATATGTAAAACAGAAAACACAAAAGTCAGTCAAATGTTCAAGGGCAACATTTCCCAACCATTGACCCAGAAAATAGTCTCTAAGAGACTGTAATATGACAGAGAGGACACAAATGGACCACTGTTTGTTTTGGACCACCTCTGCCAACAGACTTATCCTTTTAGAATAAAGGTGCATAATGTTAATTAAACATTTCTTAAAACAATAGTTTCTGGTTGGAAATGCAGCTGTGTTGCATTTGGCCAATAGCAAATCAACATTGGCTCATGAAGAGTATTTGGTGGAATCAAGCACACCTCTTTATCTCTTTGTTTGACTGGCCCAATAATAAGTCACAGTTTCCCTTAAAATGAGTAGATAAGATGAGATTTTAGGAGACATAACCTAAGTATGTGAAAGAGGCTATTTTTAACCAGCTTTAACAAATCTGAAAAACAAGAATGAATATCAAGTTAGTGAGAATGTAGGCTTAATAATAACAGCTATTCCTGATGATTCTGCAGTGAGGTATAAGGAGCTGTGTCACAACACACAATGGACAGTCAGCTAATCATCCTCCAAACTAACAGTCCCACCACTGAATAATTTACCAAATGCTGAGCCCAGAGAATCCAATACACTCTGATAAACAAACTTCTTGTGCTTTCAGTGTTGTGCTTTCAGTACTAGATTATCTGATCTTTTGATTGGGTGGACAACATGTCAGTTCATGCTGCGAGAGCTATGAAAGGTTGGAGGACGTCCTCTGGAAGTTACTGTATCATAATTACTGTGTAAGTCTATGGAAGGGGGTGAAAACATGAGCCTCCTAGGTTTTGTATTGAAGTCAATGTACCCAGAGGAGGACTGAAACTAGCTGTTCTCCAGCTACAGCATTGTGCTACCCTACAGAGGGCTGTTGAGGCTACTGTAGACCTTCATTGCAAAAGTGTGTTTTAATCAATCATTTGGTGATGTGAATATGTTTTGTATAGTTTTATCTAAAAATAATTAACTTTAATGTTTCACTATTTACATTATGAAATTCATTGAGGAGGATAGTCCTCCCCTTCCTCCTCTGAGGAGCCTCCACTGATACACACTCACACACACCTAGGGTAGCTAAACACACACACCTAAGGTAACTAAACACACACACTCACCTACAGAAGCTAAACACACCTAGGGTAGCTAAACACACCAACTCCCTTTCCCAAATGCATGCATTTGCACACACAGACACACGTGCACATACACTTCAACAGAAAAGTAAAATATGTCCCTGGGCAATATTATGGCTGTTAAAAGGTTCCTCTTGCTCCTTTCAGAGGAGAGCTCTCTCTCCCAGTCCCGTGCAGAACCTAATCTGAGGGAAGATGACACAGTTCTGCTCTCTGATAGATGGGAGCAAAGGTACTCTATAGCCCACACCGATTAAAATCAAGTTTTAATCCCTCCACTACAGAACTGTAATCGGAGTGATTTTACGCTGACATTTTCTGTAATGTATGAGCTATTTGTCCAATATCTAACAATTTCTTAGAAAGATTGACTTTTCCTCAGTAAAAGGCACATGACAGTCCGCACCTAAAGGACTCTCAGACCATGAGAAACAAGATTCTCTGCTCTGATGAAACCAAGATTGAACCATTGGCCTGAATGCCAAGTTGGAGGAAACCTGGTACCATCCCTACGGTGAAGTATGGTGGTGGCAGCATCATGCTGTGGGGATGTTTTTCTGCGGCAGGGACTGGAAGACTAGTCAGGATCGAGGGAAAGATGAATGGAGCAAAGTGCAGAGAGATGTTTGATGAAAACGTGCTCAGGACCTCAGACTGGGGCGAAGGTTTACCTTCCAACAGGACAACGACCCTAAGCACACAGCCAAGACAATGCAGGAGTGGCTTCGGGACAATTCTCTGAATGTCCTTGAGTGGCCCAGTCAGAGCCCGGACTTGAACCCGATCTAACATCTCTGGAGAGACCTGAAAATATCTGTGCAGCAACGCTCCCTATTCAACCTGACAGAGCTTGAGAGGATCTGCAGAAAAGAATGGGAGAAACTCCCCAAATACAGGTGCACCAAGCTTTTAGCGTCATACCCAAGAAGACTCAAGGCTGTAATCACTGCCAAAGGTGCTTCGACAAAGTACTGAATGTAATATTTCATTTATTTTTTTGACATTTGCAAAAAATCGTAACCTTTTTTTGCTTTGACATTATGGTGTGTTGTGTGTCGATTGAGGGGGAAAAAACTATTTGAGCTATTTTAGAATAATGCTGTAACGTAACAAAATGTGGGAAAAGTCAAGGGGTCTGAATATTTTCCGAATGCACTGTATGTACAGATACTGTATGTGCACCATGTCATTGCTCTCTCTCTCTCACTCCGCTGTGTGTGCATCTCGCTAGCTGTCATTCAAGGGACTGAAGCTCATTGGCTAGAGCTCAAATTGTGGAAATTTCCACACAGGAGAAAATGGAGGGAAAATGGAGCAGCACAGTTTCCAGAAAAGCAGTTGCTTTCAAACTAGGGATTTTGTGGTTAATTTAGGTAAAACAATAATTCTGCCCATGGATTAGGCATGTATAAACTACACATTGACACAACCAGCCCAAAGTGGGAGGTTTAGAAACTACTCAGTAGTTGCTTATTAATGGATTAAATACATTGGAAATGAAAAGTATACCAACACAAGCTTTACATCAATAAAATGTGGAGAGTAAATTGCCACAGTTGATTATTTCTGGTAAACGAGGAAATACCTCATTTCAGTTGTACGGAATGATTGTCAAATATCTACATCTGTGCTTAGTCTGCTCAAATATTAGGTTTAATTGATACTGAAGAAAACACCCGCCAGAGGACTAAATTGTTTAAGAAAATGTTGGCTGCAACCAGGACTTAACACTGACATCAGCTTTAGGGAGTGGTAACATGATGGCCAACAGTGTTGTAATCAATCATCTGTGCGGGTGATTGTAGCGCATATTGATGATTTAACAAGAGATCACCTCATGTTGAGTTGGTGCTCAATGTTGGTTGCGATTGACGCAACATGTCTACATTATGTCTTACCATCACTAGAATTCAACTACTGACATTTCCCCTCACTCCAGTGACATTTCCCAGTTCTCACATGTGTATATACTGTATGTCATTGACAGATAACAATGCTTCCAACTTAATTTAGTGAACAAAGAGCAGCCCTTCAAAAATCAGTTTGAAGTTCCAGAGGTGGATCCAAACTGTTGTTATATATACTTGTGTGCTTAGTTCCCTCCTGTATACTGTGTGCTTAGTCCCCTGCTGTGTGCTGTGTGCTTAGTCCCCTGCTGTGTGCTGTGTGCTTAGTCCCCTCCTGTTCTCCCTGTTCATGCACGACTCCAACACCATCATCAAATTTGCTGACGACACGACGGTGGTAGACCTGATCACCGACAACGATAAGACAGCCTACAGGGAGGAGGTCAGAGATCAGAGACCACGTTGTGTGGTGCCAGGACAACAACCTCTCCCTCAACGTCAGTAAGACCAAGGCGCTCATCATGGACTATAGGAGAAAGAGAGAAGAGCACACCCCCATCCACGACAGAGCTGTAGTAGAGCGGGTCGAGAGCTTCAAGTTCTTTGGCGTTCACATTACTAAGGACTTAACGTGGTCAACACGCCGAGCTCCCAGCCATCCAGGACCTCCATATCAGTCGGTGTCAGCGAAAGGCCACAACCCTTGACGTTCTTACACATTTTGTTTTGTTACCGCTTGATATTAAATGGATTAAATTGAGATGTTAAGACACTGATCTACACACAATACCCCATAATGTCAAAGTGGAATTATTATTATTTTTTTTAATAATTTGTAATAATAAAAGCTGAAATGTCTTGAGTCACTAAGTATTCAACCCCTTTGTTCTGGCAAGCCTAAATAAGTTCAGGAGTAAAAATGTGCTTACCAAGTCACAAGTTGCATGGAATGCAATAATAATGTTGAACATGATTTTTGAATGACTACCTCATCTCTGTACCCCACACATACAATTATCTGTAAGGTCTCTTAGCCGAGCAGTGAATTTCAAACACAGATTCAACCACAAAGCCCAGGGATGTTTTCCAATGCCTTGCAAAGAAGTGCACCTATTGGTAAATGGGTAAAAAAAAGAAGCAGACATTGAATATCACTTTGAGCATGGTGAAGGTATTAATTACACTTTGGATGGTGTATCAATACACACAGTCACTACATACAGACGCCCTTCCTAACTCAGTTGCCGTAGATGAAGGAAACCGCTCAGGGATTTCACTATGAAGCCAATGGTGACTTTAAAACAGTTACAGAGTTTAATGGCTGTAATAGAACACTGAGGACGGATCAACAACATCGCAGTCACTCCATAATACTAACCTAATTGACAGAGTGAAAATAAGGAAGCTTGTACAGAATACAAATTTTGCAAAACATACATCCTGTTTGCCACAAGGCACTAAAGTAATACTGCAAAGGAACAATCTGAAACATTACATCTAGTATTACAATGTTCAGGTCTTACCAGAACTAATGCACATTTACTTTAGTTATACACTGTTTCTTCCAGCGTAAAGAACCACAAGTTTAAAAAAATACAAATATTAAAAACCACGAGAGAGAGCATGCCACACAGGAGTCTCCAATAACAGTGGTCACCACACATGTCAACCTGTCCAATGGTCCTCAACAGCTACAAGTGTACACGATCTGTAAGTTCAATGGCAGATGGATTCAATCAATGTGCAGGTTGTGCAACGATATACCACCCAAATATCATTGGCTTTCTTTGTTTGAGTTCATCTTGAGCCATATGTTCATCTGAAAACTTTTGCATTCTTGAAATAATTGGAAGTTTTATGTGGGGAAGTTTAATGATGTCGTGGTGGGCAGGATTTACTGAATTGTTCAATGGTGGTCCAGGTGGTGCTGAATACGTTTCTATCAGCTTCACTTTAGCTCTCGAAAATACAGAAATCATCCCCGTTTGATGCATTTTGCATCATTTGAAGGTGCGTTTTGCAACATATGATTCAAAATGCATCGGGATTATTTCTGTATTTTGAAAGTTACATATCTTGAAAACTTGATTGCTGACAAGCAAAACATGTTGGGACTATGTCAATAATGGACGAATGAAACAAATACCAAAGGATCGTTTTTGGGTGGAATTACTGCTTACCGGTTCCTTTTCTGCTACTCTGTGAATCCATATGTGTGCCACTAATTTTCCTTTAAGAACGGGAACAGTGGCGACCCATCATTCAGGGCATGTGGGCCAGAAAAACAGAACATATGTATGTGCATGCACAGTTGACGTCGGAAGTTTACATACACCTTAGCCAAATATATTTAAACTCCGTTTTTCACAAATCCTGACATTTAGTCTCGTAAAAATTCCCTGTCTTAGGTCAGTTAGGACCACCATGATTTATTTCAGCTTTTATTTATTTTAACACATTCCCAGTGGGTCACACGTTTACATACACTCAATTAGTGTTTGGTAGCATTGCCTTTAAGTTGTTTAACTTGGGTCAAATGTTTCAAGTAGCCTTCCACACAATAAATTGGGTGAATTTTGGCCCATTCCTATTGACAGAGCTGGTGTAACTGAATCAGGTTTGTAGGCCTCCTTGGTCGCACGCGCTTTTTCAGTTCTGCCCTTTGGCTTGCAAGCCTCCCCCTTTTTCCCTCCAAACATAACGATGGCCATTATGGCCAAACAGTTCTATTTTTGTTTCAACAGACCAGTAGACATTTCTCCAAAAAGTACAATCTTTGTCCCAATGTGTCCCCAATCCCAGAACAACAGCAAAGGACCTTGTGAAGATGCTGGAGGAAATAGGTACAAAAGTATCTATAGCCACAGTAAAACGAGTCCTATATCGACATAACCTGAAAGGCCACTCAGCAAGGAAGAAGCCACTGCTCCAAAACCCCCATAAAAAAGCCAGACTCAGTTTGCAACTGCACATGGGGACATGGGGACAACTTTTTGGAGAAATGTCCTCTGGTCTGAAAGAAAAATAGAACAGTTTGGCCATAATGACCATCGTTATGTTTGGAGGAAAAAGGGGGAGGCTTGCAAGCTGCAGAACACCATCCCAATGCTCTGTGTTCAAAATAGTCAGACGAGGACACCAAAACCCTCATTACTCTTCGAACAGAAAATTAGGAGTTGTTTACAGGGAAACGGAATGCTGCAAAGATGGGGGAAGAGGATGGAAGTCCATACTAACCACAACAAATGAAAATGTAACATACTAAGTAATAAGTTATGGATTAGTAGTAGCACTATAGCAAATGTATAAAATATTGGTCAACAAGCTGGTGTGTAAGGAAATGGGTGTTTGCTTTGCATACCAGGGACCCGGGTTCACTTCACTGCCCCAAAAGTTCCCTAAAATATAGTATTTGAGCTGTCAGTTTCTTGTTTACCTTGTCAGCTCGGGGACAAGATCTTGCAACCTTTCAGTTACAAGTCCAACGCTCTAACCACTAGGCTACCTGCCGCCCCATAATGAGAACCTCAAGGTGACAGCCCCAGCCGTGCAGTTTGTGGACATCAAGGTGACTCAACTATGTTCATGGCTTCTCTAGACAAACGGAAATCACAGTTCATGTCTATCTGAAAGTCACGGTAGATCTGAAGAAGTGGCACAATGGTGTTCATTGTGGTGTAGTGCACCAAGGGAACTCTCTGTAGAAAACAAATGTTAAATTGGTCATCTTTTGAAATAAAAACACGTGGCTCATACTTATGGTGCTTTCAAGACAACTGGGAACTCTGAAAAATACGAGGTCAAATCATGACGTTACTAATCTTCAGGTTGGAAAGTCGGAACTCTAGAATGAGGCCCCGACGTGGCGATTTTCCCCAGTCGGAGTTATTTTTTTTTCAAAGTGGTCATGAACGCACATACTGTAACAGTTCCCAGGTGTTTTAACACAGGCGCTACTGCCAACATGAGCATCTACTGTAAACAGATTTAAAGCACTGCCCTCTACATATGCACAAAGTGTTTCAAGCTAATTTGACTTTGATATACATTTCAGCCATATAGATGTTGTCACGTAAACACTGCAGTTAACAGAGGGTGCTAACATTGCTAAATTTGCTAACTTTCCCTGACACATTTATACATTATAATTTTCAATTTATCTGGTATGTTCGGTTGGCAAGCATTCTAAGTCTGTGGATGCATTGACTTTTGGCCAAGATAAGGAAGGCTATGGTTATTGACTGTAGCACATATAAAGCACACACAAACAACAGCTATCGGTGTTTCCATGATGACTGACAACACAACCATGGAACAAACGACTGACGAATTTCCGGCCAAGGATCGTCCATTTAAAAATCATTCCTTCCTTCCTTGCCCTGCATGTCATGATACGTCATCAGAAGAGTCCACTTAATATAAGGGCTGATTGGCTAGGGTGTGTCTTTTAAGTGTTTGGACCGCAGCCAGTGGCTTTAAGCTCTAAAATGCAGGTGTTTCAGCCTAGCTCAGGGCTTTCTGTGGTTGTGGGGCAGGCCAGCAGAAAATAGGAGGCGCTATGATTGGCTCAGCATTGCACCGGGATTGTCTCAGTGTTCTGTCACTCATGGGGACACTACATCACCTGCCTTTAGTAAGGGTAGACATCAAGAATGTGAGCCCCTTGGGTGCTGCCATAGAGTTAAATTAGAAGTGCCCTTCCAAGAAGGCTCAAGGTCATTGACCACAGATAAAATGACGTAAAATCACGTTATATCTACAGTAGCTTTGATTGGACTGATGATGCTGAATGAACTGTTTAGCTACCAGACAAGTCTCTGCTGAATGCCAGGTTTAGCAGTGGTAAGATTTTGGGACTCTGCTGTTGCGACAGCTTCATGTAGGCCCTAACAGCTTGTGGGCATCGTTTGTCACTGTTATTGTGCAATTAATGTATTATTCAGTGTTGTGTTGTGTTGTGTTGTGTAGTGGCTTTGCTTGCATGCATCCCCACTTTTGTTTTTTGCCCCACCAAGATTTACATGCTAAAATCGCCACTGAACGGGACGCATAGAAATAGCACACATAGAACAGTTCTACCGCTTCATAAACTTGCTTTCAATGAGAAAGGCAGACCTACAGTATAACTTACTATAATGGCTGGGCTAAAACGGTGTTCTTTAAACCATCACATTATGTCGAACATTCAAGTAAACACTTTGATTGCAAACAAAACCAACTTTTCTTTTATGGACAACAGATCCATTAAATATGTCAAGTTTCAATGGAAAAATGCTTTATTTTATCTAATTTTATTTGGTCTACTGCTGAGCTACCAACCATAGTAGCTTTAACGATGGTAATATCAACAGTTTTCTCTTTATATAACTCATCCCATGTTTTCTCCTTCTTATGGCTGCTGGATCCAATTAAGTACTGGCTGCTTCTATAAGGTCAAGTTTCAACAACAATTTACCAGTTAATTGAACTCAGAGCCAAATATTGAGAGAGTTCGGCCAGGTTTCAGAACAAACGCCATGTTAGTGCCTTTATTCTTGAAATGTTGGTGATTTAACAATACTAGAGTGCCTCCAACAATTCCCCAATGGAATGACCTGCTGTAAACAAGCAAAACAGAGCAGTGAGTTTAACAGATGTTTTTATTGATTAGCATTCTGGATCATTTGTATCCAATCTGTACCGTGTTGTGGTGTCAACAAATTGTATATCTACTTTTGGACATCTTCATAGCTTTTCAAAAGCTATCAGAAATAAATAGCACAATGTGTCATGCAATAAAATGCAAATTAGTTACTTAAAAATCATTCAATGTGATTTTCTGGATTTTGTTTTAGATTCTGTCTCTCACAGTTGAAGTGTACCTATGATACAAAATGACAGACCTCTACATGCTTTGTAAGTAGGAAACACTGCCGATTTTGCAGGTTATCAAATACTTGTTCTCCCCACTGTATATGACTCTCCTTGCACTGAATATGATCAGTTGTGCCAATTATGAAATATGGATATAAAAACTACGAGTAGGCCTAGGGAAGGGTGGGGTAAGTTGAACCACCCTTGTTTATAGGAAACCATACACAAAATGTATAATTTGAACAAATATTTGATGCTGAATGTTAAAAATGTCTCAATTTACCCCACTTTTATATATATCACTACTGTTACACCAGAACCTGTACTACTACAGCAACAGCTTCTATAATAAAAGACATAACTGCATTTCAAACAGGCATCAATTATGTTTCACAGGAGTTAAAGCAGGGCTAAAAGAATAGAGTAGAATCTTTATTTATTATTATATTATTATCCCGAGTGCAATTCATTTTTGTAACATGTAGTGAAAAACGCAAACGCATGACAATAAATATACACAAAAACAAAGGATGAAGTAGAGTGTAGACCTGTTTTGTTTTAAACTTAGGGAGCTTGTATCTGCGCTCTGAGGGAAGCATCATATATTAATCAAATAAAGGATGCTGGGACTCCCTTAGAACGGATTGAGCCTCGTGTCTGATACAGGTGAGAGAACTCAGACCAAAGATCCTGCTACTTTGTTTCACAATGTTGCCCAGCCTGTTCTTACCCTTTAAATGAAGATGACCAAAACATCCAAGCATGTTGAATGTTAAAATGGATTCAATTAATAATCATCTGTAAAAGATGGTCATCGGCTTCCTTGAAACTGCAGAGTTTCCTCAGGAAGAGCAAGGGCTGATTTCTCTTTGCACAGATAGCATCCACATTGGCCTCAACTCAGTTTGCTGTCAAGGAAAGTGTCACGGTATTTGTAATGATCAACAATCTCCTCGAGCTCAACATCAATCAGAGTCTACATGGGGGATTTTCCTCTGATAAACAATACACATACAGTATCATTGGTGTTATTGACATCAACCCTTTACACTCGTGGGAATTGACCTCCCATAAATGGATAGGGATAAATTACAATGTTTCTTACAAAAGAAATATGAAAAGCAAAACCATGGTAGCAATTGAAAGTGAACAGTTTGGAGATTATGGGAAAATAATTCTACTAAAGGTGAGGACAAAACAGTTCATCTGATACAATGCTGAATCCAAACATTGCACCATGTGCATTTTACATTTACTGTACTTTTTGCCATATTTGTTGATAATAAAATCTGAAAATACTCTGGATACAATCAGTAACATGATAAGAATATTCATGAAAAATGCGGGGTAGGTGCAACATAAGCAAAAAACAAATTACAGGGGTTTGAGTGAGAGGTCTAACTGGTGTTTCCAAGTGGCCACACACCTCTTCGAGGTGTGGACAGTTCCTATGTAATGTCAATGCATTTTTATGCAAAAAAAATTGTTTTGAACTATAAGGTGCTATTTTGAGCTCTCCTGTGCTGTTGAGGAACTAAAGCAATCAGACTTGTAGTTGTTTTGTTTGGAACACAGCCCTACATCTCCTCCATCACACAATTACTGTTGTTTACGTATTCCAAAAACGATCCGTTTTAAATCCCAATCTAGTCAGGTAGTCATAATTTGAAAGCATGTTCTACTGCCAACATGGATAGCTTAGGTATGAAATACAATCTTACAGTTTTAGGCTTTCACAAAGCAATTCAGAGAAGCTGATCGTAACTTTGGTGCGTATAGAATAGTCACGAGTACATTCAGATGTGTGTTCCCAGCTAAATGTCTTCACAATATGACAAACAGGCTCATTCTGTTCAGAACAACCCAGAGTATGACACCATGTCATCTCGTAACTGTACACCAAGCATAGTTATCATACACTTTGACACTGTATATCATATGAGTTTTATGATATGGAAATGTTAAGTGCACATTTGGTGTTTGGCTTGCTTCTTTGACATCAAAGCGATATTTATTATAATCCTCAGTCGCATCTTTCAAAATGCATAGAGTCCTCTTTATTTACAGCATTTCCCTCAATCAGAAAACAAAAACATGTCAAAAAGTTGCTCAAATAGTGGGAGGGAGGTGGGCAATTTCTTGTCTCACGTGGTGTGGAAGTTCAGAACCGCTGTCACGGCTGAGATCCTTTGAACATGTAACTTTGGATAGCCATGTTAGATTTTCCTTCATGTCGGTGCTAGCAAGCAAGCAGATATCAACAGTCAATCCAGTAGTGGCTGAAAACTATAGTGAGCTTCGATTTGTCAATAGCAAGGCGACGTGGTTGAGTACGCAACAAAAGTACAGCTTTCCCAAACTTTGGTTCCCCCCTGCTGGCATTACTCAACGGTCCCTTGGCCAATTCGCTTCCCTTCATTGAAAATGAACGGGCTCCGTTGTTTTCTTACCCCCAATGCATTCAAAAACCAAAACTGCGCTATGAAGCAGAGACCTCAATCTCTGACGTCATGTATAGCCTGTTATTGTACAGCTACTGCGTTCCAATTTAGGTGCTTATTAGTGTTCAAATTTACTTGGCTGATTACGCTCTTGCCTGCAGGCTGATGACGGTCATCAGTTGAACAGTGTTTCTTCAGACACATTGGTGCAGCTGGCTTCCGGGTTAAGCGGGCGGGCGGGTGTTAAAGAGAGAGGTTTGGCGGGTCATGTTTTGGAGATCGCATGACTCGACCTGGGGAGTTGCAGAGATGAGACATGATTATACTTGAAATTAGGAGATAAAGGGGGTAAAATATGAAAAGTTCATAAATGCCTTATTTAAATAAGTATTCAGACCCTTTGCGATGAGACTAGAAATTGAGCTCAGGTGCATCCTGTTTCCATTGATCATCCTTGAGATGTTTCTACAACTTCATTGGAGTCCACCTGTGGTATATTCAATTGATTGGACATGACTTGGAAAGACACACACCTGTCTATATAAGGTCCCACGGTTGACAGTGCATGTCAGAGCCAAAACCAATCAGTGAGGTCGAAGGGATTGTCCGTAGAGTTCCAAGACAGGATTGTGTCGAGGCACAGATCTGGAGAAGGGTATCAAAAAATGTCTGCAGCATTGAAGGTCCCCAAGAACACAGTGGCCTCCATCATTCTTAAATAGAAGAAGTTTGGGACACTTCCTAGAGCTGGCCTGCCCGACCAAACTGAGCAATCGGGGGAGAAGCGCCTTGGTCCGGGAGGTAACCAAAAACCCAGTGGTCACTCTGACAGAGTCTAGAGTTCCTCTGTGGAGATGGGAGAAACTTCCAGAAGACCAACCATCTCTGCAGCACTCCACCAATCAGGCCTTTATGGTAGTGTGGCCAGACGGAAGCCACTCCTCAGTAAAAGGCACATGACAGTCCACTCGGAGTTTGCCAAAAGACACCTAAAGGACTCTCAGACCATGAGAAACAAGATTCTCTGGTCTGATAAAACATGTCTGGAGGAAACCTGGCACCATTCCTACAGTGAAGCATGGTAGTGGCAGCATCATGCTGTGGGGATGTTTTTCAGCGGCAGGGACTGGGAGACTAGTCAGGATCAAAGGAAAGATGAACGGCCAACAGGACAATGACCCTAAGCATACAGCCAAGTACTGAATAAAGTGTCTGAATGTTTTGTTTTGTCAGTATCTGGTATTGTATGTAGATTGACGAGTGGGAAAAACAATTTAATCAATTTTAGAATGGCAGTAATGTTTTTATTTATTTTTACCTTTATTTAACTATGCAAGTCAGTTAAGAACAAGTTCTTATTTTCAATGACGGCCTAGGAACGGTGGGTTAACTGCCTTGTTCAGGGGCAGAACGACAGATTTGTACCTTGTCAGCTCGGGGATTTGATCTTGCAACCTTTCAGTTACTAGTCCAACGCTCAACACTAGGCTACGCTGCCGCCCCAATGTATCAAAATGTGGAAAAATTAAAGGTGTCTGAATACTTTCCGAATGCACTGTAGTTATGAAGAGTGATTGTTTATTGTGCCGGGAGAGGTGGGGAGGATACAACCAACTGCAATGGGTCTAACCGGTCCTGAACCTTGGCCATAATCTCACCTCTAATAATATGTTCAAATGCTTCCCAGGACATACATATAAAAGCACACAAGACATGCATGTCCTCATTGTATCTCATTTCGGTGGACTCTGCCTAATTCTGCTGAACATGTTCAAGTGGAGGTTGAGGTGACAAGTAATGAGAGTGTGTCAGGGAACTGACACACCTTCAACAGAGTCATCCATAACCAGCAGCTAATCATATTATCTACAGAGCCAGTCATCCACGGTCATCAACCAATCACTGTACACCAACAGACCTGGATAGCATCCAGGCAGTGCAGTGACACTTCTGTTCACACTCCAGCTTGTTGGTTTTAGCAGTATGCACATACACTATTCTAATAGTGTACCAGCTCAACTTGAGTAGTCTTCTATCTGGGCACATTGGCCTCCCTCTGCACCAAGGAAACAAGTGCAGGCATAGGGCCTTTCTCGTTTTAGTGCATAGCTCCCAGTCCACTTCGCTCAAGTGTTTATTTTAGCAAACAGGGAAGAGAGTGCTTACCTGGCGGCTTGTCTGATTATCTGTTGGGACAATGCCAAACACAATACAGAGACAAGAGTTCCTTGTAGAGTTATAGTCCCTGCTGTGAAATATTGGATTGACACTGAAACACAGTAGTTGATAATTCACTGAGGTGGAATAATCCCTATTTTCCACCCACTGAGGCATTTTAATGTGAATTTGCAATTGATTTTCAATTGATTGGACATGATTTGGAAAGATACACACCTGTCTATACTGTATAAGGTCCCACAGTTGACAGTGCATGTCAGAGCAAAAACCAGGCCATGAGGTCGACGGAATTGTCTGGTCATCACCTGGCCAATACCATCCCTACGGTGAAGTATGGTGGTGACAGCATCATGCTGTGGGGATGTTTTTCAGTGTCAGGAACTGGGAGATTATTCTGGATTGAGGGGAAGATGAACGGAGCAAAGTACAGAGAGATCCTTGATGAAAACCTGCTCCAGAGCGCTCAGAAAGTCAGATTGGGGTGAAGGTTTTATTTATTTTATTTATTTCACCTTTATTTAACCAGGTAGGCAAGTTGAGAACAAGTTCTCATTTACAACTGCGACCTGGCCAAGATAAAGCATAGCAGTGTGAACAGACAACACAGAGTTACACATGGAGTAAACAATTAACAAGTCAATAACACAGTAGAAAAAAAGGGGAGTCTATATACATTGTGTGCAAAAGGCATGAGGAGGTAGCGAATAATTACAATTTTGCAGATTAACACTGGAGTGATAAATGATCAGATGGTCATGTACAGTTTAAGATATTGGTGTGCAAAAGAGCAGAAAAGTAAATAAATAAAAACAGTATGGGGATGAGGCAGGTGAAAATGGGTGGGCTATTTACCAATAGACTATGTACAGCTGCAGCGATCGGTTAGCTGCTCAGATAGCTGATGTTTGAAGTTGGTGAGGGAGATAAAAGTCTCCAACTTCAGCGATTTTTGCAATTCGTTCCAGTCACAGGCAGCAGAGTACTGGAACGAAAGGCGGCCAAATGAGGTGTTGAGGTGGAGTGGAGTGGAGTGGAGTGTGCAAAGCTGTCATCAAGGCAAAGGGTGGCTACTTTGAAGAATGTCAAATATAACATATATTTTGATTCGTTTAACACTTTTTTGGTTACTACATGATTCCATATGTGTTATTTCATAGTTTGTAGAAAAACCCTTGAATGTGTAAGTGTGTCCAAATATTTGACTGGTACTGTATATCTTTTTTTCAGGATTTGGCCCAGGCTAAAGAATAACAAAGCAGAAAGACAACCATTTCCAAATAATGTGAGGGACAACAAAACATATTTTAATCCTAAAGTTGTCCGTCTGACCACCACCCCCAATCACAGAATGAAAAATGCAGAGGCCATCCCACGGGAATGCAGCCCTCTACATGCAATTCCACCTTAATAAGAACCCCTTCAAATGAAGTGTCTCAATTAAATTGCTGTCCATTGAATTGAGACCTTTTCAGAATATTTTGAGACCTCAATGACTTTTCAGTTTCTCAATCAAATGAGATCACTGGTATATGTGACCTACCCTAGAATCTATACAGTTGCCCCAGGTATGCACGGATTATATCAACTCAGTTGTCATGAAGCAGCTACATGGGCGTGGACTCACCGGACAGAAATCCACATGAATAGCACTCCTCTTACATTCACTATTTAGTTCATGCCCTCCCTGCAAACATCATTTATTACGTAGAGGAGAGAGAGTCATTTGAGCAAACAGAGTGATCACTACTACTGTCCATTCTTTTAGACCACACCCACACCCTTCCTTTTTTCATTTTACATTTTTATTTAACCTTTATTTAACTAGGCAAGTCATATTGGTGTATCTATTGGAAAACAAAATGGAAAACATGGCTTTGATTTTTCATTGTAAGCGCTGTAATCCCAAACAAGTAGAAGCCTTGTGAATGTCATTGAATTTGAGCCAAAGGCTGCATCTGGACCTTTTCCAAATGTCTCCCATTGGAATGGAGTTTTCGACAAAACGCTCGCATTGATTATTCTCAAATCCACATATTTCTCTCCTTAGAGATGCGTGTGTATCCACGCCAGCAATGTACTTAATATGCAATAAAATACTTTTTAAACTATACTTTTCATGACAGAAGCCCGGGGTTGTGAATGAGTGGAGTGAATGGTCATGACAACAGGGTTAGTGGTTTTCATGGGGGTGGCCTTAAACAGACCATTAAATGTAAATGAATAGATGAGCACTGAAACAATACTGTCAGAAGACTCCTCTTCTATAGGTGGGGCCTGTGTGGGCCTATTGGCTTTTGCTTTCTTTAGGCTGGTGAAAAGCAGTTGGTAAGTAAACCGATACCTAAACATTTGTACGTTTTTTTCCAGGTCTTTATGTGTGTGTACATATGTGTTTATGGATGTTAAAGACCCAACCCAAATGTGCCTCCCAAAAAAAAATCCCTTCCCTCTGCATATTTTGTGTCAGGGTATTTATGTTCAGCATAATGGACTTTTCACACAGTTGATATTGAAAACCAGATTTCATGTCTGGTAACTAGCCTGAACATTTTTTTTTACAAATAATATAACCGATTGACGAAAAGACTAAGGAGTCATTGTATTTAAAGGGAAAGTTCACCCAAATGACAAAAAAACACATTAGTTTCCTTACTCTGTAAGAAGTCTATGGACACGGTACACTATATATATAAAAGTATGTGGACAACACTTCAAATTAGTGGATTCGTTTGTTTCAGCCAAACAACTTGCTGACTGACCGGTGTATAAAATCGAGCACACAGCCATACAATCTCCATAGAAAAACATTTGCAGTAGAATGGCCTTACTGAAGAGCTCAGTGACATTCAAAGTGGCACCGTTATAGGATGCCACCTTTCCAACAAGTCAGTTCGTCAAATTTCTGCCCTGCTAGAGTTGCCCCATAAGTGCTGTTATTGTGAAGTGGAACAGCTCAGCTGCGAAGTGGTAGGCCACACAAGCTCACAAAACTGGACCGACCGAGTGCTGAAGTGCATAAAAATTGTCTGCAACACTCACTAGTGAGTTCCAAACTGCCTCTGGAAGCGCCGTCAGCACAGGAACGGTTGGTCAAGAGCTTCATGAAAGGGTTTCCATGGCCGAGGAGTTGCACGCAAGCCTAAGATCACCATGCGCAATGTCAAGCGTGGTGTAAAGCAGAGGAAACGCGTTCTCTGGAGTGATGAATCACGCTTCACCATCTGGCAATCTGATGGACAAATCTGGATTTGGCAGACGCCAGGAGAACGCTACCTGCCCCAATGCATAGTGCCAACTGTAAAGTTTGGTGGAGGAGGAATAATGGTCTGGGGCTGTTATTCACGGTTTGGGCTAGGCCCCTTAGTTCCAGTAAAGGGAAATCTTAATGCTACAGCATACAATTGTCATGTTTTGTCTTATATTGTCTTGTCATTTTGCTTTCCCTTCTGTTCGTTTTCCCCCTGCTGGTCTTATTAGGTTCGTTCCCTTTTTTCTCTCTCCCTCCCTCTCTCTCTTCTCTCTATCGTTCCGTTCCTGCTCCCAGCTGTTCCTATTCCCCTAATCAATCATCTAATCTTTTCACACCTGTTCCGTATCTTGCCCTCTGATTAGAGTCCCTATTTCTCCCCTTGTCTTCCGTTTCTGTCCTGTCGGATCCTTGTATATTGTTCACCGTGCTGTGTCTTTGTCTCGCCCTGTCGTGTCTTGTTTCCCTCAGATGCTGCGTGTGAGCAGGTGTCTGAGTCTGCTACGGTCGGTGCCTTCCCGAGGCAACCTACAGTTTATGGTCGAGTCTCCAGTCTGTCCTCGTCACTACGAGTGGAATTAGTTTTTATGTTTTGTTTTCTGCTCCGATTTGTCTAGGAGTATTGCCTATTTCCTTTACTGGAATAAAGACTCTGTTTTCGCCAAGTCGCTTTTGGGTCCTCATTCACCTGCATAACAACAATGACATTCTAGACCGTTCTGTATTTCCAGGTTTGTGGTAACAGTTTGGAGACGGCCCAATCTGTTTGAGCATGACAATGCCCCCGTGTACAAAGTGAGCACGATGCAGAAATGGTTTGTTGAGATCGGTGTGGAAGACTGGCCTGCACATAGCCCAGACCTCAACCCCATTGAACACCTTTGGGATGAAATGGAACGCCAACTGCGAGCCAGGCCTAATCGCCCAACATCTGCGCCCGACCTCACTAATGCTCTTGTGACTAGATGGAAGCAAGTCCCGCAGCAATGTTGGAAGCAAGTCCCGCAGCAAAGCCTTCCCAGAACAGCACAGGCCATTATAGCAGCAAAGTGGGGACAAATTCCATATTAATGCCCATGATTTTGGAATGAGATGTTCGACGAGCAGGTGTCCACATCCCTTTGGTCATATAGTTTATGACAGCAATCCATGCTTTGGTTCAGTGTCCCTGGCAGTGGCTGGCACTGTTTCCAAATGCTAACGTTTTAGCAAGTCATCAGACCAATATTAGCATTTTTCTCTCATCATGTTCAAATCATTTATAAATTACTTTCAAATCATCTGTAAATTACTTTCAAATCATCTATAAAATACTTTTCAATTGAGTTTCATAATCAATTTGAGATACTTTTGAATCATTTGGACATTATTCGACAAAGTTATATATCGTTCCCACAATTTGCATGATTTGTGCCAGGGAAACGGTACCAGTGAAACAAAAGCATGGATTAATGGCATACCTTGTCTATAGACTTCTGACAGGGTAAGGAAACCAATATGTCATTTTGTATTTTGGGTGAACTACCCCTTAATGAATAAATCAGACCAGCCATCAGCACACAGGATAGAAAGGATTGCATTATGTCCGTTACTCTTTTGGCTCCTGCTATGTACATACATAATTCATGTTCCGTGGTTGTCATGGAGCTGTAAGGCAGCGTAAACAAAGAGCTCTGTACATTTTGCACATATTTGAGATGTTTTTAAGTGTTTCCTGTTTTCTAATCAGCTTTTTTTTGTGGCATCACCATCATCAAACCATCAAATGACTCAGTTTAGGAGCCTGAGATCACTGATCTACTGAGGGAATCCTTCTCTATGACAATGTTGTCCTGTCCTTTGTTTTATGTGCTATACACTGCATTCGGGAAGTATTCTAACCCCTTGACCTTTTCCAAAATTTGTTACGTTACAGCCTTATTCTAAAATGGATTAAATCGTTTTCCCCCCCTCATCAATTCTGGATCATTTGTATCCAATTATGTACCGTGTTGTGATGTCAACAAATTGCAAATCCCCTTTCATTGGACATCATAGCTTTTGAAAACTATCAGAAATAAACAGAGCAGCGCGGAAGCGTCAATTATCACTTCACGGCTATGGAGGAGAATGTGGCACTCTTGGAAAGTTCAGACAGAAGCTGCATTGGCCCAAATCTCTCCATATAGTGCATTCGGAAAGAATTCAGAACCATTCACTTTTTCCACATTCTGTTACGTTACAGACCTATTCTAAAATGGATTCAATCGTTTTTTTCACTCATCAATCTACACACTAACCCATAATGACAAAGCAAAAACCGTTTTTTTTACATTTTTGAAAATGTATTAAAAATAAAAATGCAAATATCACATTTACTATTCAGACCCTTTACTCAGTACTTTGTTTAAGCACCTTTGGCAGAGATTACCACCTTGAGTCTTCTTGGGTATGACGCTACAAGCTTGGCACACCTGTATTTTGGGAGTTTCTCCCATTCTTCTCTGCAGATCCTCTCAAGCGCTGTCAGGTTGAATGGCAAGTGTCGCTGCACAGCTATTTTCAGGTCTCTCCAGAGATGTTCGATCAGGTTCTGGCTGGGCCACTCAAGGACATTCAGAGACTTGTCCTGAAGCCAAACCTGTGTTGTCTTGGCTGTGTGCTTAGGGTTGTTGTCCTGTTGGAAGGTGAACCATTGCCCCAGTCTGAGGTCCTGAGCACTCTGGAGCAGGTTTTAATCAAAGATCTCTCTGTACTTTGCTCCGTTCATATTTCCCTTGATCCTGACTAGTCTCCCAATCCCTGCCTCAAAAAACAATTCCCACAGCATGATGCTGCCACCACCATGCTTCACCGTAGATTGGCATTCAGGCCAAAGAGTTCAATCTTCATTTCATCAGAGCAGAGAATCTTGTTTCTCATGGTCTGAGAGTCCTTTAGGTGTGGACTGTCATGTGCCTTTTACTGAGGAGTGACTTCCGTCTGGCCACTCTACCATAAAGGCCTGATTGATCGAGTGCTGCAGAGATGGTTGATCTTCTGGAAGGTTCTCCCATCTCCACAGAGGAACTCTGGAGCTCTGTCAGAGTGAACATCGGGTTCTTGGTCATCTCCCTGACCAAGGCCCTTCTCCCCCAATTGCTCAGTTTTGCGGCCATCTCTAAGAAGAGTCTAGGTGGTTCCAAACTTCTTCCATTTAAGAATGATGGGGGCCACTGTGTTCTTGGTGACCTTCAATGCTGCAGACATTTTTTGGTACCCTTCCCCAGTACTGTGCCTCGACACAATCCTGTCTCTGAGCTCTACAGACAATTCCTTCGACCTCATGGCTTAGTTTTTACTCTGACATGCACTGTCAACTGTGGGACCTTATATAGACAGGTGTGTACCTTTCCAAATCCAATCAATTTAATTTACCACAGGTGGACTACAATCCAGTTGAAAAAACATCTAAAGGATGATCAATGAAAACAGGATCCACCTGAGCTCAATTTCAAGTCTCATAGCAAAGGGTCTGAATACTTCTGCAAATAAGGTATTTCATTTTTAATACATTTGCAAAAAAAAAACTGATTTTCACAGTTGTCATTATGGGATTGATGAGGGACAAAATTATTGTATCAATTATAGAATAAGGCTGTAACGCAACAAAAT
The DNA here is from genome assembly GCF_021184085.1 of Oncorhynchus gorbuscha. NCBI lineage: Eukaryota > Metazoa > Chordata > Actinopteri > Salmoniformes > Salmonidae > Oncorhynchus > Oncorhynchus gorbuscha. The sequence goes on from NC_060187.1 coordinate 40,919,462, forward strand.
GTGGAAAAGGGGAAGGGGTCTGAATACTTTCCGTTTGCAGTGTGTGTGTAACCCATGTGTGTCTGGTAGGCTGGTCTGTTATGTTATGATTGTTACTTTTTGAACCATTTATTTAAGAAGACCACAACAGACATTTTTTGTCAAACTGTTTTGTGTCGTCCTCGATTTTACATGCATTATCCACGTGTGGTTGTATTGTATTTTAAATGTTCAAATTGTCTCTGTCTGTCTGTCACACGCACAGCGACACACACAGACACTGACACCGACACACACACACACACACACACACACACACACACACACACACACACACACACACACACACACACACACACACACACACACACACACACACACACACACACACACACACACACAGACAGACAGACACAGAGACAGACACACACACACACACACACACACACAGACAGACACACACAGACAGACAGACAGACAGACAGACAGACAGACAGACAGACAGACAGACAGACAGACAGACAGACAGACAGACAGACAGACAGACAGACAGACAGACAGACAGACAGACAGACAGACAGACAGACAGACAGACACACACACACACACACACACACACACACACACACACACACACACACACACACACACACACACACACACACACACACACACACAGACAGATACAGAGACACAAACACACACACAGACAGACAGACACACACACACACAGACAGACACAGAGACACAAACACACACACAGACACCCACAAACACACAGATAGTGTGAGACACACACACAGACAGACACAGAGACACAAACACACACACACACACACACACAGACAGACACAGAGACACAAACACACACACAGACAGACACACACACACACACACACACAGACACACACACAGACAGACAGACAGAGACACAGACACACACACACAGAGACACACACACACAGACAGACACGCACACAGACAGACACACAGACAACACATACACACAGACAGAGACACACACACAGACAGACACACACACACACAAATAAACACACAGACACACACAGACAGACACACACACAAACAAACAGACACGGACACACACCGACAGACACATACACACAGACAGAGACACACACACAGACACACACACAGACAGACAGACACACACACACACCAATAAACACACAGACACACACAGACAGACACACACAGACAGACACACACACAAACAAACAGACACACACACAGACAGACACAGACACGCACACACACCGATACACACACACACACACACACACACACACACACACACACACACACACACACACACACACACACACACACACACACACACACACACACACACACACACACACACACACACACACACACACACACACACAAAAATACGCACAAACACACACACAGACACACAGACAGACAGACACACACAGACAGGCACAGACACACAGACAGAGACACACACACAGACAGACACACATACACACACATCAACTGCAGTCCAGAGATATTCCAAACCAGAGTCTTTTGATTTGACTCGAGTCTGCCACTGGCCTGAGCTCTGGAGAGGTGGAGCTAGCGTGTGTGAATGTGTGTGGGTGCGCGTGCATGCGCGTTTGTATTTATGTCTGGAATGGGAAGGGAGGAAAGGAGGAGGCTGGGGGGGGGGTCAAAATAGTGATGAGGCCATTCAATCCCTCACCCCGCTTGTTGCACTTAGCTCCCCCCTCTGTCCATCCTGCGCTCCCATCCCTCTAAACAGTCTAAAGCTGGGCGCTCTGATAGGAGCAGGCTCGAGCCAAGCAGGAGAGTACTACTACATTACACTGTACATCAACAAAAGAGGATACTTTGAACTTTTCCAGAAGGAACATTGCTTCACTGTCTGCCTCTTTCTCTCTCTCTCTCTGTGATTGACATGTAGCAGCTGCCACACTTACAATCAGCGGGGCTCCCACTTAGTCGGGCACTCAGTATCTCTGACACTCGGTATCTCTGAAGTTTCCATCACTGGAGCGCCGAGATTCAACGCTGGAGTTATTCTCTCTCTCTCTGCCTGTGAGTGAGGACGGAGCTGGAATTAACTCTCAAGGACCCAAAGGAGGATACACCTTTCATGACGCACATTGATATAATATTTGTTTCATTGATGTTTCATATGAATGGAAAACTTTTGGAGGGTTACTGGAAATCCTATACTAACATTAAGAGGTCTGGAAGAGCGTATCATTAATCAATTATGATCCTCTTTTCCCTCAGTGTTTTTCTGCAGTGTTGAAGAAATCCGTGGGGCGAACAGCTCAGTCAAGCTCTCTTTGAATATCTCGTATTGTTCAGAGATTGTTGTGCTATAATCTAAACATAGGGAAATGGACAGACTGAACTCATCTGGATCTTGGAGTTTAAAAAAAAAGTACTCTCGTGAGATTTGACCATATTTCAGTCCTGCGTAAATAACATGATGTTTATTCAACAACGCACTGCAGGAGATTTCTAGAGAATTGATGTTGTTTTCCACATTTGCTTTTCTTTGAAACACAGTGTTGGTGTATGGGAGCTGTGGGCTGATTATTTATTACCATAAGAGGTGCTGGATTTCCAGGGCTGGTTCTCTCTCGGGGAGTCTGTCAGGTCTCCTTCAGCATATCTGACAGTCTGGCTGTGTGTGAAGGGGGAAGAGTCATCTGGAGGAAACAACTCTACACCTCAGGCATTGTGTTTTTATACCTTTACAAGACTATATCTGACCTAACACCTTGGCTTTACTAAAGGCACTCTGAGCACCTGGAGGTAAAACTATGGGGATTCTGGGCTTCTTCCTCCGCCAGCGGAGCCTCTGGATGTGTGACGACGGTCTTCAGCAGATGCACAGACGCAGCAGCAGCCTGGTAGTCCTGAGGGAAAGCCCCGCTACTCTCTGACTCTGACCACCGAGTTGGACTGCTTGACCACTGGGCTGAAGGGAGAGCTGCTACGACTCTCTCCTCTACTCTGCCTCGCCTGAGCGGAGGTCAAGCGAAGAGTTCGACACGCAGACGAGTCTGGATAAGCCGGGCGAACGGTAAGGACACGCGGTATCCTCTTTTGTCTGATTAAGCTTGGGGCTTAGGTGGGAGGACGGTAATCACTGTTAAGTGTTTAATTTAAACATGATTGGACCAACAGAAGTAAGGTGCTAAGTGGCCATGTTCAAATCACTGTCCCAGAAGCTATTGTTAGTGCTGCAGTTTCAAAATTGGTTTGGTTCTGTCCTGCTTAGCAGACCTGTACATGTCTGACCAACATCATAGTATCATAAAGTAAATCCCCAAACAACTCTGCTGGCTGTATTTTCTGTCCCAGAAAACAATTGGAAAGGGCAACCCTTATAAAAACTTCATTCAACCTCAGAAAGATACTTTAAGACAACATTGTGAAAGTCAATGGGCAAGGAACTGAAATCTCACTTGTATTAGTAGCCGGCTGCTTAGGGAGAGATTCTGAGGCCGTCTGTGAGGACAGCATGGTCAGATCAACAACGATTGACATACGATTGACACACGAGCATAGAGCTGAATGTATTACAATCTCAGGGGAGGACGAGCCCGTGTTAATGGCTGGAGTGGAATGGTATCAAATACATCAAACGTGGTTGATGCCATTCCTTTCACTCTGTTCTCGGCCATTATTATTAAGCTGCCTCCACTGATTACACATTATGACTGGCATGCGAAGTAACGGGGGAGGCATGTGAAGGACTTTTGTTTTTTTAGTTCATGTCTGGGTTAGAAGCTATTGAATCTGGTCATATTGGATTAACCCAATAATAAGTCAATAGGGAAATGAGTGCCCCCCCCCCCTGTCTCAAACACATGTTGCAACACTATGTTGAGGGAAGAGGAAGACCTACATTGTGTAGGAAGTGCACCAACATAGCTGAAATCCACCCATGCGAAACCGACAGGGAATAAGTCAAGCCCATGCTTACCAAATAACTTTAAAGGACATTGCCGACATTACAGTCTACGTATGTTTGTAGCCAGTCAACATCACATCAACTTTGGTAGCGTCGTTGGTCAGTCATGTTTAGGACCAGTTGTGCTTATAGATGTATTGATTTGTTTGTTAGAGACGGAGCAGATATGAGCCTGTTCACTTGTCTCTCAAATGTATCTTCCAGCTGTGATATAATTTGCAGAAGAAATAAACGCTTTTCCATCTTTTCCACTTCTGTGGCGAAGGCAGAAGCTCCTGCAATAGGTGATGACTCTTTTTGAGATATGACTCGAGTACTAACTATACTTCCAAATACTAACCACACTTCCAAATACTATGGTATTGTATCATATGTTACACAATGCGATATCATCAGTCTTCCGCAAAACTAAACAACAAACATGGTTTGGAAGCTTAACCTACCAATGTATCGGGCATACAGGCTATAGTATAGGCCTAAATGGGCACCTTACATAGACAAATGCACCGGCCATAAGCGGGAGTACATTTTAGTAGCCTCGATCTATTGCTAAGATAAGCAAATCTAAAAACTATTTACGTTGATTCAAGGTCACGGCTTGAGGCTGAGTTTATATCAGTAACAGGCTCCAATTCATAGGCCTTTCTCTTCCATTTGAGATGGAAATAGTGTGCTGTCTCTTGTGCCTTTCAAGATGGTATGACTTAATGGTGCCATTCGTGTAGGGCACTAAGGGGAATAAAATACCTATAGTGTTTACAGTACAGCCTTTACAGTATGGAAGCGTTGCCTTAATAACAATTAGAATAATGCATAGAATTTATAACACGCTTTTCATTGAAAAAACATTTCAAAGTGCATTTACTATGCATTCAAATAAATGAAAACAAAACATGTAGACAAGAGAATGGCCATAACTAGACAGGACCACTCACACAAAGAACACAGGTGACTCTACGAGGGACAAGGACAACAAGGAGAACAGGTGAGTCTACAAGGGACAAGGACAACAAGGAACACAGCTATAACTACCAGAAGGCCTTCCTGAAGTTGATTTTTTAAAGCCATTTTAAAAAAAAGATCCAAGAGTCGGTGGTGCATTCAGGTGGTCCGGGAGTGCATTCCAGAGACGGGGTGGTGGTCAAGCCCCCCCCCCCCCCCCCATTGAGCAGAGCTTGGTCCTGGGGACGTTGATGAGAAGGCTATCGCTCGACTAGAAGTTGTGGGTGGGGTTCTGGGATAGCAGCGGGTCTTTGAGGTAAGGATGGGTGCACTGGGATGTCAGCAAGAGGGTTTTGAATTTGATTCTGAGTGAGACACGGAGCCAGAGCAGAGATCCCAGTATGGTGGTTATGTGTTCAGGCTTACTCACGCTCATCGGGATCCTGGCAGCATTGTTTTTAATGTACTGGAGAGTCTAGAGTTTCCTGCCAGGGATCCTGAATAGAGTGCTTCGCAATAGTCCAGCCTTGAGGAGCCAAATCCATGGTTGAGCTTATCTACATCAGACTGAGTAAGAGTGGGACGGAGTTTGGCAATGTTTTTGATGCGACAGAATTATGCTTTGCACAGCTGTTTGAAGTGATCATCGAAGGTCACAGAGGAGTTAACACTCAGGTTGGAGATTGAAGATGAGAGAGGGATGTTCTGGCCTGCAATGGTGAGGTGGGTTATGGGCGAGTGCTGGACCTGGAGAGGGGTGCCAACTAGAGGTGTTCGCGGATCCACCTGTACCCTATAATTGGCCAGAACTTCCGGGTCCAGGTTGGGCTTCTGTAGAAGGGGGCTGATGACCGCTGTCTTGAATGCAGGTGGAGATGGTATTTCCTCAACACCAGAGAGGAATGAATGAAATACCTCCCTGAGTGACTTCTAGGAAGCAGGAGAGAAGCTGAGGTTGCGTTGGTAGAGGGTCGAGGGTGGGAGGAGTCAGAGTAGTAGAGTTTGAGATGAGAAATTGAACTAACCAAGCGATTCAGACCCCTGGCCCTTATGGTAGATTGAACAGTTTATTGATCAGTTTTTCTAGACAGATTGAACATTGAGATAACAACATGTCCTTGAATCCCCCCTTCTCTTTCAACCTGCATGTCATCTTGAATGGTCACCTTCTCTGAAATGTAATACGCGTCTGAAGACATTTCAGATGGAGATGTTAATTGGTGTATTGCATTGGTGCAGATTAGGATGTGCATTGGTGTATCAATACAGTACAGATTGTTCAGTTTGGATTGTTTAAATATTGCTGCAGTAGTAAGATAAAATATGATTAGAGAGCTCAGTAGACAGTCGCTGTTGCTTTAGCTGAGTGGGAGATATATTTGCAGTATTAGAAAATACAATAGTTTAAATAAATATTGCCAGTGTATATTCTACACACTTTACACATCTATCACTAAAAGGAAAATAAAGAATATTCATATAGCCTAACAATACTTGAGATGGCAATGGGTTTTGACTTGAGTTTTTGAATAGTTTTGAATAGACTTGAGCAAATTGACCATGCATTCGTGTGTTTACAACTTGCCTGCTAGTGCTTTGCTGAAAGGAAAAACCAAAATGGCAAGGCGTTAAAACACAATAAACTACATCATGACACAGCAATACTGTGAGAATGGCAATTCTCTCAGCATATCTGCTAGTCAGAGAAACAAAACTATTGCTGAGTGCTTAAGGAAAATGGTCTGAATGTGTAGCCACAGCGCAGCCACACCTACAACGTGAATGGAATTGAGAGAGAAAAAGATGTCAAAAAATGTAATATATAGTTGGCATCAGTCCTGAGGCCATGTATTGTGTAAAGGGGGAAATGAGCGATATTTACTGCCCATATCCACTGATCTTTCACCTCCACTTGGGAGACTGCATCTGAAAAGGATTACTTTGTTAGAAGCCAAACTTTTCGTCATTTGTATTTGCATTAGTCCCGCTTGTACTCTCCAAGAGATTCAGAACCCTGGGCCAGCATGTAGGGTAGCCCAGAGGAGTGAGTGTTTGAGTGAGTCAGGAGTACGCCCTCTGCATCCCATGACGGGGCGTAGGCCACATCTCATTTGTGAGGTCATCACAATGAAACCACAAATGAACTGGGATCTATTGGTCTCGGGGCAGAAGTCACCCCTGCTCATCAAAAAAACACTTCAGCCTAGTTAAATAAAGGTTACATTTAAAAATGTTTAAAAAAAAATGTATCTCTTTGAATCTCAGGTCACATAAAACACCTGGTGGTCATGATGAACAACAATATCAGCCTCCAGCTCCAGCGTCAATGTAAATGTTACATTGCCTAATTGTAAAATCAGGAAGGGAACTAAACTGATAGTGTTATCGAAACAACCATTCCATCCACAGTATGGCACAGTAACAGAGGTTCCTCCGTGAAGATGTTATCTAATCAATGTAAGCTCAATGTAACATCGATAGGTTTAGGCTACTACATGATGCTACAATTTGCCCTTTATCCATCACGAGGTTGCTACAACCTAGCATAAAAAATGTATAATGTAGGTGCACAGGTCTAGAGACAAATTGGAGTACTACCTCACACACTCTTGCCTGCATATAGCTGATCTGGGGTGTACTCATTAGTCCAAAATGAGAGTTTCTTTCGAACAAATTCAGATAGGTCCTCCTCGTTTTGTTCCGCTTGCTTCCGTTTAAGAAACATTTTGCAACAGAATCGGCGGAATGAATACACCCCTGATCCCCTCACACACAGTTCACATTCATAGCAGCCACTTACAGCATCATCACTTTGTTTGTTGTATAATTCCTTCTCACATCTATGTGCTTGTCATGTTTGTCATTTATTATCATGTCTTGTCCCTGTGCTCCCCATGCTATTCGTTTCCCTCTGCTGGTCTTATTTGGTTCTTTCCCTCCTATCCCTCTCTCTCCCCCTCCCTCTCTCACTCTCTCGCTCTCTCTTCTCTCTGTCGTTCCGTTCCTGCTCCCAGCTGTTCCTATTCCCCTAATCATCATTTAGTCTTCCCACACCTGCTCACCGATCCTTTCCCCTGATTAGATTCCCTATTTATTCCTTTGTAATCCGTTCCTGTTCGGTCGGTTCCTTGTATTGTATTCACCATGCTGTGATTGCGTTTCGCCCTGTCCTGTCGTGTTTTTTGCCGTGATTGTGTATCACCCTGTCCTGTCGTGTTTTGTGCCTTCATCAGACGCTGCGTGTGAGCAGGTGTCTCAGTCGACTACGGCCTGCGCCTACCCGAAGCGACCTGCAGTCTGTGGCCGCTTCTCCAGTTGTTTTCCCCTCTACAAATCTAGAGGATGTCAGTTATTCCGTTTTGAACATTATTAAACTCTGTTTCTGTTAAGTCGCTTTTGGGTCCTCTTTTACCTGCATGACAGTGCTCTCCTCCTCTCACCTTTTCGCTTCCCTTGTGAACTTCAGTGCATAACACAACAGCTGTCTGTCACCAGGCGCAAAAATCTCTCCAAGCCAAATCTTCATACCATAACCGCAAACCGCTACACAGTCTACATCATTGTCACCATATTAACTTCATAGTCAACAAACTAGAACTAACATGTTAGTAAACCCAAAATTCAATCCATGTGTCCAATCACGCAGTACAGTGTAAAGTAAGCAGTTTAGCAGTTACACCAGTGGGCCCGGGATCCAATAAATGAATAAAACCGAAAGCTTATCTTGACTTGGAAGAGTTTCTTTGTTGGATAGCCTTAGCCAGCTAGCTAAAATAAATAACATTCCTCTCTGAGTCAGCTTGTTGAGGAGGCTAAATCAGCTGCATTAGCTAAGTAAGTGAAAGGTAAACTGAGAAGAAACAAAATACAACAAAATATAGCTAGCTCTCTCTCTCTCTCCTCTTCAATTTTAAAACTGTTCAATTATTGTCTCTCTCTCATTGAGTCAACTACTCACCACATTTTATACACTGCAGTGCTAGCTTGCTGTTGCATATGCTTTCAGTACTATATTAATTATCTGATCCTTTGATTGGATGGACAACATGTCAGTTCATACTTCAAGAGCTCTGATAGGTTGGAGGACGTCCTCCAGAAGTTGTCATAATTACTGTGTAAATCTATAGAAGGGGGTGAGAACCATGAGCCTCCTAGGTTTTGCGTTGAAGTCAATGTACCCAGAGGAGGATGGAAAATTGCTGTCATCCGGCTACATAATGGTGCTACCCTTAGGGGTAGGCTTTTGTCGACCTTCATTGCAAAACATTGTGTTTTAATCAGTTATTTGGTGACCTGTGAATATATTTAGTATTGTTTTATTTATTTTCCTGAAATTCTGGTCCTACCCTTCCTCCTCTGAGGAGCCTCCACAATGTGAACTAAACCAACCAGAGGTTCCTTTATTTAGCTGGTGTCCTTCACATAACCCCAGTTGACCTCTGGGATGAGGGACACCACCCTGGGGAGCCTACTGGTATTTCCCCTGATCTGCACCACACATAATGGGAACTGTGGGCAGTGCCCTCCGTCTAGTCCTCTTTCGACATGCCTCAAAGCAGTCAGGATCTGCCCCCTTTAATACTGACAAAGTACCTTTAACCCTCTCTGTTCTCTGGCAGAAGCACCAATGTGTAGATATAATGCGGTGACTGAATTGCATTAATAGTATCTTGCATAATGGAAACCAGTTATCCTTACCAGTGTCAGAGAGAGGATTTGGGGTTTTCGAGATTGTTGTGTGTGTGTGTGTGTGTGTCTCATCCTGAGTCTGACCATCCCAATGGAGGACCATACTATAGTTACTGACTCCTTCAGCATGTGTAGTGGAGTGCTCTCTGAATCCTGCAGATGAGGCTCATGGTGGTGGTAAACAGATTACCCCTCACGGCCATCCCCACACCTCCAGGCGGTGACTGCCTTCAGCCAGGCTGGGTAAATCGCGGCCCACGTGATGGAGATAAACTGGGAGGCATTAGCAGCACTAATCCACGCCTGATCTTAGGAGCCATGCTGCTCTCTATAGTCCTCCCTGGCTGCTGCCCTGCCGTTTGGCCTTGAAGACATCTGACCGTACAATAACGTAGACCATTAGGAATTCAGCCCAAGCCTTCTCCTCTGCTTGGGAAGAGAAAATGTAGGTACTGTATCGCTTTTCTTTGCTCCTGCTGTGATGTTCTCGGTGTAGTGGCTCGAGTTTGAGTCTTTTTGGCTTGCGTTTTGGTGCCTTTCTCAGGACGGTTGGTTACGGAGGTACCTTTGAGCTAAGTGATTGTGCTTCTGTAGAGGCTTGCAGCCATTGACATTGCTGTAAAACCTGAACATTGTGTGTCAAGTAATGGACTGCACCTGAGGGCCCTTTATATAGCACATGCCTTCACCTCCTCCAAACACTTAACCCTTAAATGACCAAAGCTTGTGGACCTCACTGTGGATGTTCATTTGATTCTCTTGTAGCACTTGGAATGTTTCTACTTTTTATACATTTCCTTATAATACTGCAATTGATCCATGGCATAGAGTCTAGTAGTAAACCCAAACAGTGTTCACATTCACAGTGATCCAACTCAACAGAATTAATCCTGATTTGTAAAGTGCTAAACAGCAGATTGTGTATTTATCTCTACCAAGAGCATGGCACGTGCACATCAATGTCCTAGAATTTAAAATATAAGGTCATCTTTCTGAATATAAATTCTGAATCGTTTTTTTATGTTGTTGTGAGAGATCATTGTAGAGTTGAGTTGATGATGTAAGGTTGCATGTATGGACAACTCCCATTCGTGATTTACTTCCCTCTTGCACTTGTTTATTGGTTACTGAAAGACCCCACTATATCACGTCTCCATGTATTTTTACTCAAGTGATTACAGAACGTAAACACAAAACAAGACAGACAGATGGGCTGAATTCGTCTCTCTATTGTTGTTGAGGCCTGAGAACGCCTACAGAGGAAGAGTGGCCTTGGAACTACATTGTGGATCTTTACCAAAAGTGAAGGACCTACTTGACAATAGGAATAAGAAGAATTTGGTTTATTTGAGTCTGTTTAGATTTATTCTATAAATACGCATAAAGTGAATTGATTTCATTTCCTTTGAGTTTGGAATAGATATGTATAAAACCTGACATTTCCAGCTTCTTTCCCAAAATGTCCTGTGTGAATTGAATTGTCTTCTTATGAAGGGAGAGGGATGGGTGTTCTTAGATAAGTGGTCTATGAATTATGATCCTAGTTGTTTTCCAAAAGATATACAAATGCGCATCATGAGAAAAGAATGCATTTTCTTTTAGGCTTGTTGATGAAGAATGCATGGTAAGAGACTGAAGATAAACAAAAATCCATGCACACATACTGTATAAATCCCCCCCCCCCACCCCACCACCACACACACACACACACACACACACCCACACACACACACACACACACAGCTGAAGTTTATGCACAATTTGCAGATATAAGAAGTTATTTACATGACAAAGACATCCAACCTTTAGAAAGTCATCTTTCACAGAGGCTGGCACACTCCTCTGTAATGAATGCAAAAGTCTGAGTATATTACCTGAGGAAATGCTCTACTCGGGCTAATCTCCATTGAAGAGCGAATGAAGGATTAAAACATAGTCCTGTGGAGTCAGGAGATAGAGACAGAACAGAAAAGACACAAAAGAAGCCCCATGCTGGATCTGATAGAGCATTGGAGGTCAAGAAAGACATTAGAAAAAAAAATAGACTCTGAGGGCCAAGATGACATCACACTTTGCAAAGCACAATGGGGAGCCAGTTTGCTACAGCAGGAAAATAATATTTTTTATTTTATCAGGTAATTTACATAAATGACCTGAGGAATAGTTACAGTGGAGATGAATGAGCCAATTAGAAGCTGGGGATGATTAGGTGGAAATGATGCTATGAGGGCCAGATTGGGAATTTAGCCAGGACACCGGGGTTAACACCCCTACTCTTACAATAAGTGCCATGGGATCTTTAGTGACCATAGAGAGTCAGGAACCCCATTTAATGTCCCATCCAAACGACAGCACCCTACACAGGACAATGTCCCCAATCCCTGCCCTGGGGCATTGGACTCCTACAGACTTCTTCCAATACCACTTCCAGCAGCATCTGGTCTCCCATCCAGAGACCAACCAGGAACAACCCTGCTTAGCTTCAGATGCAAGCCAGCAGTGGTATGCAGCAACAGGAAATGTGAATTATTATATGGATTATAATTAACAGGCAATTGTTTTAGGGGTTGATACATTTTTAAGGGAAAATCAAGTCTGAAATTGTGGAAATTACCAACTTCAGAAGCCTTTTTAAACATCAAATACACTACAAGTTTGACATTTCCTGCATTGCAGGTAAGTTCTCCTGCAAAAGGGTGATCAAATTAAGATCATACATCTGTACACCACTTAAACTGCACAAAAGCTGATATGATTTAGTTTCTGGATCACTGGTGTTTATTCGTGGATGCAAGAGAAGCCAGGTTACCCCCAAAAAATTACCAAGAAAAGAGAAAAAATGATTTAGTCTCTCTGCGTTTCATTCTCCTTCAATTCGCAAGAGGTTGAATGTATCTCACCGGAGATAGCATCCAAGCGAGTGAACGAGCACCCCCCTGTCTCTGTATGTCTAGGCAATCGATATGATGCTGTCTGGTCAAAAAGCTTATGATATTGTTGCCGCCGGTAGCATTGAATGCAAGGGAAGCCAGTGAGCATTTGGCCTCCCTTGATAAAAAAAGTATAACATAATAGCCTATCAGCATTGCGCTACAATGGGTGAGCTCAACTGTGAAAGGTACTGGTGAAGAAAAAAAGTTTGTCATTGGCTTCCCTCCAATCACATCCCATGAAGTGCAATACGTCATTGACAGAAACAACTTGATTGTTGCATCTCGTTGTTTTCTGGTGGATAGCTAGCTAGCTAAAATGGTCTCTTTTCTAAATTAGCTATGGATGGAGATAGGGATTTGGACTTGTAGTTTTACTTAATTTTCCGTACCGGCCAATGCTTACAAGGGTGATTCTAGATCCAACTATAAATTCAGACATTGTGCCTCTGGCCTGCGAGGATGGAAGTTCAATATGTAGCTAGTTGTAGAAGGCTAATGTTGAAGAAGGCTAGATAACATTGCACACGAAAGGAAGTCAGGCTAGCAGGCAAGTATTTTAGCCAGGTAGTCTAGGACAACAACACATAAAAGTGTCTACTGTATGACAGAGTCATAGACCGGTTCGTCAACATGAAAGAGAGGAGGATGGCATTGGCGTTTCTTTACAAGTAGGGTAAGTCAACATGTTCTTTCTACTTACACACACACACACAAACACACACACACACACACACACACACACACACACACACACACACACACACACACACACACACACACACACACACACACACACACACACACACACACACACACACACACACACACACACACACACACACACACACACACACACACACACACACACACACACACACACACACACACACACACACACACACACACACAGAGAGAGAGAGAGAGAAATCAGAACCATGGACAGCCACATCATATTTAGCTTACATTGATTGGACTAAATTGTTGTTTTGTATAGTAGTCCGAAAATGTCGGAAACATGAACTTCCTTGACCATGCTGTTTGTTACATGCAAAATACTCTGTGGACTTCAGAGAGATGTTGTCCTCGGGTTTTGTGATGAAACAAAGGTGTGGTTGAATTTATTCTGCCACTGTGTCTTCTTATTGTTTTAGCCTTAGGCCTATATATGACGGTGGCAAGGCAGAAGAACTAGCAGGTTATAGAGAAAGCAACAATTATCACATAGGTGGTAAAATAGATTTTTTTCCTGGCTTGGCTTTCCCACTGATTTTACCCACACACCACTACTGGTCTGGATAACGACCCTTTCTCCCATTGAGGCCTGTAAGTCAACCACAATATGGAGGTAATGCTTCTGTTGTACAGAGATCCCAGAGGAAACATTTAGCTTTACCACACCTTTTACTGTGTCTCAGTGCTGTACAGAGACACACAAGCAAATGAGCAACTCGAAAAGGAATCTGTAGCTACAATTTCATGTAATAAGAAATGAATGCCACGTATTTCATTTGCAATTCATTTGGTGTTAAACCTCAAAGCGTGTTTCTGCTGGAAATTGACATGCCTTCCACTCAAATGGGTTTTTATTCAGGGAGGTAATACAGTCGTTAAGACCATTTGTATTTTGAATTAGCATAGTAAGGGCCTACAATATAGTAGTGTGGTATGGATGAAAATGAATAGGAACCATTTGTGTTGTTTGAATGCCTTTTGTGTACGTGTTGTTTGAATGTTTTTCACTGAGTACCAAACTGGCAATACAGTGCCGTACATATAGTGAGTAATCCTTTATCACGTGCTTTGCAAAGGCGACTGCAGACTAGATTCTGTTTGCTCCTAGCAGAACTCGGTTAGGTGTATGCAAATGACTGTGCTCGCATACATTTTCTGGTGTGCGCACGAACCAAAACGAAAGATTAACGCACAGAATGTCGTAACAAAATATGCACGAAACGGCCGCCACAGGTTTCAACTGGATAGTTTGTGACGGCCTTTAATCCTGAGGAGACAATGGGGCACATTTATGGGACTGGTAGTACCTGACTCAAACAACAAAAATACTCCACAACAGGAGGCTTCTGTTGACAAGGCAGTAAACCATTAGTGACGTTTCAAAGACATTCGCTGGTCCCAGTGGGCAGTGTCTCTGACTAAAAGGTAAATAACCAGTGCGTATTGACAGAAGGCCTGCATTCTTTTCATTTCTCCAAGCACGTTTTCACTCCTAGCGTGCCACACTACAGAGAAGACCAGAAAGACAGACCCTGACGAAGCCCCTACAGAGGCCAAATCACTCACCCCCAGTCTTGCAAAACACTTTGACAGAGCTGGTCTGGATATGTCCTCAGCCACTGTCAGTTCACCATTTCCTGATCTGGAGAAATGTTTTGCACGCCGCCATGTCTCACATGTATTTGCATGGAAGAACATTTACACACACAGGCGCTCGAGCCCACAAACAACCACACACACACACCTTGTAGGGACACACAATTCAGTCCCATTCAAAATCCTATTTTCCCTAACCCCTACCCTAACCCTAACCTTAACCCAAGAACCTAAACCTAACCCTAGCTCCTAACCTTAACCCTAAAATTAACTCTAGCTCCTAAACCTAAACCTAATTCTAACCCTAACACTAATTCTAACCTTAACCCCCCTAGAAATATAATTTGACCTTGTGGGGAAAAGGGGCTTTGAAGTCTGGAACCATACTGGAAGAGGATTTTAACCTATTTAGGAACCAGGGCTTATCACTCCTTTTGTCTACACTGACAATTAGTGTAACGATTCCAGTTATGAAAATGACTGCTAAGATTGACATGTGATGGTATTGATTAGCAGTAAGCTTCTAGAACATTAGCCATAATATTTTTTTGCACAACCACAGAAAGAACTCGAAAACCCTCCTGCTGTGAACAGTAGGGTCGAAGGGTTTGCAAATGCTTTCTGTAGTTGTGCAAAAAAATATTATGGCGAATGTTCTAAAGCCGAAGGGGTTATAATTCAACGCAGACCAATCACAGTATGGAAGCATGTAACACAACACCAAACACTTAAAAGAGCTTTCAGGATAGTTACCGCAGAACATCATTTATGGTTGTGAGACAAGAATTGCTTACACACAGAGGCATCGTTGAGAGATACAACAACAATGGGAGCCTAAATCAAACTGTGGAATAATGAAAACAAAATCTCTTGCTACATAGTTCAGTTTAAACCATTTCTACGCAGCCAAGCCCTCAAGCAAAGCCAACTAGAAGATTGTGGAAATTCATTATCGCTCAGATCTTTCAAGGAACAATTGCACAATTTTCTTCTTTGGCCGGGGTTTCAAGGTTACATATTTACGTGTTTCTTGTGACGGCGAGAAGTATCTTCTGTAAACTAATGCAAGGCTGGCTTACATGACAACGACTGTACATTCAAACACAGACATACCCGACATGTCTCTGTCCTGCGAAATGGAGACGACAACCGGAACCAGATAAATCTTGCTGTGGAATGAGAGATTTCTGGAGGTTACTATGGTAATAGACTTTTCATCTGGGACTTGACATGATGCCAAAGGAGTATCCCATCCATGCTCACAATATAGTATCCCATCCATGCTCACAATATAGTATCCCATCCATGCTCACAATATAGTATCCCATCCATGCTCACAATATAGTATCCCATCCATGCTCACAATATAGTATCCCATCCCATGCTCACAATATAGTATCCCATCCCATGCTCACAATATAGTATCCCATCCCATGCTCACAATATAGTATCCCATCCCATGCTCACAATATAGTATCCCATCCAATGCTCACAATATAGTAGTATCCCATCCCATGCTCACAATATAGTATCCCATCCATGCTCACAATATAGTATCCCATCCATGCTCACAATATAGTATCCCATCCATGCTCACAATATAGTATCCCATCCCATGCTCACAATATAGTATCCCATCCCATGCTCACAATATAGTATCCCATCCCATGCTCACAATATAGTATCCCATCCCATGCTCACAATATAGTATCCCATCCCATGCTCACAATATAGTAGTATCCCATCCCATGCTCACAATATAGTATCCCATCCATGCTCACAATATAGTATCCCATCCATGCTCACAATATAGTATCCCATCCCATTCTCACAATATAGTATCCCGTCCCATGCTCACAATATAGTATCCCATCCCATGCTCACAATATAGTATCCCATCCCATGCTCACAATATAGTATCCCATCCCATGCTCACAATATAGTATCCCATCCCATGCTCACAATATAGTATCCCATCCCATGCTCACAATATAGTAGTATCCCATCCCATGCTCACAATATAGTATCCCATCCATGCTCACAATATAGTATCCCATCCATGCTCACAATATAGTATCCCATCCCATTCTCACAATATAGTATCCCGTCCCATGCTCACAATATAGTATCCCATCCCATGCTCACAATATAGTATCCCATCCATGCTCACAATATAGTATCCCATCCATGCTCACAATATAGTATCCCATCCATGCTCACAATATAGTATCCCATCCATGCTCACAATATATTATCCCATCCATGCTCACAATATAGTATCCCATCCATGCTCACAACATAGTATCCCATCCATGCTCACAATATAGTATCCCATCCATGCTCACAATATATTATCCCATCCATGCTCACAATATAGTATCCCATCCATGCTCACAACATAGTATCCCATCCATGCTCACAATATAGTATCCCATCCATGCTCACAATATAGTATCCCATCCATGCTCACAATATAGTATCCCATCCCATGCTCACAATATAGTATCCCATCCATGCTCACAATATAGTATCCCATCCATGCTCACAATATATTATCCCATCCATGCTCACAATATAGTATCCCATCCATGCTCACAACATAGTATCCCATCCATGCTCACAATATAGTATCCCATCCATGCTCACAATATAGTATCCCATCCATGCTCACAATATAGTATCCCATCCATGCTCACAATATAGTATCCCATCCATGCTCACAATATAGTATCCCATCCATGCTCACAATATAGTATCCCATCCATGCTCACAATATAGTATCCCATCCATGCTCACAATAGACTCACAATAGTATCCCATTGGTCAGCTTGTGTAACCTCCCTCACAGAGCTGTATGCTGACTGCAATTCCCTGTTCACTTTTGATTAACTGAAAGGTACAAACAAAAAAATAAAGGTGATCGGGGACCTCTTGCATGGGTTGCCGGGATTGAAATACCTATTTTTATCTGGGCTAAACCACACTTAGAAAACCACACTTAACAATCCACCCCTGTAAAACAGCCACTGCAGAATGGCCTCGGGAGAGGGACAACACATTTTGTTGAAGGCAAAAATACTTCAGATGACATCTTGAGAATAAGATCTGTTGAAATGAAGACCACTAATAATGAGAGGCTCGTTCCACTGTTTATAGTAGTGGGACTGTTAAACATACTGTAATATGTCATGAATTGCATGAAGTTCAACACCGAACATCATTTTATGATGTCTGGTGTTGCATTGAAAATATTCCTCTTAACTTTTTTCCTTGTGGTTCCTTGTCTTTCAGAGTGTCAATGCTCCTACTTATTCTAAGATGAAGTTATGGAAGTGCGCCGCCATCGCCTTGACTCTCTGTGGAGCAGCACTGTCCCTCTTCCTCACTCGAATCATGGTTCCCACGCCGCCGCATCACATCCCCTCCTGGTACACGTCTTCGTCTCGGACGTCCTTGTCCTCCAACTCCTCCCTGATCGGCGGCCATCATCGCAAAGCGCGGTCAGTCGAAGGCGTTGGCAACATTTTGACAGAATGTAAGCAAAATCGTTATTTTCAGTCACCAACTACTTTGGTCCAGATGTTCTGATTGGTTTGGATATTCTCATTGACCCTTGCTAAAGCTCTGATGTCATTGGTCTGTGAAGAAAATGTTGGGGTGGAGACCAGTCGAGAGAATGTATGCTTTGTCACCCATGTGTTGGTGTCAACAGTAAATTGGATAATTCTCAGCCAATCTGAGGGTCACCATTAGTACACCATTAGTCCCTTTACAGACAAAGCCACGGTACATCTACTGACAGAGCATGACAGCATAGCTGCCAACCGCAGCTTACAGACAGACAGGGTAATCAAATCAAATGTGATGTCCAGAGAGCAGATAACTCCATTAAGGTCTGGAGCGTCATCTCAAAATCCCAGAAGCATTTGCACTTTGAGGGTGATAAAACACCTGTAACGTCCTGATATGGTTTTAGAGGGGATGCAGTATTCATGAGAAAATGTGACATAAAAGATTCAGCGATGTAAAATGTCAGTGATGGTCCCGGGGTATGTCCGTTGGGATGGGGATAACAAGAGTTTCAGATAGTCCCACTAAGTGAGTTAGTGGAGGCTAGAGAGCTAACATCCCTGGCCATGTGGTTGAAGAGCCTGGTGTAAAGACAAAATGTACACACTGTCCCTTTGGCATTGGGCTGTACATTACTGTGGCTTCTCGTTATCGCCCATCCGCTGACATCAAACTATTTTCAAACTAATAGAATGTTGGCTGCGAAACTGAGCGTGACTGATTTGGAATTTCACTAAAAGTCCTTTTTACCAGACCGAAACTTTCTATCCAGTGTCCTTTTTCTGGCCTGGACTCAGAGTGTGACTCTCAGACCATTATTCAGATTATCCAGTAGAGATTTTCAAGGCCAGGTCAAGCGTACAATCAGCTAGCCTAATCACCTAATCTGTGATGCTACTGCCAGGGCATGGGGAGATCTTCACACAAAACAAATGACCGAATTTCCAACCCTTTACTTTGGGAAGGCCTTTTTCAATTTCATTTGTGAATGCAGAGAACGGCAAAGTGTTATTGCTTCAAGAGCACCATTGATTACAGAGTGTCAGTCAGTGAGCCAGGCTAATACAGGGCTATTACTGTCCATGTCTTTCAAGTGTCTGAGTTTATAGGGTTTAGGATTTAACATGCCCCCTGGCGCTGCAAAAGACCCTGAGCCTTTTAAGTAAATGTTGTGTCCTGGAGAGGATAGAATGAACAGTTAATTACAGCTCTATCTAACTGGAGAACAGTACGGTGACCCTAAGGGGCAAAGTAGAACAGAATCGTCAGACAGAAAAGCATTGTTTTCCATGATATCCTAACCTCTTGTGAAGGAAATAACTGAAATTATCTTTAAAGGGGTAATCTGTGATTACTAAATACATTTTTGGACTTTTAAATTAATGGTATATATGCCCATCGATTCTTAAAGAATATAACTTGGAAATGCCTCATGACCTTAGTTCAACTAGCCAGCAGCATACCACCCTGCATCCCACTACTGGCGTGCTTCTGAAGCTAAGAAGTGTCACTCCTGGATGGGAGATCAGACGCTGCTGGAAGTGATGTTGAAGGGCCGGTAGGAGGCACCCTTTCTTCAGGTCTAAAATAAAATGTCCTAGGGCAGTGATTGGGGACATTGCCCTGTGTAGGGTGCTGTCTTTCAGATGGGATGTTAAACAGGTGTCCTGACTCTCTGTGGTTTCTGAAGATCCTGTGGCACTTATTGTAAGAGGAGGGGTGTTAACTCTGGGGTCCTGGCTAAATACCCAATCTGTGTCTCATACCATCATGGCCACCTAATCGTCCCCAGCTTCCAATTGGCACATTAATCTCCCCTGTAACTATTCCGCAGGTTGTTGCTGTAAATGACAATGTGTTCTCAGTCAACTTACCTGGTTAAATAAAAACTGTTGAACCCCAAATATAAGCCTATTTTCCCCCATTGTTTGTAAACAATGTCCTTGTAAAGAAATACTGTACATCTGCAAAACATCTTGATCTCATGGTCAGTCCTTGCATCCATATCTCTGTCTATGAATTAAAGAGTGGTTACATTTCTCCTGCCCCATCCCTCAGCTCTTTATCAAAACAGAGCCAGGTGAACGCTTTGTGATTGTTTGAACTGCAGATCGCCCCTTTTAATTTATATGCATCTGTTTTGATATTTGGTAATCCCTCTGGCATGATACGTTTCAATGCGCAACGTACATCTCACTCCACTCCTACACATCTGGGGAACAAGTTTCATTTACTCCTAATGTGTTAAATGTGCTTATATTTAACATGTGTAAACTTGGCAAATATAGTTCAACAAAGACTCAACCACCGGTGTACCAGCCAAGTTGCCACGGTCTGAAAGGGGATATTGCATTTCTATGGACTCT
Organism: Oncorhynchus gorbuscha; assembly: GCF_021184085.1. Lineage (NCBI taxonomy): Eukaryota > Metazoa > Chordata > Actinopteri > Salmoniformes > Salmonidae > Oncorhynchus > Oncorhynchus gorbuscha. The sequence goes on from NC_060187.1 coordinate 40,940,251, forward strand.
GCAGAAAATATGACTTTCTCCATCAAGTATATAGCTAGCAGCTGGACTGGAGCTCAATATTTGCACAACTGACAACGTTTTAACTTTGGAAAAGGCTCATGTCACTCCCAATGTATGTGTGCATGTACAGCATGAGAGATACTATGTCCGCTCTGAAAAGGTCCTTGGACTATCAGTTTTTGGAAGAAAAAAAAAACGTAGTTAGACACACCTGTCATTGATGATAGATAAGAGACTGATTTTAGAGAACTTGTGGTTCACCAAGCCAACGATCCGTGCAGGTGGAAAGGATGAACATGTTTCAGTCGTTTGCAATGAATCTCTACAAACTGAGGGAAGTCTAAAGCTAGCATTACACAGGTACTGTTACTGCCAAAATAAAAGAAACATGAGTAAATGAGGGATACAAAGTGCTGTATATTGAAAGCAGGTGCTTCCACACAGGTGTGGGTCCTGAGTTAATTAAGCCATTTAAACATCCCATCATGCTTAGGGTCATGTATAAAAATGCCCAGTTGCTCATTATTTTGGCTACCATGGATAAAATAAAATATCTCAGTGACTTTGAAAGAGGGGTCTCAAAGGAGCATAGGGGGTTTAAAGTGTGTGTGTGTGTGTGTGTGTGTGTGTGTGTGTGTGTGTGTGTGTGTGTGTGTGTGTGTGTGTGTGTGTGTGTGTGTGTGTGTGTGTGTGTGTGTGTGTGTGTGTGTGTGTGTGTGTGTGTGTGTGTGTGTGTGTGTGTGTGTGTGTGCGTGTGTGCGTGTGTGCCTCAGTCACCAGACCTCGTCCCAATGGAACACTTATGGGAGATTCTGGAGCAGAGACTGAGACAGCGTTTTCCACCACCATCAACAAAACACCACATTATGGAATATATTGTGTAAGAATGGTGACGCATCCCTCCAATAGAGTTCCAGTCACTTGTAGAATCTATGCCAGGGCACATTGAAGCTGTTCTGGTGCTTCCTGCGGCTCGTGTCCAACGCCCTATTAAGACACTATGTTGGTGTTTCCTTTATTTTGGAAGTTACTTGCATATTCCAGTACATTTCACAGGTACAGGTGATGCAGCTGTTTTCAAAGCCACATTACTAGGACTTGAAAACCTGTACCAACAACCGTATGGATCTTTTAATTCTCGATTTTCCAAACTGACAATGGTTGAGGCTGGGGTCTCACAGACATTCTCAGGCCATGCTGTATATTCAACAGATTGATTGGACGTTTCTAATGGTTGTTTCTAATGGTTGTATCTTCCTCTAGCCTAACACCATCTCTTCTTCTCTTCTCTGCAGTCATGCACATGTTCCAGAGCTTCACAGAGGGGGAGCTGAAGCAGATGATCGGGACTCTGGTGGAGAAGAAGGCACGGCAGGAGGCCAGGCAGGAGGCAAGGCAGAGCAAAAGGACTAAACGGGCTAAGAAAGCATCAAAGCCATGTTCCCTGCGGGAGGTGGAAGTGACTGTCAGTGAGCTGGGTCTGGGCTACCACAGTGATGAAACGCTGCTCTTCAGGTACTGCAGCGGGAACTGTAAAGCTAGCCGACGCAACTACGACGTCATACTGAAGAAATGGACGAGGAAAGGCATCTCGAAGAGGGAGAGGAGCCCGTGCTGCCGGCCCAAGGAGTACGATGACATTTCCTTCCTGGACAACAATAACAGATACAAGACGCTCCATAACTTTTCTGCTCTGGCCTGTGGCTGTGTATAAACGCCTCTATAGCCATTTTGATTTCCCAGATACTGTGTCAAACATGGGAAACGCAACAACTACTGCTACAAAATCAAAAACAGGAGTACACAAGAATCGATCCCTACAGTACAATGCCAGGGAATACGGACAGTTAAACTACTACTATTTAAGACGGTTAATTTTGTGTTTGTTTTTAAAAGACATCAGCAAACGTCTGTTTTGCTTTCCTTGCCTTTCATGGGATACTTCTCTGTCGGTTGTGAGGGTAATATATTATATGACCTATGTGTCATCATGGGGCAATAACAGTTACTGCAATGATTTGCTGCTTGATTGTGGACTATGGAGCAATGGCTCCCATTACCTAAATGTATACAAAATACCAGCTGAGGTATAACTAGTGCATGCTCTATTGCCGGTCTGGTCTGATACCACACTTGTACATTTTTTTTCAGAATCGAGTTTGTAGGAGTGTGTTCATGGAAAATACTAGAATAAGCTAGCGAATGCAATATGAAGCTTCCACAGTAGGCTTCCCCACAACGTCTTGATCTGCACCATTAATAAGGCACGAGATATCACTAAGGCAAGTCCAATGGAGCAGCAACAACAGTACAGGAGACTTGGAAAGACGAGAGGGCCTGGAGAAACATGGCTTGGTGTGTCATTGCTTCATAACATGGTGTGTCATTCCTTCATATCACCGGTAATGAACTAAATAATGAAATCTCCAGCCTTTATCAGTAACCATGACAATCTACCTCATTTATGTCGAACAATAATGGAAAACACCCAGTATAAAAGAACCGTTAAATGTTCTCCTACTGCTTCCTCTGTATTCATCGCTAGAAACCGACTGAAATAAGATATTTTAGTAGTAAATACACTAATGACTTGTATTGGCATAAGAAGTTGCAGGGTCGAAAAACAACCACAGCCATATGCTTGTTGCATGCATTCTAAATGGAGCCTGTATGGGTGATTTAATCTTAATGACAGCAGCTTGTAAATCAAATGGAATGGCTATGGCTGTATAAGCCCTTTCCCGGAAAACAGAAATCCAACAGAAAAACAACATGTTATCAGAAATCCCTATATCCTTCTGCAGCAAGAAGACTATAAACTCATCACAAATACAACCTAGATGGTAGAGTAATGCAGTCTTGTTTGATCATCTCGGCAGAGTGGTGCATTAACCGGGTGACTGCTGCATCGTAAACGTGACTGCGAGAGGGATTGTGCTTCAGTCTTACCCTGAATTAGCCTCCACAAATCCATACCATTTGTCCAAATCCCATAATAGACTACCCTAATCCACTTACCTCCTTTTTAACTGACTTGGCCAAAAGCACTGAGCACAAAATAGAGAAATGCAAGCCACTCTGCAGCGCTAACAGCTATTTTTAGTCACTACACGATTAGGGAACACTGGAGACATTTTGAATTAACCACACATGTGATGTTACCATAACAGGTTTGATAGCCTAATACGTGTTTTGTTAAACAGTCATTTTGAAAACAAAATAGAAATCATTCTCTTAGATTAATTGTGGCCAAATATACTTAGAATAAATAAACCTTATCGTGAAATACCTTGAACAGGTTCAAGAGCAAGACAAAAAAACTAAAATTACATGAGTTCAGAAACAATCTTTCATACTCGAAAACTGTAAACAAATCATTTTAGACTGAGAGCTGCATCGAAATGGTAACTTCATCCCAATTAGATATTTCACCTGAGCATCTATAGTATAGTGAGAGGTAGAGTAAGGTTTAAGTCTGAAACCAGTGGAGATACCTCTTAAGTTAAAACCAATCATATAGTTAGAGCAGAAAGTTAATTAAAGGCCCATGCTGGCGTTAAGCTAAGAAAACAGGTCTCTCCAGCCCAGGACCATAATACCCTCAAGTCTAAATGTGCTTAAAAACCAAAGTATTCCTCCCTTTCTAAATAATCAGTACACAGACACTTGCTGTCCAGATTAGCTGTAGACTGCCCCTTGCATGTAGAGAAATTAGTATTATCTCTGGCATGTTACAATGGTCCACATTGTTGAGGACGTCTCAATCAAATAATTAAAGGGATAGTTCACCCAAATTAAAAAGGGACACGCTGGTTTCCTTAACCTGTAAGCAGTGTGTGGACAAGGTACATATGACAGCACGGCAATCCATCCTTTGTTTCCTAATGTTTCCTAATGCAAATGGCACAAATCCCATTCAAGTCATGGGACAAATATTAGCATTTTCCGGGTATCATGTTCACATCATCTAAGTGGCTTTGTTGAACTTCACAGTCAATTTCAGATACTTTCGAATTATTTGGACATAATGCGCAAAAACGGCTTACATCGGTCCCATGACTTGAATGGGATTTGTGCCACAAATGCTAAAATGTTAGCATTTGGAATCAGGGCCAGGGAAACTAAACCAAAGCATGGATTGCTGTCATACCTTGTCCATAGACTGCTTACAGGTTAAGGAAACCAATGTTTAATTTTGTAATTTGGGTGAACTATCCCTTTAAGTCTTTTTTGAAGGACAAAAATTATAGGTAATTTATTTTTGCCTTTTCAAATGGATGACAATTTAAGAGAAAAGAGCAGCTAGAAAAACAAATTGCTCTCTTAAAGTTGATGATATATACTATATGTATTTGTCGTTATATATTTTCATAACCCTTATATTTGCCATCACGAATTACTAAGTCTATTCAGCACTATAATACAGTATATCTATGGGTTGAAATTCCCTCAGGTTTCCTTAGTTTCCTCTCGTTTCCTCCCTTGAACTCCCTCTCAAAATGGGAGGGAAACGTTTGGGAAATGACAAACAACACCCTTCAGCTCTGGCATTGTTGGACTACGTTGACCAACTGCAGTAAAGTTGATGCAATGCATCTGTATTATAGATCATGTATATTTATTGGAGAGTAAGTTATGGTTTATTTATTTAGATAGCATCATCGAAAAAGAGGAATATGTTTATTTATTGAACTATTGGTGCCAAAGTGGACTTTACATGTATGATATTCTACATATTATGACCGTTGAATAAACTTAATCGGGTTCAAAATATAACGTTGTATGTTGTTCTTTTACAAAGTCTCACTGAACGATCTGAGTGTATCTATTATTGGGTCAGCCACAACAAATCATGGTTCTAAATCCCGCACAATGGTACACATGCCAGAACAAGCTGCTTCTCAGATTCTCCATTGGCAATGTGGTGTAGGATATTGCATAACTGTTGCTAATGAATGAGCATCGTGACTCATTGAATCTACTTGTCTGCATTTCAAGTAAAAATATACTAAATGATATTTGTAGTAAAGGAAAGCTACAGCCCATGCATCAGACTATGCGGTAGGCACGTTGGTGGTTTGGAGGCCTCTCCCCTCTCATATGTATTTTTTAAAATGGGTTTTACAGTAAAGACATGCAATTTAACTTGTAAAAGTGTATTACCTTTTAATGTGCCATGAACCCAACCAGTCATGATGTTTTCATCTTATTGTCAAACAAATCACTTCAAAAGTAGGTGACCATTTTCATACAAAATAATCCCAGTGAACAGTGAACTGTGCACCCGCCAACTTCCCTTCAATTCACAAGTAGCTGAAACTATCTCACTGGAGAAAGCATCTGAGCGAGCGAAACAGCACCCTTCTGTCTTACTATATGTGGCCCATGTATCTGGTGGTGTCTGGCCAAAAAGAGTATGATATGGCATACTCTTTTTGGCCAGTCAGCATCACATACAGTACGTGGGCTACACTTCCAGGGCCTTCCATAAGTATTCACACCCCTTGACCTTTTCCACATTTTATTGTGTCACAGTCTGAATTTAAAATTCATTAAATGTTGTTTTTTTGGCCACTGGCCTATAATATCAGTGGAATTATGTATTTTGAAATATTATTTAGAAATACATCCTGGGACAAAGGATACACGTGACTCCTGGGTAGTGCAGCGTTTACCTGGAGGTTTATCACGCAATCCCCCTGTCGATGGGGCGGTAATAGGGTCGCCTTCTTCTTACTGAAGGCGATAGCCAAATCGGCATACTCGGCAGGAATGCGCACGGTGGAAACCTGATCTGGACTCTCCATCGTTGTCCACCGATGGAAACTCCTAAACACCTGCCTGAACACTCATCAGACCACCCATGGAAAGCTCCCTGTCTCCACGAAATTTTAGGATTGTGAATAGCCAGCCAGGGAACCCCCAACTCCACCGGAAACGCAGGTGAATCGATAAGGAACAGACTAATCCACTCCTTATGATTCCCCTGCGTAATCATCTCCAGAGGAGTCGTGGCCTCCCTGACCAGCCCTGACCCTAACGGTCGACCATCTAAGGAGTGCACGGGGAAGGTGGGGGGGGGGGGTCTACCTTAACTAACGGAATCCTCAACCTCTGGGCGAGTCCGAGATCTATAAAATTCGCCGCTGCGCCTGAATCGACTAGCGTCTTATGCTGGAGAGAGGGGAAAAACTTTAGGAAACAATTTAACAAAAACATGTGACCAACAGGAAGCTCTGGGAGAGTGTGGTGCTGACTCACCTGGGGTGACCGAGGATTGTTCTGCCTGCTCTCTCTACTCCCAGATGGACTCCTCCAGCACCGACCGGAAGTGTGCCCTCTCCGGCCACAATGGGTACAGGAGGAGCATCCTCCTCCGGTCTCCCTAGACGCAGCCCCTCCTAGCTCCATCGGGATGGGAGCGGGGAGGCCAGGAGGTGGAACTGACAGGACACTTTCAGAACGCCCGCGAGCAGCCAGCAGATGGTCTAGCCGGATAGACATGTCAATCAGCTCATCCAAGCTGAGCGTAGTGTCCCGACAAGCCAGCTCCCTGCGGACGTCCTCTCTTAGGCTACACCTGTAATGATCTATCAGGGCCCTGTCGTTCCACCCCGCTCCAACGGCCAAGTTCTGGAATTCCAGCGAAAAGTCCTGCGCACCCTGCCGCCGCTACATCGTACTCCCTCTGAGGCGTGATGAGCAGAGCGCTGGCACCGGATCCCGCTGGAGGAGGTAGGTGGGGTAGTAGGGAGACCACTCCTCTCCCAACGGTCCATCCTCTCCTTCATTTGATCCATTGCTATTTGATCCATTGCTGAACCTATGCGATGGAGGATGGACGTATGATGAAGGACTCTCTCCTCCATCGTGGGGAGAGGGGAGGTCGCTGCTCCTGCTGACTCCATCTGGTGGTGCGGGCTTCTGTAACGGTGGGTGAATGATGGGTGTGGAGTCAGACGCAGAGAACAAAAGTGAACGGGGAAAAAACACTTTAATGTCCTCTACAAAGTAACAGGTCCAAACATGGGTGAAGCCTTAAACACAGGTGCAAACAAACCCAAAACCACTGTTACAAAACCCGGACAACGAAAACCCAAAAGACAACGATACACCACAAACGTAACAATAACAACAAGCCCGCACAAACACCAGCGGGCAAAACGAACTTAAATAACACCCATCCCAAAACCCCAACAAGGAACGGGTGAAAACAATTAGACAAAAACAAACGAAAAGGAAAAAGGGATCGGTGGCAGCTAGTAGACCGGCGACGACGACCGCCGAGCGCCACCCAAACAGGAATACCTTCGGTGGTATTCGTGACAGCGTGATCATACAGTCGATGTCGGCTCTTCCTATCATTGTGAAGCAGAATTCACCAAGCGTTGGATTGTTCACCCACTAATAGGGAACGTGAGCTGGGTTTAGACCGTCGTGAGACAGGTTAGTTTTACCCTACTGATGATGTGTTGTTGCAATAGTAATACAGCTGGCGCTCTCACACATTCCACTAGATGTTGGTACATTGCTGCAGGGACTTGTTTCCAATTCAGCCACAAGAGCATTAATGAAGTCTGGCACTGAGGTTGGGCGATTAGGTCTGGCTTGCAGTCGGCGTTCCAACTCATCCCAATTCTGTTAGATGGGGTTGATGGGGTCAGGGCTCTGTGCAGGCCAGTCAAGTTCTTCCACACCGATCTAGACAAATACTTTCTGTATGGATGGACCTCGCTATGTGCACAGGGGCATTGTCATGCTGAAACAGGAAAATGCCTTCCACAAACTGCTGCCACAAAGTTGGAAGAACAGAATCATCTAGAATGTCATTGTATGCTGTAGTGTTGTGATTTCCCTTCAATGGAGCTAAGGGACCTAGCCTGAAGCATGAACAACAGCCCTAGACCATTATTCCTCCTCCACCAAACTTTACAATTGGCACTATGCATTGGGTCAGGTAGCATTCTTCTGACATCTGCCAAACCCAGATTTGTTTGTCGGACTGTCAGATGGTGAAGCGTGATTCATCACTCCAGAGAACCCGTTTCCAGTGCTCCAGAGTCCAATGGCGGCGAGCTTTACACCACTCCAGCCGACGCTTGGCATTGCGCATGGTGATCTTAGGCTTGTGTGCAACTGCTCGGCCATGGAAACCCATTTCATGAAACTCCCGGCAAACAGTTATTATGTTGACATTGCTTCTAGAGGCAGTTTGAAACTTGGTAGTAAGTGTTGGAACTGAGAACAGACGATTTTTCTGCGCTACGCACTTCAGCGGCCCCCTTCTGTGAGCTTGTGTGGCCTACCACTTCACGGCTGAGCCGTTGTTGCTCCTAGACGTTTCCACTTTACAATAACAGCACTTACAGTTGACCGGGGAAGCTCTAGCAAGGCAGAAATTTAACGAACTGACTTGTTGGAAAAGTGGCATCCTATTGTGATACTACGTTGAAAGTCACTGTAAGGCCATTCTACTGCCAGTGTTTGTCTTTGGAGATTGCATGGCTGTGTGCTCAATTTTATACACATGTCAGCAACGGGTGTGGCTGAAATAGCCGAATCCACAAATTTGAAGGGGTGTTCACATACTTTTGTATATACAGTATAGTGTATTTGTTTTGAAATGATTTGTTTATCTATCATGAATTATTATTTGGTTGTATGGATTTGTTATACTATCTGTGCGCCTTCTTTTGTAAACAATGTGGTCTCATTCACCTGGGCACAGTGAACAGGCAAAACCCCCCTCCCTCCTCATTTCCTTTAAAACTTTGAAGCTTCCCACAAAGTTGCTATTGCTGAACCAACCTGCTGTAGCGAGACAGGAAGAGAGTGATGAGCTGAGCAGCCCACAACAGCGGGAAGTTTAAAAAAGATGACTAGTATTATTGTTCGTATTATGCACAGCTCATGAGGCCCTTGATGATGTGAGGCCTTAGGCAATTTCCTCTTCTGCATAATGATAACTATGCCACAGGGGGTAGGCCACATCAAACTAAGAGGTCATGATGAGAGCATTAATCTCAGTTCAGAATCATGCAATGAAAACATGACTTGCTTCCTGAGTGGCGCAGCGGTCTAAGGCACTGCATCTTTGTCAGGGTTAGGAGAGGGTTTGACTGGGGCGGATTTCCATGGCTCATCGTGCTCTAGCGACTCCTTGTGACGTTGCGGGACCCAGCAAGCTGACTTCGGTTATCTGTTGGATGGTGTTTCCTCTGACTTCTGGATTACGCGAGCAGTGTGTTAAGAAGCAGCAGGTCATGTTTCGGTGCACGCATGACTCTTGACCTTCGCCTCTCCCGAGTCCGTTGGGGAGTTGCAGTGATGAGAGAAGATTGTAACTACCAATTGGATATCACGGAAAATGGGGTAAAACAGATGTGTATACATTATGTGTCTTGTACTTGTTTGAAGTTTAATTGGAAAGGGGTGAAGTGTTATTTGGAAGGGAGAAGTTACTCATTCATTGTACTAGCTGGTAAACCTGTTTGTAGACCTACACTACATAGGAACGAAAAAGAAAGCAACTTTGGCGTGTCAACCTTTAAAACTATGTTCTTAAGAATTTCTTCAGAAAATGCTATGGTCATGAAAGTCTTCATAGGCTTTGCACTTGAAATGAGTGTTTTTATGTACCAATCTTGAACTTGAAAGATGCCAAGTCTCTTCTGTAAGGCTACTATCTGTCTATCTTCACACCAGTATCCAGACTTCAAAAGACATCAGGGCGTATTTAATACTATTTGTGTTTTATTGTTAAGGCCCTAATGACAGTTAAACTGGAAGAGGGTGATTGCATCTCTCTATCTCTACAGCCATCTTCAGTTCTAGCTGGAAGTCAAGTATCTGGTAGCTCCATAATGATCAGGGTGACAAAATAATGGATTTTGCCTGCATATTAACCTCTGACAATAATTTCAGGGGAAGGCTGTTTTGACAATTCACTCCTTTACTGTGAACACCTGTATGACATTTCTCTGCTTCTCCTGTTTCGATAAGAGATCTGAACGTGATGACAGACTAGCGTTAACAAAGCTAACATGCTGTTCTTTCAGGTATGTTCTACAGTTACTGAATAGGTCTACCTGTTTTCACAAAGTACTGTGAGGAGTGATGGGTTCGTTTATTTGCCCAGAGACATACAGTTGAAGTCAGAGGTTTACATACACTTGTGTCAAATCAAATCCAATCAAATGTTATTTGTCACATGCACACGGTTAGCAGATGGTAATGCGAGGGTAGCGAAATGCTTGTGCTTCTAGTTCCGACAATGCAGTAATAACCAACAAGTAATCTAACTAACAATTCCAAAACTACTGTCTTATACACAGTGTAAGGGGATAAAGAATATGTACATAAGGATATATGAATGTGTGATGGTACAGAGCAGCATAGGCAAGATACAGTAGATGGTATCGAGTACAGTATATACATATGAGATGAGTATGTAAACAAAGTGGCATAGTTAAAGTGGCTAGTGATACATGTATTACATAAGGATGCAGTCGATGATATAGAGTACAGTATATACGTATGCATATGAGATGAATAATGTAGGGTAAGTAACATTATATAAGGTAGCATTGTTTAAAGTGTCTAGTGATATATTTACATAATTTCCCATCAATTCCTATTATTAAAGTGGCTGGAGTTGAGTCAGTGTCAGTGTCAGTGTGTTGGCAGCAGCCACTCAATGTTAGTGGTGGCTGTTTAACAGTCTGATGGCCTTGAGATAGAAGCTGTTTTTCAGTCTCTCGGTCCCAGCTTTGATGCACCTGTACTGACCTCGCCTTCTGGATGATAGCGGGGTGAACAGGCAGTGGCTCGGGTGGTTGATGTCCTTGATGATCTTTATGGCCTTCCTGTAACATCGGGTGGTGTAGGTGTCCTGGAGGGCAGGTAGTTTGCCCCCGGTGATGCGTTGTGCAGACCTCACTACCCTCTGGAGAGCCTTACGGCTGTGGACGGAGCAGTTGCCGTACCAGGCGGTGATACAGCCCGCCAGGATGCTCTCGATTATGCATCTGTAGAAGTTTGTGAGTGCTTTTGGTGACAAGCCAAATTTCTTCAGCCTCCTGAGGTTGAAGAGGCACTGCTGCCCCTTCTTCACGATGCTGTCTGTGTGAGTGGACCAATTCAGTTTGTCTGTGATGTGTATGCCGAGGAACTTAAAACTTGCTACCCTCTCCACTACTGTTCCATCGATGTGGATAGTGGGGTGTTCCCTCTGCTGTTTCCTGAAGTCCACAATCATCTCCTTCGTTTTGTTGACGTTGAGTGTGAGGTTATTTTCCTGACACCACACTCCGAGGGCCCTCACCTCCTCCCTGTAGGCCGTCTCGTCGTTGTTGGTAATCAAGCCTACAACTGTTGTGTCGTCCGCAAACTTGATGATTGAGTTGGAGGCGTGCGTGGCCACGCAGTCGTGGGTGAACAGGGAGTACAGGAGAGGGCTCAGAACGCACCCTTGTGGGGCCCCAGTGTTGAGGATCAGCGGGGTGGAGATGTTGTTGCCTACCCTCACCACCTGGGGGCGGCCCGTCAGGAAGTCCAGTACCCAGTTGCACAGGGCGGGGTCGAGACCCAGGGTCTCAAGCTTGATGACGAGCTTGGAGGGTACTATGGTGTTGAATGCCGAGCTGTAGTCGATGAACAGCATTCTCACATAGGTATTCCTCTTGTCCAGATGGGTTAGGGCAGTGTGCAGTGTGGTTGAGATTGCATCGTCTGTGGACCTATTTGGGCGGTAAGCAAATTGGAGTGGGTCTAGGGTGTCAGGTAGGGTGGAGGTGATATGGTCCTTGACTAGTCTCTCAAAGCACTTCATGATGACGGAAGTGAGTGCTACGGGGCGGTAGTCGTTTAGCTCAGTTACCTTAGCTTTCTTGGGAACAGGAACAATGGTGGCCCTCTTGAAGCATGTGGGAACAGCAGACTGGTATAGGGATTGATTGAATATGTCCGTAAACACACCGGCCAGCTGGTCTGCGCATGCTCTGAGTGCGCGGCTGGGGATGCCGTCTGGGCCTGCAGCCTTGCGAGGGTTAACACGTTTAAATGTCTTACTCACCTCGGCTGCAGTGAAGGAGAGTCCGCATGTTTTCGTTGCAGGCCGTGTCAGTGGCACTGTATTGTCCTCAAAGCGGGCAAAAAAGTTATTTAGTCTGCCTGGGAGCAAGACATCCTGGTCCGTGACTGGGCTGGATTTCTTCTTGTAGTCCGTGATTGACTGTAGACCCTGCCACATGCCTCTTGTGTCTGAGCCGTTGAATTGAGATTCTACTTTGTCTCTGTACTGACGCTTAGCTTGTTTGATAGCCTTGCGGAGGGAATAGCTGCACTGTTTGTATCAGCTCATGTTACCAGTCACCTTGCCCTGATTAAAAGCAGGGGTTCGCGCTTTCAGTTTCACGCGAATGCTGGCATCAATCCACGGTTTCTGGTTAGGGAATGTTTTAATCATTGCTATGGGAACAACATCTTCAACGCACGTTCTAATGAACTCGCACACCGAATCAGCGTATTCGTCAATATTGTTATCTGACGCAATACGAAACATATCCCAGTCCACGTGATGGAAGCAGTCTTGGAGTGTGGAGTCAGCTTGGTCGAACCAGCGTTGGACAGACCTCAGTGTGGGAGCCTCTTGTTTTAGTTTCTGTCTGTAGGCAGGGATCAACAAAATGGAGTCGTGGTCAGCTTTTCCGAAAGGAGGGCGGGGCAGGGCCTTATATGCATTGCGGAAGTTAGAGTAACAATGATCCAAGGTTTTTCCACCCCTGGTTGCGCAATCGATATGCTGATAAAATTTAGGGAGTCTTGTTTTCAGATTAGCCTTGTTGGAGTCATTAAAACTTGTCTTTAAACCACACCACAAATGTATTGTTAACAAACCATAGTTTTGGCAAGTCGGTTAGGACATCTACTTTGTGCATGACACAAGTCATTTCTCCAACAATTGTTTACAGACAGATTATTTCACATTTAATTCACTGTATCACAATTCCAGTGGGTCACATACACTAAGTTGACTGTGCCCATAAACAGCTTGGAAAATTCCAGAAAATTATGTCATGGCTTTAGAAGCTTCTGATAGGCTAATTGACATCATTTGAGTCAATTGGAGGTGTACCTGTGGATGTATTTTAAGGCCTACCTTAAAACTCACTGCCTCTTTGCTTGACATCATGGGAAAATCAAAAGAAATGAGCCAAGACCTCAGATTTTTTTTTTGTAGACCTTCACAAGTCTGGTTCATCCTTGGGAGCAATTTCCAAACGCCTGAAGGTACCACGATCATCTGTACAAACAATATTCCGCAAGTATAAACACCATGGGACCACGCAGCCGTCATACCGCTCAGGAAGGAGAAATGTTCTGTCTCCTAGAGATGAACATGGGACAAAGATCGTACTTTTTGGAGAAATGTCCCCTGGTCTGATGAAACAAAATAGAACTGTTTGGCCATAATGACCATCGTTAGGAGGAAAATGGGGAGGCTTGCAAGCCGAAGAACACCATCCCAACCTTGAAGCATGGGGGTGGCAGCATCATGCTGTGGGGGTGCTTTGCTGCAGGAGGGACTGGTGCACTTCACAAAATAGATGGCATCATGACAAATGAAAATTCTGTGGATATATTGAAGCAACATCTCAAGACATCAGTCAGGAAGTTAAAGCTTGGTCGCAACTGGGTCTTCCAAATGGACTATGACCGCAAGCATACTTCCAAAGTTGTGGCAAAATGGCTTAAGGACAACAAAGTCAAGATATTGGAGTGGCCATCACAAAGCCCTGACCTCAATCCTATAGAACATTTGTGGGCAGAACTGAAAAGGATAGTGGTGTGAGGATAGTGGTGTGCGAACAAGGAGGCCTACAAACTTGACTTAGTTACACCAGCTCTGTCAGGAGGAATGGGCCAAAATTCACCAAACGTATTGTGGGAAGCTTGTGGAAGGCTACCCGAAACGTTTGACCCAAGTTAAACCATTTAAAGGCAATTCTACCAAATACTAATTGAGTGTATGTAAACTTCTGAACAGCTGGAAATGTGATGAAATAAATAAAATCTGAAATAAATCATTCTCTCTGCTATTATTCTGACATTTCACATTCTCAAAATAAAGTGGTGATCTTAACTGACCTAAAACAGGGAATTTTTACTTGGATTAAATGTCAGGAGTTGTGAAAAACTGAGTTTAAATGTATTTGGCTAAGGTGTATGTAAACGTCCGACTTCAACTGTATGTTTAATGTTGAAGTTGAATCACAGATGCTTTGTTGTACACTTGTTCGAACATTAGTATTTTATTAGGATCCCCATTAGCTAATTCCAAGGCAGCCACTACTCTTGCTGGGGTCCAAACAGGAACGAAACAACACATCACAACTACGGCCATGGCGGTCACAAAATTTTGTCAGCCGGTGATTGTCAAGCAAATAACTGTCGGTTTTACGGGTAATTGACCCATAATTAACATAAACACATTTAGTATCTCCTGGCTTTGGTTGAGTTCTCAACTAATGTGAATTCAATGTGAAATCAACAACAACAATAAACACCATGTCATTGAAATTGGGTGAAAAAAGAAAGAAATGCCCTTTACGTTGATGACTTTTTGCAAATCCAATAAGTTTTCCCATCATTGATTCAACCTCAACACATTGATTTTTGGGGTTGAAATGACGTGGAAACCACGTTGATTCAATCAGTTTTGTCCAGTGGGTAATAACTGGTTTGTTCTTTCATAGCCATCATAACAACACTGCTAGAATCTCTATATTTTGCATATTTTACTCGGAAAGCTGAAGAGGGGAGGCCCTCTGAAGGGAGGCCCTCCTATAGAATCATTAGCTTTATACTGTAGGCCTAAAACCAGAAAAGTCATGCTGTCCACAACCTATTTTGAGCTAGCATGCAGCTCAGCATACAGTATAGTCTTGGAAAAGAGGGCAGGCCTCTGAGATGATAACTGAACTGTGTCTTCCCTCTGGCTGTGGTGTTTTGAAAAGTGAGCAGGATAAGACTGCTCCACTCTTGTTCAGTATGTGTGGCCCTTTACTGTAGTATTTTAGGCTACCACAGGCCATCGCCTCTGCCTCCGTCATTGGAGAAGCACATGAACACTGAGGGGCAACACTCTGTTTCCCCTGTTTTTCCATAGCCACCTAACACACTGTTGGCCAAGTGTGAACTGAACACACAGTAGCACCGAGAGACTCATTTGTATGCAGATCGTTTCACACTCCATTCGAGTGCATTGTGCGATGTGTGTCCCTCACTTCGATGTGATAGTAGGCTTATTTTTTCCCCATTCAGACTGCTTGGTGTTGAGAAGGATTTATTGATGAACATGATCCCCCATGTACTGTACTACCGTAATTCCTCAATTCAGATTGTATGTTCATTAAATCAAATCAAAGTGTATCGGTCCCATACACATACAGTGGGGCAAAAAAAGTATTTAGTCAGCCACCAATTGTGCAAGTTCTCCCACTTAAAAAGATGAGAGAGGCCTGTAATTTTCATCATAGGTACACTTCAACTGTGACAGACAAAATTAGATTTTTAAAAGAAAATCACATTGTAGGATTTTTTATGAATTTATTTGCAAATTATGGTGGAAAATAAGTATTTGGTCATCTACAAACAAGCAAGATTTCTGACTCTCACAGACCTGTAACTTCTTTAAGAGGCTCCTCTGTCCTCCACTCGTTACCCATATTAATGGCACCTGTTTGAACTTGTTATCAGTATAAAAGACACCTGTCCACAACCTTAAACAGTCACACTCCAAACTCCACTATGGCCAAGACCAAAGAGCTGTCAAAGGACACCAGAAACAAAATTGTAGACCTGCACCAGGCTGGGAAGACTGAATCTTCAATAGGTAAGCAGCTTGGTTTGAAGAAATCAACTGTGGGAACAATTATTAGGAAATGGAAGACATACAAGACCACTGATAATCTCCCTCGATCTGGGGCTCGACGCAAGATCTCACCCCGTGGGGTCAAAATGATCACAAGAACGGTGAGCAAAAATCCCAGAACCACACAGGGGTACCTACCATCAGTAACACACTATGCCGCCAGGGACTCAAATCCTGCAGTGCCAGACGTGTCCCCCTGCTTAAGCCAGTACATGTCCAGGCCCGTCTGAAGTTTGCTAGAGAGCATTTGAATGATCCAAAAGAAGATTGGGAGAATGTCATATGGTCAGATGAAACCAAAATATAACTTTTTGGTAAAAACTCAACTCGTCGTGTTCGGAGGACAAAGAATGCTGAGTTGCATCCAAAGAACACCATACCTACTGTGAAGCATGGGGGTGGAAACATCATGCTTTGGGGCTGTTTTTCTGCAAAGGGAACAGGACGACTGATCCGTGTAAAGGAAAGAATGAATAGGGCCATGTATCGTGAGATTTTGAGTGAAAACCTCCTTCCATCAGCAAGGGCATTGAAGATGAAACGTGGCTGGGTCTTTCAGCATGACAATGATCCCAAACACACTGCCAGGGCAACGAAGGAGTGGCTTCGTAAGAAGCATTTCAAGGTCCTGGAGTGGCCTAGCCAGTCTCCAGATCTCAACCCCATAGAAAATCTTTGGAGGGAGTTGAAATTCTGTGTTGCCCAGCAACAGCCCCAAAACATCATTGCTCTAGAGAAGATCTGCATGGAGGAATGGGCCAAAATACCAGCAACAGTGTGTGAAAATCTTGTGAAAACATTTGACCTCTGTCATTGCCAACAAAGGGTATATAATAAAGTATTGAGATAAACTTTTGTTATTGACCAAATACTTATGTTCCACCATAATTTGCTAATTAATTCATTAAAAATCCTACAATGTGATTTAATGGATTTTTCCCCCTCATTTCTTCTGTCATAGTTGAAGTGTACCTATGATGAAAATTACAGGCCTCTCTCATCTTTTTAAGTGGGAGAACTTGCACAATTGGTGGCTGACTAAATACTTTTTTGCCCCACTATATTTAGCAGATGTTATTGCAGATGTAGCGAAATGCTTGTCATCCAAAATGTGTGCATCATATGTGTGCATCATATTACAATATAATATACAAGTTAAATGGACACATTAGGTAATAGCCTAACAGAGTACCATGCCTAAATGATTGGCCATGCATGTCTTAGGCACTTCTGGTAAACCCTAGCAACAGTGAAGATGTTTTAAACAAGGGGCATGTGAAAACCTGCTTTGGACTGCTGACATATTTTCAGTACACTAGTATAAATAAATTCATGTAGCACTGAACAAACAAAACAAGACTGCTAAGCAGTGGCATTCCAAACACATTTAACAAACTTCCCAATAGTTTCAGAGAAGTAACCGAGCATGAGACTATTGATGACTATACAAAGATTAAGGACTGCATCATCTTGTCCCCCTATTACTGGTGTTGCGCCCGTGTCTGTGTCTTAAAAGTAAAGGTTGCGTAAAACAACTATACCATTATTCATCTGCAACATCTAGTTATTGTACTACAGTCAACACAACAAAGAAAGGAACACCTCCATTTCCCGAAATTAGGAGGAAATCCTAAAAACGCAGACTTCTCTAGTACCCAGACCTGTAGTCCTTACAATGAACCTCCTGGTTGGCTAAACAGACCTTTTGTCACGACACAGTCAGACAACTCTATATGGAGCAGGGATCAAAGGATTTGATTGCGAATCACTTTGACGTGCGTCTGTATCATGTTTTCTTTAGCCAGATGCATCATCAATCATGGTCCCTCAACCATGTTTGTTTTCCCTTTGTACTCAGCCTGTGGATGAGGTATGAATATCATTGGGCATAGAGTTGTGTGTGTGTGTGTGTGTGTGTGTGTGTCACAGGGTCAGAAACCATCATAGACACACACACAGACAAAATGCACCTGTGGAAATGATGATGCCTCTTTGCATAGATATCCAATACTTATCTCATCTCATGACAGGCTGCCCTTTATGAATCCTGTACAAGATATGGCAGTTGCTTAACCCTGATCAAACTACAGTGAAGAGTTCCACAGAAAGTCAAACGGAATATCATAGTAAGCAAATGTTGAATAACGTTGTTTACTCTTCTCAGTGTAACAAATGCCGCCTCTATTCCAGAGAAATACAGGTAGTCTATCAGGTGCAGAGCAGGGCAGAGAAGAAAATAGCATTTCTCAGAAAACAGTTTACGGTCACCAAATGGGAAGTGTCTTTCCTCATAGCTTCAAGCACAGTAATAATCCCATACATTTTACTGTACTTATCAGGACTCAGGATAAGACCCACATGCAGACAGTTAGAATCACAGATGTTTATTTACAAAACAGGGGGCAGGCAAATGACAGGTCAAGGGCAGGCAGAGGTCAGTAATCCAGGGCAGTGTCAGAAAGGTACAGCACGGCAGGCAGGCTCAGGGTCAGGGCAGGCAGAGGTCAGTAATCCAGGGCAGTGTCAGAAAGGTACAGCACGACAGGCAGGCTCAGGGTCAGGGCAGGCAGATGTCAGTAATCCAGGGCAGTGTCAGAAAGGTACAGCACAGCAGGCAGGCTCCGGGTCAGGGCAGGCAGAATGGTCAGTAAACCAGGGTAGAGTCAGTGAGGTACAGCACGGCAGGCAGGCTCAGGGTCAGGGCATGCAGAGGTCAGTAATCCAGGGCAGTGTCAGAAAGGTACAGCACAGCAGGCAGGCTCCAGGTCAGGGCAGGCAGAATGGTCAGTAATCCAGGGTAGAGTCAGTAAGGTACAGCACGGCAGGCAGGCTCCGGGTCAGGGCAGGCAGAATGGTCAGTAATCCAGGGCAGTTTCAGAAAGGTACAGCACGGCAGGCAGGCTCCGGGTCAGGGCAGGCAGAATGGTCAGTAATCCAGGGTAGAGTCAGTAAGGTACAGCACGGCAGGCAGGCTCCGGGTCAGGGCAGGCAGAATGGTCAGTAATCCAGGGCAGTTTCAGAAAGGTACAGCACGGCAGGCAGGCTCCGGGTCAGGGCAGGCAGAATGGTCAGTAATCCAGGTAAGTGTCAGTAAGGTACAGCACGGCAGGCAGGCTCCGGGTCAGGGCAGGCAGAATGGTCAGTAATCCAGGCCAGTGTCAGAAAGGTACAGCACGGCAGGCAGGCTCCGGGTCAGGGCAGGCAGAATGGTCAGTAATCCAGGGTTGAGTCAGTAAGGTACAGCACGGCAGGCAGGCTCCGGGTCAGGGCAGGCAGAATGGTCAGTAATCCAGGCCAGTGTCAGAAAGGTACAACACGGCAGGCAGGCTCCGGGTCAGGGCAGGCAGAATGGTCAGTAATCCAGGCCAGTGTCAGAAAGGTACAACACGGCAGGCAGGCTCCGGGTCAGGGCAGGCAGAATGGTCAGTAATCCAGGTCAGTGTCAGAAAGGTACAGCACGGCAGGCAGGCTTCGGGTCAGGGCAGGCAGAATGGTCAGTAATCCAGGTCAGTGTCAGAAAGGTACAGTACGACAGGCAGGCAGGCTCCGGGTCAGGGCAGGCAGAATGGTCAGTAATCCAGGTCAGTGTCAGAAAGGTACAACACGGCAGGCAGGCTCAGGGTCAGGGCAGGCAGAATGGTCAGTAATCCAGGGCAGTGTCAGAAAGGTACAGCACGGCAGGCAGGCTCAGGGTCAGGGCAGGCAGAATGGTCAGTAATCCAGGTCAGTGTCAGAAAGGTACAGCACGGCAGGCAGGCTCAGGGTCAGGGCAGGCAGAATGGTCAGTAATCCAGGTCAGTGTCAGAAAGGTACAGCACGGCAGGCAGGCTCAGGGTCAGGGCAGGCAGAATGGTCAGTAATCCAGGTCAGTGTCAGAAAGGTACAGCACGGCAGGCAGGCTCAGGGTCAGGGCAGGCAGAATGGTCAGTAATCCAGGTCAGTGTCAGAAAGGTACAACACGGCAGGCAGGCTCAGGGTCAGGGCAGGCAGAATGGTCAGTAATCCAGGTCAGTGTCAGAAAGGTACAGCACGGCAGGCAGGCTCAGGATCAGGGCAGGCAGAATGGTCAGTAATCCAGGTCAGTGTCAGAAAGGTACAACACGGCAGGCAGGCTCAGGGTCAGGGCAGGCAGAATGGTCAGTAATCCAGGTCAGTGTCAGAAAGGTACAGCACGGCAGGCAGGCTCAGGGTCAGGGCAGGCAGAATGGTCAAAACTGGGAAGACTAGGAAAAACAAAAACTAGAGCACAGAAAACACGAGAACATGCTGGTAGGACTTGACGGGACGAACTGGCAACAGAAAAACAGAAAACGCAGGTATAAATACACAAGAGATAATGGGGACAGATGGGAAACACCTGAAGATAGGTGAAACAGATCAGGGTGTGACAGTACTGTCTGGAACATTAAGCACAGCATCCAAGGGGCTTCAATTCCAAGAGGAACAACATGATTTTCATATTCTCTAAAATATGAAATACACAGGTCGTTGGGGAGAAACCAAGTGAAGCCATAAGCTATAACTTTCCCTATGTTATTTCTTGATTCAAACTGTGGTGATTTGACGTGTAATTACAAACTGAGGGAAGTAAATGAGGAGATTTGGCTGTGTCCCATGTTTACTGAAGCTTCTGAGCCCAGGCCAACCAATCAGCACACCGTGTACAAGTACAGTATACAATACATGTTTAGACAGAGAGATATAAGAAGCTCATAACCCTTCAGACTGTGGAATTTATCCATAGCAGTGTGGTGTCAACACACCACATTTATAGAAGAGAAAGATGAACGAGACATACGGAGCCTTCAGAGAGTATTCACACCCCTTGACTTTGTTGTGTTACAGCCTGAATGACATTTAGATTATGGGTCACTGATCCACACACAACATCCCATAATGTCAAAGTGGAATTTTGCTTTTCATTCTTTTTTACATATGAATTCAAAATGAAAAGCTGAAATGTCTTAATTCAATAAGTATTCAACCCTTTTGTTAAGGCCTCAATAAGTTCAGGAGAGACAAAAATGCTCAACAAGTCACATAATAAGTGCCATCGACTCACTCAGTGTGCAATGATAATGGGTAACGTTATTTTTTTGAATGACTACTCCATCTCTGTAACCCACACATAGTACAATTATCGGGTGTGAATACCTTCTGAAGGCACCGCATATCTGTTGATGGAGAACTGATGATTGAAAGGTTTTCAATTTAATATCAGAATGTTCTACAAATATTAGTTAGGATATTTTGGGCATAAGTAGGATGGTAGACAGTTTCACCCACTAATCCCCAAATGAACCCTTAATTGCATATCACAATAGATTATACCCATCTGTTCTGGTCCATAATGTAATACTAGGAATACTCCCACAATTCAAGCAAGCATTGACAATTGAAATTATCATGACAACAAACACATAAGACAATACAGATGCATAACCTAAAACAAGTGGACAGCGTCTCCACTTCTTGTCAAACTGCAAGACTGGGAAGTCACTCCAGTTAATTGTAGTAACTATAGCAAAAACGGGGAAAGGTCTTGAAATAGGAAGGAATTAGGAATGTGAGTTGCCTTAAATCATTTAACTCATGACTGCTTCAACAGTTTTTTATAATAGGAGAACCAAGTAACTATGTACTAGATTTAATCTCTAGAATCCCACTTTGTGTAATGTTGAAAATGAGCTGTTCTTATTACGGTCTAGAAGAGGTGTCATCTTGGATTGTGGCTGTAAAGACTCATAATATGAATTTGTACATACCCTAATTTTTACATACCCTTATAATTAATTTCAGCTTTTTTGTGTTTTTTATAACCTTTATTTAACTAGGCAAGTCAGATCAGAACAAATTCTTATTTTACAATGACGGCCTACCCTCTCCTAACCCGGACGAAGCTGGGCCGAAGTGCGCCGCCCTATGGGACTCCCGATCACGGCCGGTTGTGATACAGCCCGGGATCGAACCAGGGTCTGTAGTGATGCCTCTAGCACTGAGATCCAGTGACTTAGACTGCTGCGCCACTCAGGAACCCCTATCATGTGTGCTATTAAGACATTTATAGACAGCCACACAGCTGAACCACTTTGTGAGTCAAATAAAAAACTATGCATTAAAGCAGCATTAGTGCATTGGTAATTGACTCATCCTCATCATTTATTTTCATTGTGTGTTGGAAAGGGTAAGTCCTGAAGAACGTCCTTATAAACAACCTCTTACTATGTCATTTGTTATTTGTGTATAATAGAATGAAAGATCAAGGGAGGGAGAGAGAGAGAGAGCGAGAGTCCCAGAGGGATAATGAGTGGGTTGGCCTGGGATAGATAAATAAAAACCTGATCATGGGGCCTGTAGAAGGTGATGTGACTCATATCTCTTCCAGTCCTGACACTTCTCTGATATGTTTGTATTGTGGTAACTACAGCTAGACAATGTATCTGTTTTCCTTTTTAGTCATAATTACTTTTGAGTATATACCCTTCGGTGAGAAGCCATCAAAATGCATAAACCTTAGTGAAAAATGAAAACAAATACAAATGTTTCCAACCTCCCTAATCAGTCCAGATCAGTCCAGCCTGATCCAATTTCAAATATTTTTTCAGTGAACATAGTGCATTGAGAAACAAAAAACTGCAATTCCTAATTGGAAATGATATAGCATTTGGAAACAAAAACAAAAATCCCTAAAAACACTACCTTAAACGTAAACCACAATGACTGGCTATCAGGACCTGTGGGCTACTGTTCAGTGACTTCGAGAGTCACAACACACTCCTGTTATTTTGAGAAACAGCCTTTTCAAAACCACGTCTAGTTGGAGAGCTGCTCTACTGTACACTCTTAGAAAAAAAGGTGCTATCTAGTACCTACATTTTTTTGGGGGGGGGGCTGTCCCCATAGGAGAACCCATTGAAGAACCCTTTTTGGTTCCAGGTAGAACCCTTTTGGTTCCAGGTAGAACCGTTGGGGATGGCCAAAGAATACTGTATTTTTCTAAGAGTGCAGCATAACATGTCTATCAAACTCTGTCTGCCACCGTTTCCTTCACTGCTCCACAGTCAGACGGGCAGCAGCCAACCATGTCGCATCAGTCTGGCCCAAAGCTACATGGTTTGAATAAAGACTTTCAGATGTTCATTGTGTGGGGCCATACCACATGACAAGTGGGGCCACACCAATAATCCACACTCATTTCAAATGCTCAACCTCATTAGCTGACATCGACGCCCCCTTAGAGTTTGGGTTCAATCGTTTTCTTTCAGAATCAGTTCCACTAATTTAGGGGCCTAGTATTACCACTGTGCTGGTGGAAGGTCGAAATGATCCACTGGTATTCAGACATGGGTTCAATGAGAGAGCCAAGCCCGAGGGTGAGACGCCCTGTACTAGGATGTCACACTCGTTACTCGTAAAGCTACACAATGCTGTGTTTACTAAAAGGGGAAAAGTGGGACCTACGTGATGAACAACGTTCCCGAAATATGCAGTATATTTACGTCTGTGACGGAAAAAAAGATGGAGAGTATTTATACTGAGCTCAACTCTGCACTGTGTCAGTTTCCCAGAGGCAGATGTGTTCTCTAAACAAAGCCATGGCCACTTGAAAGTTTAAACCGCTTGAGCTACGGCTATGATGGCACACTTCTCATAACAGAGGCCTAGACTCACATTATTTACAATGGACTGGCAATGATATTAACAGACACTAGATATACTGTACTGTCTGGGCAACCTGTCACATGTACAGGTGTGACGTTAGGTAGCTACTTCACACGTAGTATAGAAGGGCATTGATAGCAATGATAAGCATTCCAATGAAATCATGCCTCGTCACACATTTAGCATATTATCGAAAAATGTTGCCCTTTACTGAAAAGGATCACTTGGACTTTGCTTCTTGCCGTTCACACAACCCTTGAATGTGGACTTCTGCTTCCGTGGGGTGATGATCACCAACTCAATGGAACTTTCCAGATCCCTGCAGTTTCGGGAAAGTCTGCCGTAAGAGTTCAGATGCTTTCCACACACACTCCTATAACACCCCTGTGTTTACGGCTTAGGCCAATCAGAGAGCTAGAGGAACGGAGACACATATGGTAGACATCTTTACAGGATTTGGGGTTTCGTGCCTCTCACTCAGCCAAAGGCTTCATTTTTAGACATGCTATGAGTGCCGTTCTGAGAAATTACATCAATTGATTGGACAAGTTGAGTTTCAACACGATGGACTTTCAATGAGTTGCTTTTCCAGTCCGTTTTATGAGAGCACTGCTTTGGTGTCCTGGAACATTTCCCCCCACTATTATGACTCGTAGTAAAAATAAAAGTCTGTATATAGTTCTTGTGACTCAACTAGTGATGGGGGGGAAATGATGTATACAGTTACGTATCGGGTTATTATTTTTAACAATATATCATATCGTTTGGACACTATCCCTATATTACTTAGCACTTGTTTCCTGTGCTTTTTTGTTCAGTGTCTATTGCTGTCTATTAACAGTGTAATTGCAGCGGTGAGTAACACATGACAGTTATGGCCGTGCTTAGAGGTCATTAAGTGTTTGTCCATCAAAGGAAAATCTCCTTCGGCTCTGTAACTATTTCTGATAGCTACCTAGCAGAATGACTGGCATTGACCTAGCAGAGAAATAATCACCATGTCTAGGCTACGTGGTTATTCCTCTCACAGACCCATTGGGTCAGGTATGATTGAAGTTAAATGGATCATATTGGGTCTTTCTGATGGCCCCTCCATCCTGTTCAAACCCAAGTCAGGCTCTTCTGCACCTGGTCTCCGTGGGGCATCAAAAGACATGTCGGAACGGAAACTTTTAAGAGAAAACTGTTCAATATGACAAGGATCATTTGTACTCTGTTATGCAGTTCAAAGCACATTCTCTGAATTACCCCCAAATGACTCTCCCACAAACTCATATGTCGATTTTCGAAAAGAAAATTCACAAAAAAAGTTCACATTTTGGACTTGACTATGGGAGCAACCTACAAATGGGGTAATAACATACGTTTAATGGTCTTACCAGAATGTAGCAGAATCTATTATTGTGCCAATGTCGCCAAAACTAAACAACAAATACAGAGTGCCACAAACACAAACAACCAAGTATTCAAATGACACGTGTCACAAATGCCACTCCCCTTCAGAAAAGCCTTCAATCCAACATTAGGCAGTAAAACTGCATATGACATGTATATTTGGTTGTGAGGCCTGCCTATCTTCTGTATCATCTGGTAGTTGTCACCCCCCCCTCCCTCTCCCCTTCTGTAAACAGAGGCTGGGAGAGGAGATCTGTGGTGTTCCTGCCGTGGAGTTCCTGTAGGTACACCACCTCCTCCTTTCCGGCTGGGAATCTGGGACTTCTCAAAGACTATGTAGCCTCCAAGTTCAGGGGAGGTTGAACCTTTCACTCGCTTAAAATTCCTCCCTGATCGCTTACTTCCTGAAAATAAAACCTCTGGCCCTGCCACACACACAAACGCACACTCCTGTGCTAATACCAGTCAAAACGCCAGACTGAGCAAATCATTAATTGTCTCTAAGCCTGGCAACTGAAAGACACATTACATTAATTTATTGTTAAAACAAACAAGGTTGTACCATGTCAAATGTCTATAGTGTCACAAAAATGGGTAGGTCAAAAATAATGGACAGAAGGAACGAATTAAAGCAGGTGAAGAGGGAACAGTGAAACATTAGATGAGCTGAAACAGTGTTCATCAACATGTTCTGATTTGTAGTCAACTTGCATTGCTCTCTTTTCCTTACATCATGATTCATACTTTTGATGAGTGACTTGACCTTATTTGAGGGGAAAATTCACAGTGCAATGTGAAAAGAATTCTTCAACAACCCATTGACCGGCAAACCAAACCTGGGTAAAGAAAATAGTCTAATATTAGCTCTCTTGCTGAGAGACAGACAACGCTACTGATAATAAGTGAAGTATTTAAAAATGTGCCCAATAAAAAAAACTGTCTTGATGAAAAATATGGAGGCTTGTACTTGCTTTTAAGATGCAGAGATAGACACGCTGAGCTGTGATCATTTAAATCAAATCAAATCAAATCCAATTGTATTTGTCACATACACATGGTTAGCAGATGTTAATGCGAGTTTAGCAAAATGCTTGTGCTTCTAGTTCCGACAATGCAGTAATAACCAACCAGTAATCTAACTAACAATTCCAAAACTACTGTCTTATACACAGTGTAAGGGGATAAAGAATATGTACATAATGATATATGAATGAGTGATGGTACAGAGAAGCATAGGCAAGATACAGTAGATGGTATCGAGTACAGTATATACATATGAGATGAGTATGTAAACAAAGTGGCATAGTTAAAGTGGCTAGTGATACATGTATTACGTAAGGATGCAGTAGATGATATAGAGTACAGAATGATATAGAGTACAGAGTATATCAAGACATGACTTTTCAGAGGTTTTATGATGAATATTTTGTGAATCTAAACACATTTTCTCCAACAAAATATGCTCTTAATAATTGTGAGTTGCATTGACACAGTTGGAGTTTGAATTTAACCATTGCAATACAGTACCAGTGAAAAGTTTGGACACACCTACTCATTCCAGAGTTTTCCTTTATTTTTTCTATTTTTTTCTACATTGTAGAATAATAGTGAAGACATCAGAACTATGAAATAACACATATGGAATCATGTGGTAGCCAAAAAAGTCTTAAAACATATCAAAATATATTTTATATTTGAGATTCTTCAAAGTAGCCACCCCATTGCCTTGATGACAGCTTTGCACACTCTTGGCATTCTCTCAACCAGCTTCACGACATGAGGTAGTGCCCTGGAATGCATTTCAATTAACACGTGTGCCTTGTTAAAAGTGAATTTGTGGAATTTCTTTCCTTCTTAATGCAATTGAGCCAATCACTTGTGTTGTGACAAGGTAGGGGGGTATATAGAAGACAGCCCTATTTGGTAAAAGTCCATATTATGGCAAGAACAGCTCAAATAAGCAGAGAAAAGACAGGCCATCATTACTTTAAGACATGAAGGTCAGTCAATGCAGAACAGTTATATTACTTTCTTCAAGGGTAGAAACCATCAAGCACTATGATGAAACTGGCTCTCAGTGCAAAAAAATGGTCAAATAAATAAAAACCCTTGAGTGAGTAGGTGTGTCCAAACTTTTGACTAGTACTGTAATTCTGTCAAATCCTTTTCCAGATCGGCATAATGACAGACAAAGACCTGTGATTGACATCACAGACTTTTCACATAGACTAATTAGACATGTTTTTTAATGTATATAAAATACAATTAACAGTTTTCCATTTGTTCACAATAGTTGTTTTGTTTAAGTCACACTTGAAATAAAAATGCTAAGTGTAAGTTACAAGTCTGATTGTGATTGTTGCTAGTTGCGGTTTACTAAACAAACAGTAGGGAGACTGCATTCGTATCTCAACAAGTTACAAGTCTGATTGTGATTGTTGCTAGTTGCGTATACTAAACAAACAGTAGGGAGACTGCATTCGTATCTCAACAAGTTACAAGTCTGATTGTGATTGTTGCTAGTTGCGGTATACTAAACAAACAGTAGGGAGACTGCATTCGTATCTCAACAAGTTACAAGTCTGATTGTGATTGTTGCTAGTTGCGGTATACTAAACAAACAGTAGGCAGACTGCATTCGTATCTCAACAAGTTACAGCAGAGAACGTTTTAGAAAATTGGAGTGATTATCTTAGAACCTACAATTCTATTGTGCATAAGGAAATGTTTTATACTTTTTGGGGGGGGGGGTTTTTGGTTCATTGAAAGAAGCAGACTCACATGTAGGCGTTATGCCCAGTGCCAATATGTAGACATCATTTATGTACAGTGCATTCGGAAAGTATTCAGACCCCTTGACTTTTTCTACATTTTGTTACGTTACAGTCCTATTCTAAAATGGATTAAATAGTTTTTTTCCCTCATAATTTTTTGGGGGGTGGAAAATGTATTAAAAAATAAATAAAAATGAAATATCACATTTAAATAATTATTCAGACCCTTTACTCAGTACTTTGTTGAAGCACCTTTGGCAGCAATTACAGCCTCGACTCTTCTTGTGAATGACACTGCAGACTTGGCACACCTGTATTTGGAGAGTTTCTCCCATTCTTCTCTGCAGATCCTCTCAAGCGATGTCAGGTTGTATGGGGAGTGTCTCTGCACAGCTAATTTCAGGTCTCTCCAGAGGTGTTTGATCGGGTTCAAGTCCGGGCTCTGGCTGGGCCACTCAAGGACATTCAAAGAATAGTCCCCAAGCTACTGCTGCATTGTTTAGGCTGTGTGCTTAGGGTCATTGTCCTGTTGGAAGGTGAACCATCTGAGAGTCCTTTAGGTGGGGGCTCCCGAGTGGCGCAGCAGTCTAAGGCACTGCATCTCAGTGCTTGAGGCATCACTACAGACACCCTGGTTTGATTCCAGGCTGTATCACAATTGACCGTGATTGGGGTCCCATAGGGCAGCGCACAATTGGCAAAGCGTTGTCTGGGTTTGGCCGGTGAAGGCCGTCATTGTAAATAAGAATCTGTTCTTAACTGACTTGCCTAGTTAAATAAAGGTTAAATAAATCAAAAATAAAGGTAGCTTTAGGCAAATTCCAAGCGGGCTATCATGTGCCTTTTACTGAGGAGTGGCTTCTGTCTGACCACTCTACCATGAAGGCCTGATTGGTGGAGTGCTGCAAAGATGGTTGTCCTTCTGGAAGGTTCTCCCATCTCCACAGAAGAACTCTGGAGCTATGTTAGAGAGCCAATCGAGTTCTTGGTCACCTCCCTGACCAAAGCCCTTCTCCCCCGATTGCTCAGTTTGGCCTAAGAAGAATCTTGGTGGTTCCAAACCTCTTCCATTTAAGAATGAGGACTTGGGGACTTTCAATGATGAAAAAAAAGTCTAAAAACCTGGTTTTGCTTTGTCCTTATGGGTATTGTGTGCAGATTGATGAGGAAAAACATTTATTTAATACATTTTAGAATAAGTATGTAATGTAACAAAATGTGTAAAAAGTGAAGGGGTCGGAATACTTTCCAAATGGACTGTATTACATGGTTCCTCAAGAGATAGGCCTGTAACTCATGCGTGAGGTCGTTTTGTGCTCAGGAAATAATCCAAATATTAAACTTCTGACAAAAATCCAGCAGGAACAGATCCAGTGAATTCATTCAGTATTATTATTATTAGACCTTTATTTCAACAAGGAACACAGACTGAGACCGAGGTCTCTTTTACAGCTGGGCCCAGCGTGTACATGTTTACACATACAGTTTAGCTACAATGATTAAGAAACTACACAAGACAAACAAAACGATCACAGATAACACACAAAAATACCCATACCCAACTCTGTAGAAATCGCATGGGCCTCAAGTGTAATCCATGTTTGAGACCTATTTTTGAAGAATTCTAATTCTAATATTGATGAGTGATGATAAATAAGAAGGTAGCTTATTCAGTAGTGCATTATAGACAAACAAGAGAGCACGTTGTTCTCGTATCACGGACAACGAAGTCCAACCCACATTTTGATATAAAACACAGTGGTGAGTTCTATAGCTTGCACCCGTAATAAACCGACATGCGCAATAATTTTAAGTGTTGATGCCGTAGCATGCATGTAAATAATATCCCCATAATCTATAACAGACATAAAAGGAGCTAGCACAATTTGTCTTCTATTTGTAGAGGACAAACGTGTCCTGTTTCTATAGAGGAAGCCTAGCTTCATTTTTTGCCGCTTACAAAGTTCGTCAATAGACAGTTTATCGTCCAACCATATCCCTAAGTATTTATATGCAGAGACCTGATTAATTTGAGAACCATCGAAACTCGTAAATGCTTCGCCTTTTCCACATTTCGTTGCGCTACAGCCTTATTCTAAAAGGTATTAAATAGTTGTTTTTCCTTATCAATCTACACACAATACCCCATGACGACGAAGCAAAAACAGGTTTTTAGAAATGTAGGTTCCAGTCCTTAACCCTAAATCAACCCCAACTCTACGTCTCTACCCCAACAGGACATCACAGTGCCTGGGACATAGTCTGCATATGTGAGATTTGAGCGTGCCTGCTGCTCCTTGCTGCAGCTGGATACTGTATATTGTGGGACAGCGCTACAGAAGAGTGTTAGGTGAACTATGGCGCTGGGAGAGAACAGCGTCCAAATCCCTCTGATTTATTATAGGGATTAACGTGTCTCTGATGAACCCGGAATCCTCATTGTCATCCAATCCTCTGCAGGTGTAACCAATTACCAGCCTTTATTACAGACACACTGCCCTTAATCACTGGCTGTATCAGAGCACTCACTGATATTGTTAGAAATTAGTGTGTGTATACGGTTGTGTGTGTGTTATACACTGTCTAAGCCTTTCACATGTGTTGTTGTGAGTCAGGAGAAGAACATGCCAATTGTCTGGAAGTTGAAATGAATTTACTGTTTTAGTCAATCATTTGTGGTCTAAATCATCTGAGTGCATAGGGATGCCAGGGTGGCCTTAGCAAAATAGTTATGCACCACTTGCAAGCATTTAATATGGAACATACATAGTACTATACTATAGGCTATTTATTCAGTAGGAACTGCAGAAATAGCATAATTAGACAAATACATGTGTTAGCATTGGTTTCAGAGGTATTATTCGAAAAGTATAATGTTTTAAAAATATGATCCATGTCATTGACACAATTCTGATTACATTTGGAGGCTTTGGTATTACTAACAGGATGAGCAGTCTCTGTTGATCCTTTCTTGACACTGTACAATCTTCAAACCAAGAGCACCCTCCTGTGGTGAGATATCAACACTTACACGGACAGAGACGGACTGAGTTTTCAGGCTTGTCTACTCATAGGTTGTGCTGAGCGATTAGTACTTTTTGCTGTTGCTTCTGTTTTTGTTCGATGATTAAAAATGAATGATGATTATTATTACATATATTTTTTTAAATATTTTTTTGCACTATGTGGGTTGGATGCTGTAACAGCACTGAATAAAACAATGAAAGGTCCCATGATGGTAGTGACTGCCCATTACTGCATCATTTACTCACATTACTTTAATAAAATAATTGTTTTATTTGATGACTATATTTTAATTCCAAGTCCTCATCTCTATTGAGCTGCTGTCTATGCTGTCTAAAAACAATCACTATTTTAGTAGTTCTTCAAGTAAATAAGGTATACTATTATGACTGCTCAATACCAACTATCAATCACTTAGATGATGTATTTTAAGGCTTGCGAAGCAACTGCTTTCTATCCCTCTCGATCGCACATTCTTCTCTCAGTTTCTTCTCTTATTTTCGGCGTCTGTTCCACACATTAGGACAAGTTTAAGCGGGTGCGCAATGGATTGTGGTCACTGTAGTTAATTACCACGTTTCTGCGCTAAACTATGTATAATATTTACCTGTTGGAAACTACAAATCCCTACTACATAACACAGTTCAGGCTTGATCTGATTTATGTTTAGACATTGCACATCCAGCTCACACAAAAACGGAACTAAATAGAATTCGAATAATTGGTCAATTAGTTGTTTAAAAAAAAACACCATTAATGTATGTTAATAGGGTTTAAAAGGGAGGGCATGTTATTGATAACGTTTAAAGTTTACCAGTAAACTAACAGAATTTTGGTAACTTTCAAGTTTTTAATTTTAATTTTATCACATTAAATCTAGTGGCCTTTTTGGGTACTTCCGATTATCACGGGCGTCTGTAATTGTCTCTGGCCCCTTGTGTGGGTTTATCATCAAATGTAAAATCCACTGATTAACTCAACTTTCTCTTCCAGTCTCACTTCAGAATTAGATGTTCATCCAAAGTTCAAACGTATTGCAAATGTCACATTTTGAAGTGTTTAAGGTTAAGTTTATCCATTAACCCTACATTTTTAAGGTCAATGTTAAGTTTTGGCATTAACTCTGAAAGGTTAAGGTTAGGTTTAAGGTTTGGGATAGGCTTAAAACAAAATCACTGGATTCAAATTTGCAACCTTTGGAATCAGACAATACCCTAACAAAACCTAAACCTACTTGAAGGTAACAGCCCCTACTGTTGCCCCGAATAGTCGGTTTCCACGTCATCCTCAGACATAGATGGACGTCGAATATGGACTTGTATCACAGGTGACCTGGCTGGATTAACTCGTCATATAGCATTTCATTTTTTAGCTAGTAACAAGTAAATGTTTATATTTAGAAATATATATTGTTGAACATAACATACTATACGGGCATATCAAAGTTCCAGACTGGGATCTCTGATACTTTTGGAGTTATGATCCAATTTTTAAGCATTACCAATAAGGTGAATGTGAAAATGGATTCAAATTGGTCACCTCTGTTGATGATTTGTTGGATGTGCAATGATGAAAGTAAAAAGAGTGCTGTGATTGGTTACTGCCTATTATGCCAATTTCTCTGTATAAAATGGGACTCAACTATACAACCAGCAGATATCCCACTCTGGAACTTTGATATGCCCGTGGAGTATATTATGTTCAATAATTTAGTGAAAAATGTGCCAATATATATGTCAATATTTAGTGTTTTATTTCAATCCAAATACTACTTATATTACAGAGCAAGCAGTAAAACTTAACAAACCAATTTTGTCTTTGTGGTACCTACAGATTAAACATTATGGGGTCTTAAAGGTTGAGTAAATTCTGTCCACAAAAGTACCCACATTTGTATTATATGTAAATAGTTTAATTAATGCCATAATGTAGCCATTTTGTTAGATACTTCTCCATATTAGCTGAAATATTATTTGTTTAAAGCCATTTTAGCTGTCACACTAGCTGTTCAGTCCAAAACAGATTCACAAATCATGGGAATTTGTTGCGCTATGCACACGGTCTCCCTCCAAAGCATGAGTTGCTAGGCAACCTCCATGCACCTTTCTGGGCAGGCCTGGTCCCTCTGTGGCTAAAGCCAGTGTGAAAAAGGGTGCTAATAAACATTTGTGCTATAAAATGAGAAATACTGCACTGACCCACAAAACATATTTGCTAGATTCATGATAGTGTTAGAAAAGCAAGGAAAGTGAACTACAAAACGTGATGTAGTTCTATTGGAATTTTCAGCTGTTGGCAAGTAATAAATCTGCTAGCTTCTGATATGACTGCAACTAGAAATAAGACCTGGTTAAGCCCAAAATGTTACAACTTCAATTAATGATTAGTCAATTATGGTATAAGATACAAATGGGATCCTTCTATGTTTTACATTTTAAAATCCAATAAATCAGGGTCTTGTTTTGTTCTAGTTTCGTGAGGAATCCCACCAAAGCTAACTGACCAGTCCAAATACAAAATCTTTAGACAACTCAGTAAAACAATGAAGACAAGTTTTGCTTTCTGTTAAAAGTTTTAATGTAATTCTGAAATACATTTGATATGACAATTTTACATACTTTTTTTTCCATAACAAGTTTTTTTTTGCCTCTTTTTGTAGCCATTTTATATTAAAGCTCAAAGCAAAAAAATAACATTATGATTGTTGAACCTGGCAAGACAGTAGGCTCAACAATACATTTCAGGGAAAGGGACTGGGGCAGTGGTGGGCAACCCCATTCATGGAGACCTGTACAGGCTTTTGTTTCACCAGTGTTCAGGGCTTATTCTAATATTCAATTCCTTCAATTGTATTGTAAATCATTATGTGCAAATAACCAAGTCTCTAATGCCTGCAGTCACTGCAGCTCTCCAGGTCCGGAGTTGCCCATCCCTGGACTGAGGGTTCCCCACCCCCAGACCTTTCAGCATCCCTGTGGTTTGTTTGGACTGGTGGACAGACCTCTATGGTTTGGTGACGGACAGCAGTGTTGTAAACACGTCTATGTCACATGTTTCCTTGCCTTCCTTGAGTAAGTCCAGACCACTAAAATGACAATGCTGCAATGCTGTGGTTCTCCAGCCCAATGTCCCTCAGCAATCTTAGCACTCATGTCCTGGTCCCTCATCTCTTACATGTCTATAGGGCGGTGGAAGGGAGAGGAACATGTTGACAATTACTGTCTTTGTTATCCTCAAAACCTTCAAGGAGAAATCGAAGAAAAGTCCAAAAGGCTAAAATGTGTCAATGACATTTGACGGCACTATACTAAGGTTATTAGAATGATGCCTTCCATCGAGTTAATGCATTCGAGATTCATTAAAAATATACTGCAGATAGTGGATGCTCTGACAGCCGTACAAGATATCAGAGAGGAGATTGAAAGTGGTCTTTATGTGGAGGGATTCTGTGATACACATATCAACAGAGCTGAATGGTACAGTACTGCTGTGTTGCCTGAATGGAGAATTGCTATGACGACGCTATGACCTTTTTAGCCTATCTATTGCTATGATATGACTGCATCTTTGCCCTTGTTCCACACATACTGGGCGACTGATATCAAAATGACTGGTAACGACGTGGGCATTGTTGAAAAGAGACATGTAGCTATTCTAATGTTCCTCAATGACAAGCATCTTTCTCCCGATAGGTATGGTATATCTTTACATGTCTCTATTGCAGTTGCGGATCATTGGAAAGAGGGGAGATAGCTGGTTAAAAAGCCTATCCCATAAGTGGGGAAAAAAATACAACCTTTTCTGTTCATTTCATCAGCCTATTATGGACCACTCCTGATCGCTTACGCATCTCCGGCACACCTACTCTGACCACATCTCCGTTGTATTGGACTAATCAAAATAGGCAGCAATGCCACGACTGTGAACGGTCAGCAAATGTATAGGTAATGAATGACATGTCTAGAAGCCAATGCAGATGACATTATGAAAACATATTCCAGTCACAGATAGAGTATGGGATGGGACAGGTGCTCTTGTACAATAGCGTCAAGGGCTCGTCATGTCAACTAACGTTGCAGAACATCTTCACCACTTGCCTTCCATTCAAAGATGTTCCGTTTTGATATAATTCTAACGGAATATCAACATTGACTTGTATAGTGATAGGAACGGTAACAAAATAGCACCAGGTTATGGAACTACACCTAACTTCAAACAGAAAACAGGTGGACATTTTGAGGGACAATAGCAGACATGACAAACAATACAGCAACAAAAATATAACATGAACAAAAGTGTTTCTGTCTTACAGTCACTCCCCAGCAAATAACCACCAACAACCCCAATGTAAACAACATTCAACACTTCATCATTGACCACCTTTTGCCATTTTATTAATGGACAGTCCAAGTTCATTTGCATTTACGAACATTTAAAAATTCATATTGATGGGAGAAATATAACAGAGAAGGAAAAGTGCTGAAGAACGTCGGCCCCTGGCTCTTTATTCAGTCCCAAGGTGCCATACATTCATGTCTGAGCCCCATGTCCGGAGGAATAGTCCTATGTTTGTTGCTACATAAGCAGAATGTGAAGAATGGAGAGAACACAAACATACAGAGCACACTACATGGTGAGGTTTCTACAGACAACGGTGAAGAAGAGTGCAAAATAAAGAGGGGCATCCTCTCTTTTTTTTTTTTTTTTTTTTACACTTAAAGGCTGCTCAATAATATACATTACGGGATATATACATTTTAACCACAAACATTTCTACTTGCCTGTTTTTTTGTTTTTTCCCCCCCAGTTTTCTTAGTGTGCTTTTTTTTGTGTTAAAAATACATATTTTCACATGAAAGGCTTGTAGTACATGAAAAAGGATCACACTATAATACAACAGTTTCGAGATATGACTAATTCCACTGATATGAAGAAGAAAGGCTTAAAACAAGAGGCGCCACACTTCACTGAAGGAAATATAACTGCAGTCATCTATTCTCATAGGGGATCCGTTTTAAATACACCAAACCAAAGCCACCGATGAACAGTGGAATAAAGAGGGCTCAGCACCAGACGATTGGTGAGAAACAATGTACTTGTAGTCTTCCAATCATGTGCGTGTAGAACCACCTGTTCCAATGCCTATAGCTCTTTGAATTAAAATGGCAGCATTAGTTGTTCTGAGAGTATATGTGCATTCTGTAGGGTTTTGAGGTCAAACCCATTTAGGATTGATGCAAATAACGACATGTTCGGAGAATCCAACTGCCAACACCCAAACCTAGAAGTTAATATATTGACCTTTCTCATGGTGTGAAAAAAACATAGGAAAAATATGTTCGCAATGATCAAGGTTGTTATAAACAATGTCTGTGTAACTTATTTAAAGCAAACTAAATAAACAATTGTAAACAACTAATAAAATTGGTTTATTCAATATATATTTGGGAAGATGATTTCTTTTCAGATCCATCTAAAAATGTTTTATCTTTTTGAAACAAACACATCTACCATCTATATTTAGGGAAAATGTTGGGGTCATGGAAAAAAACCTGCTGTAAAACTATCAAATCCAACTAGCTTATTTGAAAAATGGGTTCATTTTCGAATGAACTTCAAAATCAAAGTCGATATATCAACTATCAATAATAATAATCATCATAATAATGAACACAGGTCAACTCCATTATTAAATGGAATTCTTTAAATAATTTACGTCAAAGCAGGTGTTTGCACAATGGCTTCTATTTCAATGATTTGTGGTCAAAAATAATTTCTAATGTTGACTACAGACTAAAAAACTAAGTGGCCAAAGGCGGTATCGACGGACTTAAAATACAAAATAAAACTTGGAGAGTTCAGACACAACTCAGTGAAATAAAAAGAAGACTTTATAAACAATTATTTGCTAGGCAACTAGATCTTTACCTCTCTGAACAAAATACAAGCCCCACTGGATTTGAAGTGCCTGAGGTCTGTTTTCTTGCAAGGTGGATAAAGAGGTCCCACTTTTAACGGCAAGCTCTTTAGAATGTACTTACATCGGCGAGAGAAGAAAACTGCTTTCTCATTCCGTCTTGCAACGTCTCACTCATCAATATGATGAGCGACAATTCAAACTCCAAAAAATATATATTTTTCAGTTCTATAGGTTAAAAAAACAAAAATAAAAAAACAAACAAAAAGACCATCCATCCTGGATATACTGTGAATGCAGAGAGACTGAACTGCACAGAGTTAAGTTAGTAGCACCTGCATAGGATCCTTCCTCGTACTCCACTGTGACCTCTGACCATTGGGGAAATGCTGGACTGAGGTGCCTGTAGGGTTCCTGACTGCAGCGTGTGGAGGGGGGCAGGCGCTATGAGGACCCACTCCCGCTGGCCTGGACCTCTGGACCCTCTGGGGAGAGGAGAGAGGAGGCCTGGTGAGTGGTTGCCATTGGACTGTTTTAAATTACATTCTTGGACTTTTTGAATGGGCCAGATGTAGCTTGAATAAAATAAGACAAAATACAAGACAATTGACAACATCCAACGAAAAAGTACAAAAGTAAAAAAGTCCCATTCAAAGATGCCCAGACAACTTCCTTGGACCCCCAGATAACTTCAGTGGGGGTGTCCAAGATCACTTACTTGGACTTTCAAATATGTTTGTTTGACGGTTAGGGGGCATGTCCAGGTGACATTTTTTAACCACGAGATTACTTTTATGGACCATTGATAGGGGTCTCCCAGATCACTTCCTTGGAACAACAAATAACACTTTTGGACTATAATTTTGTCCAGATATCATCAATTCACTTTTTTTGAATAAATCACAGGAAGGGGTGTGGTGGAAATGGTTTTGTTTGTGCTTTTCTATAAACCATTGATAGGGGTCTCCCAGATCACTTCCTTGGAACACCAAATTACACTTTTGGACTATCACTTTGTCCAGATAACATAAATCCACTTTTTGAATAAATCACAGTAAGAGGTGTGGTGAAAATAGTTTTGTTTGTGCTTTCCTATAAACCAATCGGTGTTCATGCAAGTGACTGATTGAAATTTTTTGGGCAGTATGCCCAGAAACTTGTTTAGAGAAAGGGATATCTCAATTTCAAGGGCTCAGCTTGGAGAGAAGAAGCCTCACTTTCCAGTGGGGGGTCTGCAAGGATATCGGTGGAGCATTTTATGAAGCGTGAGGGAAATTGCCGTCTAACCTAAAGATGACGAGACCCACCCAAACCAGACCCTTACTGTGAACTGCCCAGGAGGAGACACATCGGCTAACAATTGAGGGATGGCAACTGATTTCATTAAGTCAATTTAAATTGAATATGTATAAAAGTGAGGGAAAAAAACTGAATGAAATCAAGGCGAGAAACCCATAAAAAGGGCCAGATATTTTTTCACTTCTAGAGAGAAGATTATTCACTAGTTTTATGAGAAGACTACAGTGAGGGTGTAATAATATCATGGAATGCCTCACTGACAGCTGTCTGTAGGCATTTATAAGAAACGTCTTACCACCACTACGAAAAAACAAGGTATTATTGAATACAGGGTGTTATTTATATGTATAGCAAGTAACGACAAGAGAATCTTTGAAGATGCACATGGGGTATGTTTGGGAACAGTAGTAAGTGAATATGGATGTGAAAGTGTGATTCTGAGATATGACATATTAAGCTGATTGAAATTTGGATAATACATGGACTTAAATTATTACTATTAAGATTGGAATAAGGATTATAAAATTGAAATGTGGATATCAAGCTGACGGAAATTTGCATAACAAGATTGAGATTGAAATATAGCTATAAATTATTGAGTAAATGAGAGCGGTCAGGGGACTAGCTCATGTGTGAAAGAGGTGAATGAATGCCTCAACCAGTTCTGTGAGTTTTTTGATCTGTAACGTTATCTAGGGTTCTGTCCACCACCACTGTTGGATCTACAGGTAGAGGATAACATGTCTCACATCTCATAAGTAACATGTCGCAGTAGTGACGAGGATAACATAACACGTCTCATTAGTAACGAAGATAACATGTTATCCTTGTTACTAATGAGACATGTCTCTGAGGATAACATGACTTTAGATTACATGAGGATAACATGACCCATCCGTGGAGTTTGATGGTATAACATTATTATGTGTGTGGAGATATGAAAGAAGAGAGTATTATTCCTGAATAAGGACTTGACTTACCCCTAACAAAAAAAAACTATAAATAGAACCAATTAAGTTGAACATGATTTTCTGTTAACTAAACAATTTATTGAACTCCTTGGCGTTTTTATTGATATCCAAAACGATGAGATATTAACTTCTTGGTGACAGGGGGCAGTATTTTCACGCCCGGATGAAATGCATGCCCAAATTCAACTGCCTGCTACTCATCTCCAGAAGATAAGATATGCATATTATTAGTAGAAATAGAAATGGATAGAAAACACTCTGAAGTTTCTAAAACTGTTTGGATCATGTCTGTGAGTATAACAAAACTTATTTAGCAGGCGAAACCCCCGAGGACAAACCATTCAGAATTTTTTTTTTTTAAGTCACTCTTTTCAATGGGTTTTCATTGGGAATCCAGATTTCTAAAGGACGTTCTTGCAGTTCCTATCGCTTCCACTGGATGTCAACAGTCTTTAGAAATTGGTTGAGGTTATTCCTTTGTGTAATGAAGTGTACTGCTAGATAGAGGCGCGTGACCAGAAAGCATGCTTCAGTTTGTTTCCTTCCTGTATTGAACACAGATCCTCCAGTCTTCAATTTGATCGATTATTTACGTAAAAAAATATCTAAAGTTGTTACAAAAGTAGTTTGAAATATTTTGTCAAAGTTTACAGGTAACTTTTGAGTTGGAACCTGTGTTTTTCTGGATCAAACGCGCCAAATAAATTGACATTTTGGATATATATTGACGGAATTAATCGAACAAAAGGACCATTTGTGATGTTTATGGGACATATTGGAGTGCCAACAAAAGAAGCTCGTCAAAAGTAGGCCATGAATTATATTTGTTATTTCTGCGTTTTGTGTCGCGCATGCAGGGTTGAAATATGCTTTCGCTCTTTTGTTTACAGAGGTGATATTCTCAGATAATAGCATCGTTTGCTTTCGCCGAAAAGCCTTTTTGAAATTTGACATGTTGGCTGGATTAATAACAAGTGTAGCTTTAATGTGGTATCTTACATGTGTGATTTAACGAAAGTTTGATTTTTATAGTAATTTATTTGAATTTGGCGCTCTGCATTTTCCCTGGCTTTTGGCCAGAGAGGTTAAACCAATGAGTAATAAGGCAAATTGAACCACTCCCCCAGGAGGAGTGGGGGTCTGAGACTGTCTCCCAATCTATGTTGTCTCAGGTGCCAGAAACCTTATGGATAGAACATGCCAATGACAGTGGACTGATAGGCAGTGCTAGCCCAGTTATAATAACGGTTTCTGAATTGGCCGATGTATTTTATAAATTCGTTACATTACATATGAATCTTAAAATAATAGATATTTAATAAGTGTGAAGCAGAAAGTGAATATCCAACAGAAATTTGAAATAAATATTAACCTCTTTGGTCTAGGGGGCAGTATTTTGACATCTGGATGACAAGCGTGCCCAAAGTAGTCATAGACTGCTCTCTGTGCTACCGCTACCGCACGGCAAGTGGTACCGGAGCGCCAAGTCTTGGTCCAAATGGGTTCTTAAGAGCTTCTACCCCAAAACCATAAGACTCCTGAACAGCTAATCAAAATGGCTACCCAGACTATTTCCATTGACCTCCCCATCACCCCCCATTTTTACACTGCGCTTACGCTTACGCTTTTCTATTTTCTTGTCTTTTTTTTACTTCAGTTTATTTTAGTAAATACTTAACTTATTTTTCTTAAAACTGCATTGTTGGTTAAGGGCTTGTAAGTAAGCATTTCACTGTAAGGTCTGTTGTATTTGGCGCATGTGACAAATAACATGTGATTTGATTTTGAACATTGTTTAGAGAAAGGGATATCTCAGTTTCAAGGTCTCCGCTTAGAGGGAAGAAGCCTTGTGAGGTATTGGACTGTCAAATGCATGACCCAGTATTGGTCATCACATGACTTAAGCAAACATTAATTATGAATGATGAACAAGCTAAATTGTGCAAATATAAGTTTGTAAGGGAACTAATGGGACTGCCCCGTTAGAGCTCCTGACAGGCGTTCAAGTTTTTTGGAACCTCTCCAGCGCGCTGACAAACAATGATTCGTTTAAGATTGACTGAGTGTCCCTGTGTAAGAATTTTCACGACAGAGGTCTTCAGATCCGTTTGGGGTGATTAGATCAGTTAGGGTAACAGTTACACTAAAAGGGTTCTATGGTTTACCTGCGATGTTGGCAGTGGGTGTGAGCGATTCATCCTCATCACTATCCTCCTCGTTAGACTGGGGGTGAGGGATGTGGCCATCTGGAATGGGGACCCGGGGCTCTGGCTCCTGGTCTGAGCGGCTCCGCAGTGCCAGGATACGGTGATGCAGCGCTGCGTACAGCTGACCCGTGTCCTTAGAGCTTGCCTGGAACAGACACATAACTAACACATCAGTACTATACAGAATGTCCTGGCAGTGTCAGATATACTCAACTCATCTATTACCGTGTAATTACTAGGGATGGGCAAAATATTTTACTATTCAAATAATATGACATTTTGTTCGATATCCGGGAATTCAGAAATTCAAAGAAAAATATTTTTCAATATCTTGGACCTTTCTGAATGATGCAAATGCACATGGCAGAAGTAAACAGCGGATATCTGCTTTTCTCCAAAAGTTTGGCTTGCAGCAACAGAGATAAGAATGATTTTCACCATGATAGAAATTATTCTGTTACAAAAAGGTTCTGGTTAGTGTTTTGCATTGATCTATGTCAGATTTTGTGGAAACTCTATTAGGCAAGCGCCTGTAATAGCTATTTGAAGTGAGGAAAATAGCATACCAATGTGAGGGCAGCCTGGAGGAATAAATGCGCAGCAGTAGCTCAAAGTACCGTTCAAAAAACAACATTCAAAGGAATTTCAAATGTCATGGTCTATCCTTGTAGATAAAAATGTCAAATGGATACATTTATTGAGACAAAAGCCTTTTCATTGTTAAAATAGGTCTACAATTTTTTTCTCCTAAGAGGAATACTCAAATAATCGCACACTAACGTCCGTTCACATATTGGGTATTTCAATAACCGTGCGCATCCTCAGTAATTACTATGTAATAAGTAATGTGGTCTTACTCGTACCGATATGAGGAAGACCTTGACCCCCTGGTCCTCAGTGTCCATGGCTGTGATGCGGACGCTCTTCTCGCTGGCCTTGTCCGTCTGCATTTGGGGCCACAGCTTGGTGTTGAGGATCAGACGCAAACTGCCCTGGGTCCTCATCACTACAGGGCCAGAACAGGACAAACTCAGGTCATACACAATGCATATAATAACCAATGTAATACATTCAAATGGGAGTTGCGTTTGGACATGATTTGATTCAGGTGTTATGCCACTGCAATGACTGTACCTAGCCTGGACTGTAACGATCCCTCCTCTGTGGAGGCCATATCATTAAGCCTCAGTAGTCCTCTGCCTCTCTCCACCCAAGACTGGGATGCTTTGTCAAACACAAACAACTTGCATTGGACCTGAGAAAGAAAGAAAAAAAACATTCCATTGTCAGATGAGTGATCATGGACGATATCAGCCTATTTCCAACCCTGTCTAAGGTGACATGTAAACACAAAACTACTGTGGGTAACCTTATATCAATAATTGCTAAATGTCCTGGTGAAGTAA
Organism: Oncorhynchus gorbuscha; assembly: GCF_021184085.1. NCBI lineage: Eukaryota > Metazoa > Chordata > Actinopteri > Salmoniformes > Salmonidae > Oncorhynchus > Oncorhynchus gorbuscha. The sequence continues at coordinate 40,982,840 of NC_060187.1, forward strand.
ATTGAATGTTACTATAAATACACTAACATTGAACAACAAACAACTGGAGCTTGTGCATACCTGTAGTACATTACTCTCAGACTCCTCTCCAGTTCTGACCTCTACCTTCTCTAACAAGCACTTCTTGGCTGTGGCTTTGGTGTAGGCCGCTGCCGACTCCTCCAAAGACTCTGTCACATTGGCATCTGCAAAGAGAACAACAAACCCATTTGAAAATGAACAGCAAAACGAGGACACTTTGGACACCTGAAAATAAGCCTCTCTTTTCTTGGATTGCCATTATTATATGGGCTTATTAACATGAACTACATATTTTTTAATATGCAGCATGTTATTTTCTCTGCCCACCTTTGTCGGGGCTGCTGACCAGAGAGGGTGGCTCACATGGCGGGGTGGCAGGGGGATCTCTGCTGCTCTCTGCTGCCTGCTCACATTTCAGCGGACTCTGCAAAACAAGAATGTAATACAACATGCTTTAACACAAATTTGTGGATCCTGTCTTTAGTTGTCAGGGGAACAAATGATAGAAAAACAACAAGAGATAACAGATGAGTAGATTAGCCTCACACAAAAAAAACACATCTCACCAGGACACGATCCGACATGTTCTGTCCAAACACAAACTTAGCCCCGTCGTCAGTGTTGTTCTCAGCCTTCTGTAAGCTGGGTGGAAAACATACAGCGGATAGGATGTACTATTAATAAGATTACAACATTGTGATAAAGTATTAACCTAATAAAAGTGATAACTGGTCATATCCATTGGAGCCAGAATCCATGAGAGACTAACCCAGGAGTGCTTCTGTACTGCAGGAAATAATTGGTTTCCCCTGATTCTGCTGACAGAGAGACTTTCTTTTCACTGGTTCCCTCAACCTAGATGAATGGGGGGGAAAAAAGGTAAAGATCAGACAAATAATAACAAAAAGAACATAAGAGTCACGTAATAAAGCATGCAAGGCCACAAGAGGCTGCTATATTTAAGCAATAAGGCTAGAGGAAGTGTGGTTTACGACCAATATACCATGTTCTTATGTGCGACGCAACATGGAGTGCCTGAATACAGCCCTTATATTGACCATATGCCACAAACCCCCAAGGTGCCTTATTGCTGTTATAAACTGTTCACCAACGTAATTAGAGCAGTAAAATTACATGTTTTGTCATACCCATGGTATAAGGTCTGATATACCACGGCTGTCAGCAAAATCAGCATTCAGGGCCAGAACTACCCAGTTTACAATTTGATTTACCCACACCTCAATGGGGTGTTATGTATGAGGCAAAGCCCAGAGCATCTTTCAAATGTATTCCATATGACATGCACTTTAGTTAACTATTCAAGTCACCTTGGCTCTGTCTCTGACATTCTGACCAAATACAAATGTGGATTCCACAGGAGGATCTGTTCTCACTTCATTCCTGCTCTCACCGCTCTCGCTTTTCTTCTCCTTGAAAGATGAGTGCAGCGAGACACATTCATGGAAATTCCATGCTGAATGTCCAAGAATAAAACCGTCCTTGTGTCCTGTGGTGTTCTTTGTTGTTGTTAGAAGCTTGATAACTATATAGGTTATTATAAGCCACTGTGGAGCCCTTCCAATCAGGAAACATGTAGCTAGCGTGGCACCCTTTGACCTCTCCGCTTACCTGTGACTTGGCCATATTGTCTGTGGAGCCATCACAGTTCTCTGTGTTGTTCTGGGTGACTGGCAGACCCTCGGACGATCTGTTCACTCCATTCGTACCACTGTTCAACCCTATGAGGACCACAAGAGGAGAGTCGGGGAAATTCCAGAAATGGCTAGATTTCTCTCCACTTCAACAGATGTTTTGTCCAAGCACATTGAGATGAAAGAAAGCTGGAGGAGAATGGCCAACGCAGAACGAAGTAGCAGAGCTGTTTGTCTGAGAGTATCTGAAGACTTTGAGGTTAAGCTTTCCTCAGTGTACTTACCGGTCAGGGTTAGTGATTTGCTAGGTGGAGGGGCCTGCAGTACTGCGGGTCGTAGTACGCTGCGCTGCTGCTCCTTGGGCTTCTGGCTCGGGACACCTGCAACACATTATACTTGGCCTAAATATAAGGCTCTGGACAGACCAGTGCCAGACAAACAAGGGCCATCTTCTTTCCAACTTATTGTGATGTTTTGTACATTGCTTTTGACTGAGCCTGTGTGCTGAAACCCCCGAAACACATTTCACTCAATGGACAATAAGCCCCTCTGAAATTGACAGGAGAGAACAGCCACCTGTACGAGGAGCCTGTCCATGGATCAGGGTGGGAGGCTTCAAGCGAAACCCAACAGTCTTCTCCTCTGTTGACACCAGAGAAAGATGGAGAAAGAGGGAATATGAGATGGAGGTTAGGCCAGAACAGTGATTAAGGAGAAAAAGCAAACCATTCTTGTCATGATTCTTCAAGGGTCGTTCTCCTTATATCATGCAAATAGCAAGTTAATTGAAAAGGAGAACATAAGACAACTATTCATGATCTCACCGGGTTCTGAATCTGAATTATTTCCTGACGGGGACTGACAGAAACTGGGTGGCATGAACACATTGTTCTTAGAAACTGCAAGAGACAATGAGAAATAACATGAGTACAGACCCTTTCTCTACACACTAACAAAATACTATTTTAATTCAACAAAATGTACAATTACCTGAATGTGCGGGTGGGAACTGTGTTAGTGATGATGTTCTTTCTCTCTTGGCCGGGGGACAGTAACTACTCTCATCTTTATCAGAGTCTGGAGGAGATAGAATCAGCAAAGATTAGCAAAGTAACTACAATACAGTAATATAAGATAGACGTGTCAATTTTTCCAAAGAACCATAACCTGCTAGATTATCTTCCTCATCCTTACCTTCTCCATCCTCAGCACTGGACCCTTCTGCTGATCTCTGTTATGTGTATGACAGAAATAGAGAGAGAGAGAGAGGAAGAAACAGTCAGACACAGGAAATTAAGTGAATTATCCAGCCAGTGTGAAGTCAAGCCTGACACACAGTGTGCAGTCACACTGTTTCCATATTCAGCAGAGGTGTGACAAGAGTGTCTCACCTTCTGTGCTTTATCTTCCTGGAACACAAACACAGGTGGGGCTATGGCAGGCTTCTCTGTAAGAGAAATCAGATGTCACTGTTGAAGATATAATTTCGCACATCTTTGGGCAAAAGTTTAAAGGGAAAATCCACTCAAAATCTAAAATCTAGTCGAAGGTCCCCGATACAAGTTGGGAAAAAAATGAAAGGAAGTATACAGTACTAGTCAAAAGTTTGGACACACCTACTCATTCAAGGGTTTGTTATTTTTTAAACTATTTTCTACATTGTAGAATAGTGAAGTCATAAAACAATGAAATAACATATGGAATCATGTAGTAACCAAAAGTGTTAAACAAATCTAAATATATTTTATATTTGAGATTCTTCAAAGTAGCCACCCTTTGCCTTGATAAAAGCTTTGCACATGCTTGGCATTCTCTCAACCAGCTTCACTTGGAATGCTTTTCCAACAGTCTTGAAGGAGTTCCCACATATGCTGAGCACTTGTTGGCTGCTTTTCCTTCACTCTGCGGTCCAACTCATACCAAACCATCTCAATTGGGTTGAGGTCGGGTGATTGTGGAGGCCAGGTAATTTGATACAGCACTCCATGACTCTCCTTCTTGGTAAAATAACCCTTACACAGCCTGGAGGTGTGGTTGGTCCTTCTGTTGAAAACAAATGACAGTCCCACTAAGCACAAACCAGACGGGATGGCGTATCATTGCAGAATGCTGTGGTGGCCATGCTGGTCACCTACTCTGCGTCTCACAAAGACATGGCAGTTGGAACCAAGAATCTCAAATTTGGACAGATTTCCACCGGTCTAATGTCCATTCTCGTGTTTCTTTGCACAAGCAGGTTTCTTCTTCCTTGTGGGATCCTTTAGTAGTGGTTTCTTTGCAGAAATTTGACCGTGAAGGCCTGATTCATGCAGTATCGTCTAAACAGTTGATGATGAGTTGTGTCTGTTACTTGCTCTCTATGAATTATTTATTTGGGCTGCAATCTGAGGCTGTTAACTCTAATGTACTTATCCTCTGCAGCAGATGTAACTCTGTCTTCCGTTCCTGTTGTGGTCCTCATGAGAGCCAGTTTTATCATAACGCTTGATGGTTTTTGACATTTTCCGGATTGACTGACCTTCATGTCTTAAAGTAATGGACTGTTGTTTCTCTTCACTTATTCGAGCTGTTCTTGCCATAATATGGACTTGGTCTTTTACCAAATAGGGCTATCATCGGTATACCACCCTACCTTGTCACAATACAACTGTTTTGGCTCAAACGCATTAAGGAAAGACATTCCACAAATGAACTTTTAACAAGGCACACCTGTTCATTGAAATTCATTACAGGTGACTACCTCATTAAGCTGGTTAAGAGAATGCCAAGAGTGTGCAAAGCTGTCATCAAGGCAAAGTTTGGCTACTTTTTAGAATCTTAAATATATTTAGATTTGTTTAACACTTTTTTGGTTACTACATGATTCCATGTGTTATTTCATAGTAAAAATAAAGAAAAACCCTTGCATGAGTAGGTGTCCAAACTTTTGACTGGTATTGTATATGGAGACTGTTTAGTGCCAAAAATACATATAAAAAAATATAATAAAAGAAATTGGGTTTCCTGTTTATCATCTCTCGCAAACATCTGTTCCATTTAGTGAATCTGTTATTCAATGCTTTTGTATGGGCTAACAGCAGTAACACCAAATAACATTTTTCATCAAATATTTTTTTATTTTGATACTTCAAGAGGTCTTAAAATTCTAAATCAAATAGCTAAAATGATCCTTGGTATGACCTTCTTAAAAAACAATTCCATATATCTTAGTAGAACCCCTACCCCAGGCATAAACTGTAACGGATTAACCTTTATGATGACGTCTCTTGACATTGTCCATAAAACCCCTAACTCTATTCATGAGCCTTCTCAGTACTCCTAAATTACAAATATTACTAATTAGGCTTGGGCGGTATACCGTATACTGGGGCATTTAGAAAAAGACACGGAATGGTTTTTCAATACCGTCAAAATTATTTCCTTGGAGGATATTTTAATACATTTGAATATTTGTAGCTACTTTTTTAAATACTTTACAGTCAATGTTTGTAATACATTAGGAGAAAACATTACGTTCTTTATTTCTCCTTTCACATTATTAAAAGGCTTACGGTAGTCCCCAGTCATGTGGTGTTTGTTTACAAGCACACAATGATGAAAGACCGGAGCCTTGTAAGTCACTCACAGGTGATCTACAATATACATACACAAAAGGTATGTGGACAGTGGACACTCTTCAAATTAGTGGATTTGGCAACATCCGTTGCTGACAGGTGTATAAAAATAGAGTACATATCCATGCAATATCCATAAACAATCGCCTTAATGAAGAGCTCAGTGACTTTCAACATGCCACCATCATAGGATGCCAACAATTTCTGCCCTGCTATAACTTCCCCAGTCAACTGTAAGTGCTGTTATAGCGAAATTAAAACATCTAGGAGCAACAACAGCTCAGCCGCAAAGTGGTAGGCCACACAAGCTCACAGAACGGGACCGCCGAGTGTTGAAGCACATAGCATGTACAGATTGTCTGTCCTTAGTTGCAACTCTCCCTACTCAGTTCAAAACTGCCCCTGAAAGCAACGTCAGCGCAAGAACTGTTTATCGGGAGCTTCGGTTCCCATTGTCGAGCAACCGCACACAAGCTTAAGATCACCTTGCGCAATGCCGAGCGTTGGCTGGAGTGGTGTAAAGCTCGGAGCAGTGGAAACACGTTCTCTGGAGTGATGAATCACGCGTCATCATCTGGCATTCCGACGGATGAATCTGGGATTGACAGATGCCAGGAGAATGCTACCTGATCCAATGCATAGTGCCAACTAAAGTTTGGTGGAGGAGGAATAATGGATCAGGGCTGTTTCTCATGGATCAGGCTATTTCTAGGGAAGAGAGATCTTAACACCACAGCATAGAACATTGTAAACAAATCTGTGCTTCCAACTTTGTGGCAACAAAGCATGACAATGCCCCCGTTCACAAAGCGAGGTCCATACAGAAATGGTTTGTTGAGATCGGTGTGGAGAACTTGACCCCATCGAACACCTTTGGGATCTCAACCTCATCGAACACCTTTGGGATAAATTAGAACGCTGATTGCGAGCCAGGCCTAAACACCCAGCATCAGTGCCCGACCTCACTAATGCTTGTGGCTGAACGGAAGCCTTCCCAGAAGAGTGGAGGCTGTTATAGAAGCAAAAGGGATGACCAACTCCATATTAATGCCCATGATTTTGGAATGAAATGTTCAACTAACAGGTGTCCACATACTTTTGGTCATGTAGTGTAATTACAGTATGCAATTCACAACTAAATGTTTTCCAGTTAGATAACTAACTTATAACTATTAACTATTGAGTTAACTGTCTAAAATGTGATGAATGCTCTGCACTATAATACTTGTATAGTTTAGGTCAGAAACTGTTCGCAATGCACTCTTCAGCATTTAGACAGCATTCTCTATGGGATTTTACATGTACTTGTTAGCATTGCTAACCTTCAGATTACAGAGTATCAGTGGGGTTTGAAAACAGTGCCGGTATTACCGAATATCTCAGTATGGCACAACGTCAGTATGAAGGTATGACAATATGGATACCACCCAAGCCTAAATTAAATTCTACAGAGCTGGCAAAGACCCGCAGGTTAGGCTAAGGCGAAAAAGTAACAGGTTTTGTTGAAATGTGCACTTGCTTCATCTCCCCCAGAACACCACTAACCTCAGGGCTCAGGCATCCCAGTCAGTGTAAATAGAGCCCCCTGTCACTGTCAGTACCCACTCATATTTGATAGTACCCCAGCCAGGACCAAGTAAATCTTCTCCCCAGGCTATAACTTGAACTCTCTAGTCATGAGACTTCCCTGAATAAGAGGCTCTAGCCACTAACCCCAGTCCAGCTGGAATAGCCTGCTACCTGCCACAGCTGAGGGAGACATGCTAGTTGTGATAAGGTAGGATGAGTGGAGGACTGCCAGCCCCAGCAGATGGATTTGAAGGATGATATCAACCCTAGAATGACTCACTGCTGCTAAAATTTGCCCTCGACTATTTTTAGGGTAAGCCACGTGGATAGGATCCGATTGCGAGGATGTGTGTATGACTTTATATAATTTGACCGCCTACGGGTGCTTCGCATTTTTAGGGATCTGGGTCAACATGATGAAACTACACTGGGGTTGACCCAATAAATCAGGCAATAAATATATAGCAACAACTAAAAGGAGCTATGGTGAAGGTGATATGGCCATGAGAGGAGAACATTTCAGAAAGAAAGGGCGGCAAAGACATGACCTGTTTTAGAAGGCTGGGCAGGCAAATGTGCTAGCCACTAACACTGAACAGTAAAAGCAGAAATAAAATATAGCTTCTCAATATATAGACGTAGTAACTTGAAGGTTTATATGGTCAGTCATCCCCAGCTGAGGCACAAGGCTTTGTGATGACTTATGTGCCCTCGAGGTGTGAAAGACATGCATAAATGCTTGCCAGAGATGGTGGATTCACACTAAAAAGTATTTGACTTCTGCATAAATAGTGTTTTACTGATGCCTCCAACCACACCACTGCTATTCTCTGTGATACAGCAATGAAACATTCTCCCTTTTTATAAAAACCAAAAGGAAAATAAATGGATTTTCCTTGTCACAAAATAAGCTCTATGGCACTTAGACTATCAAATTAAGGAAGTGGATCAAAGACTGCACTTCCTTAATTTAATCTAAATTTGAAACGATGCCGAGTTACACTCGATATAGCCTACACACTAGTCTATACTTGTTTGAAATGCAGTCTTTCGCCTTTCTGACTTGGCTAGTTCTTTCAGTCTCTTGATATTGACAGAGGAGTGTCTGTTAAGTTAAAGTAAAGGCTACAATGCAACTCAATCTACTTCATGTAGCCTATAGCCTTAGTTCTTTATCATGAGTAGTTTGCCTAAAAATAAGTGAGGTGACATTTGCTTATTACATCACCAGAACTCAGGTGGTGGACTAAATAAAAGTCCACAATTTTACAACCAAGGATCCACCTCGTACCAAAACATTGTCTCATTAAAGGTAGATTGAGTGTAAACTGGTTGTTTCTGGGTCCCTTACCTTCTCAGCATAGATCCCCCTCACCCATCTCCCCCCTCACCTTTGTCCTCATCCATGCTGTCAATTCTGATCCCTTACCTTTGGCTCTAACTATCACAAACTGAACATCTAATATTATTCCTGCTAACAGAAGGAAAATCAGAAGTGTTTCAGTAATGGGGAACAAATTGTCAAGACCAAAACAACTGATTCCTCGTCATTCGATTGAAATTGGAAACTGGTGGAAATTAATGATGTGTGATATGTCTCCTATGACCTCACGCGTCGTAAGTAACACCGGACGAAATGAGAAAGGAACAAAAGAGAAGCTAGAGGGGTTTTACGTTGAAATGGAATTGGGGTTCTAGTGTCTTTCAATGGAGCAGCTGCCAAATAGACTAACTCCAGACCCCTCTACAGTGACATTCTGGGGAAAAAAAATAAGTGTCTACAGGCATTAATCTCATTAGTCTTCTTTTCACATAACGTCTAAGCCTCTTACTTTTGGGATAGCTGCACGACTTCACATTTTCATTAAATCTCACACATTTGAATGAATCAGCATACACTGAAGAAAAGATATCACAGCAAGCCATTGTTATTTTTGGAGGTGAAATCAGAAAAAGAAGTCCAGAGTAAAGAGCCAGTTAAAGGTTTGAACTTTCGAGCAGTTGTGCCTTAGCTCTATGTACAGCTCAGTAGATGGCACATTTCCGTGATAGCTACTGTTCAGTATTCAATATCTTTCTGTATTGGCATCATTCTACGTATATCAAATTGGATTGATTTGAAACTGTATAAAAGTAATTAATTCAAATGCATTTAGCTAAGTACTTTGCAAACCCTGTTACGCAACTAGGCTATCTAGGTTTCTGGTACAGTATAGCTATGCATTGAACTCGCAACATTGTAGGCTGTACCTCAATGGGATAGACACCTGTAACATGGAGCAATGACAATAACCAGTTGTCTGAAAACAGTACGGCCATGAAAAAAAAAATCTAGCCAAGCTGGGTGGGACATGTTAACTGTGTTTTAACGATGACTACCTAATTTAGGCGTTGACCATAGACGGCGTACTGTAGATAGCTACATGGGAATAGTGGGAGGTTTAAAAAGGCTATTCGATAAGAGCAAAATTCCACCCGGTATATTTCCCATGTGACCCAGACAGAGCCCTACATGTCTATTGTTTGTGCTTCCATGTGCTTGATTTCTAAAATTGGAACACACATAGATTTACAAAAATGCAGTTCAATCGGAAGGTATAGTTCGCTCGCTACAGATATTTTCACGTCTGACGACTGCCCCTCCCCCGGTTGTGCCACACCGTCGGCCAGCCGCCCCCACTCCTCCCCCACGTCAAATATAGCAAAGGCCGGGACTCTTAACGTATGCCGTTTAGTCAAACCGCTGGCACCACATCGAGTTGCTGGCAAAACGGAGCATTACCTGCACATCTGCTGACAGTCCCGTCGCTGTCTGAACTACATGCACTCACTGTGGTGATTCATTAGATTTGTTTATCTTTCCCAACGAGCAGTTCCTTACCTTCGTTTGCCAGGTCCGCCATTTTACTTCCTCACTGACACCCACAATACTCCGCGGTAGACATGCGTGTATGGCTGGGCTAACAAAATGTTACCAACACTAGAGGGAGTCATGTTCACACAATGTAAGCATAATGAAACATCACATTTGAATTCAGTTGAAAATATTTTATTAATTTGACAATAAAGCATCATGTTCTGTCTATTTCAAAATAGCAATTATCTTTCAAATATTGAAAAAAAAATTACATTAAATAAAAATAAAAACAGTCGTATTGTATTGCAAAAGTGAGCCATTGCTTTGACAGATTGACAAATTCAAGGCCAATGCTAGTCAGTAAAAAAATTGTTTTTAAGTTCCTCCCTTAGTGGTATTAAACCATAATTTACTCACAATTTATGGAACAATGAAATCCCTATTATCCTACAATCATTTGAAATTTGTTTAAGCAAAGGCCCTGGAGTCATCCAGAAAAAGTTTAAAAACGGGCCTTTGCTTAAAAAGTAAGTTTCTCAAATTGTCCATTGGCGAATTAAAATCGTTGATGTAGTTTCACGTGATCAAACGCCACACGTTAGCTGTTCCCATTACATAGCCTGACACATTTAGCCCTATGCTAACCTGAGCAGGTGGCAGTGATTATTTCCTGTATCAACGTTACCAACCAATGGCATTTCTTAAAATAGTTCAAAATGGCCACCAGGAAGGATATTTTAAACCTACAAATTCTGCTTGGTATGTTTCAAGTATAGTGCCCCAATTTTGCATGATTGCAAAATGCACGTTTTCACATATGACAAAATTCCAAATTTTCGCACATCCATTCCACACACATCAATGTGCTTTTACAGGAAAAAAATAAGAGGTCTATACAATATTTAAAGTGTATCATATTGTTTAAAAAGTTGAAGAGCCTTATGGACTTGTCAAATAGCTGTCATGTACAGTCATTATTCGGTCCTGGTGGCACACACTGTTGACGATAAAATGACAGTGCTCATAAACCATGAGTTCAAGCCCACCTTGCATCATGCATTTTTGTTAAGAAAAACACTGTTAATTGCTGGTCCTCAATGCTAGACTCAAATAATGCATTTGTGACGAAGTGGATTATTATAATAATGCATATAAAACATTGTGTGTAGCCTACACACATATTAGTGCTGAGGGATTAGTGTTTTTAGGTCGGTTCGGTTTCGGGTTTGATTCTGGAAAAATAATCACTTTTTCGACTTGCGTTTCCATATTGTTTTTGTATACATTAAATGCATTATGTGGGTTGAATTCTGTAACAGAATAAAACAATTAATACAAGTCCCATGGTGGTAGTGACTGCCCATCACAACATTACTTGCATCAAATGTGTTTTATTTGATAACTATTATTTAATTCAAAGTCACCTCATAAAGAGCTACTGTCTATGGTGTCTGACAAAATCACTATCTCAGTATTTCTTCAAAGTAAATAAGGTGTAGTTCTTCAAAGTAAATAAGGTGTACTTTTATGACTGCTGAATACCAACTATAAATCACATTTCAGGCTGGCGAAGCAACTGCTTTCTATCCCTCTGGATTGCACGTTCTCACTTCTCTCCATGTATGTGTTCTTAAATTGCCTCCAGTGTCAGAGTGCGCTCTGGGTCGTTCGTAAAATTCAGAGCGTTGTCAGGTTGTCGTTTATTGTACAACGGGCAGGTCTAATCCTGAATGCTGATTGGTTAAAACCACATTCCAGTCGGTGTCTATTCTGCAAGTTGCCACCAGCGAAATATATGACATTAAAATGCCTATTTACCCTGTTCCATCTGGCTGCGCAATCCACTCATCAGCCCAGCCAGGCAATTTATAAACTTTATCTCCACTATAAAAATTATCTAGGCAATATCTCTTTTTTTAGACTAACATTTAGTTATCAACAGCGGAGATGTCGGGACGAGACAGACAGGCAGGTAGTGTTTCTCATTCAGTCAAAATCCTGAATCAGCTAGCATCATTTTTATGGATATATACATAGAAATATCCATTTGAAAAAGGTCAAATGAAACAAACTGTAGCCACTTTGCAATCTTTCCAGCTTCAGTTTGAAGTGATTGTGTTAGCTGTGTGGTTGGCTAGTTCCTCTTTATTTTTTTATTTCACCTTTATTTAACCAGGTAGGCTAGTTGAGAACAAGTTCTCATTTACAACTGCGACCTGGCCAAGATAAAGCATAGTAGTGTGAACAGACAACAACACAGAGTTACACATGGAGTAAACAATAAACAAGTTAATAACAGTAGAAAGAAAAAAAATAGTCTATATACATTGTGTGCAAAAGGAATGAGGTAGGCAAATAATTACTTTTAATCTGCAAATAATTTTGCAGATTAACACTGGAGTGATAAATGTTCAGATGGTCATGTGCAGGTAGAGATACTGGTGTGCAAAAGAGCAGAAAAGTAAATCAATATAAACAGTATGGGGATGAGGTAGGTAAATTATTTACCGATGGACTATGTACAGCTGCAGCGATCGATTAGCTGCTCAGATAGCAGATGTTTGAAGTTGGTGAGGGAGATAAAAGTCTCCCAACTTCAGCGATTTTTGCTATTTGTTCCAGTCACAGGCAGCAGAGAACTGGAAGGAAAGGCGGCCAAATGAAGTGTTGGCTTTAGGGATGATCAGTGAGATACCTGCTGGAGCGCATGCTACGGGTGGGTGTCAGCTCGGGGGTTTGAACTTGCAACCTTCCGGTTACGAGTCCAACGCTCTAACCACTAGGCTACCCTGCCGCCCCAGCGGTTAAGAGCAGTTGGAGGCCACGGAAGGAGTGTTGTATGGCACTGAAGCTCTGAACCTCTGAACAACTGTCCTGATGGGAGAGCACATTTTCTATGCTATGCGAAATCACACCTCATTAGCTCATTGTTATGGATGTCTAAATACATGTCATCACTAGAAAACAGCTTAAACAAAAGCAAATGCAAGCTACTGTTGTTATTCTGGCAGCACTGTTTGACGTGACTGTGAGTTAGCCAACTATGGCTAGCTAGAGCAGGCAAGGGATACGAATTTTGCCAGCCAGTATGGTTATGGCACATTTAGAACAAAACGACTGGGTCATGTCCATAGATTCTGGGGGAAAAAATAATTGAACGACTGTGTCTCATAGAAGAAATGACCAGCCGGCTTGGGTAGCAACCCTAGATTTGTGTCTGGACTATATCTTGCGGAAGGATGAAATAATATGAATACGTTTATCAAAATAACATTAATGAAAATATGTCAATCATTACTCAAATATGTTGGTAACCCGTTGTATAAAAGTGATAATGCCCTCAAACCCTGAGTTCGGAGGATATAATGGCACGGTTTGCAGGCCCAAGACGAAAGACCTGTGCCAATACATCTTCAAAACACCGGCTTCTCTGGCATTATCACTTAAGTAAATTCAGAGCGTTTCACTCTCGGAGCGTTCAGGCCGCACACTGGACCCTCTGGCCGAGGAGTAGGGTCGATCTGAGTGTTCTGACCTCACAACGGCAGTTAAGTGCCAAAGCTAACTGGCTAAAGTTGGCTAGCTACTTCCACACACAAATGAGACAACACCTCACTGTGACCATTTTACTTGCCCTAGCAGAGCTAGTTAGGCTGTTGTCACGTTATCTACAGCATTAGTGACTAACTGTGCTGCTAGCAACAATTTATTTGCGTTTTTTCCCCCCAACCTTAACTGACACCTTTCAATTTCAACGGGTGTTGCGCATTCGTAAATTATATCAATTATTCTGCACTCTAGCACACTCAAACGAGTGCTCTGAAATCAGTGTAGATAGCAAAAAGGAATTTACGAACGCACCCCATTGCCTTGCTCAAGACAGACCAGACAAGTTTAAAACTGGCACGCAATGGATTATTCTCATTGTAATTAATCACCACGTTTTCTGCACTAAACTATGTAGAATATTGGACTGTTGGTAATGCATGATCTAATATATCTGTATAGAAACGTTACATCTAGTTCACAGAAATAAAACGGAAAGAAATAGAATTCAAATAATTGAACCGATGCCGGTAATAATCGCACAGCACTAACATCTAGGTAATATAGTTTATAAAAGTGACGATTATTTATGTAGCAGTGCCAGTAGCCTGTGTTGGTCTGCAAGAGGGACTCCAACAAGATGCTCCTCATTAAATGTATGCGTAATCTTCATTCACATGGTTTTGGCTACAATGTATGCGTAATCTTCATTCACATGGTTTTGGCTACACTTCTCAACACACTGACACAAAAAGTAATTCTGCATTTCAAAAGGGGGAAAATAAACTCATGAGATTCAAACCCTTGCCACAATCTGCAACAATTACGTGGAGTTAGCAGTCAGTCAAACACACGTGATCTAGTTGCTTTGATTATCAGAACGTGTCGTTGGACTTTTGTTAAGGACACTTTCATCATAACGTGTTGGATCAGGTCCAACTAAATCAACGATTTTAATTGATCGATACAGCATTTGAACCAGATATGATCACGGGCCAGCTATGCAAGTTAGCAAAAGGCTGAGGTTGCATTTCAAACCCATAAAATAAACACCCTCCACCACTTATGCACGTTAAATTATTATTATGTTTTAAATGTAACCTTTATCTAAATTGGGGGAATCACGGCAGCCTCCTTTGTCTCGGTCCAAATGATTAGCTAAGCAAGGGAAGTTGGCAACGTAAGCCCTTCTGCCCTCGCTTTTGATCGAGTTTACAATTATGTTCACTCCAGGGCTTGAAAAGCCCCATATTCAATTTGCGATGATAGTACATCCACTAAGAAAAGTCAGCCAAAACTTAAAACCAACATTATATGGAGAAGTCAACACACAAGTGTAAGTAGAAACAAATGTAAATAAGTTAGAAATTGTGCTACTAAATGCACATGACGGCTCAAACACATGTTTGGTTGGCTTTTGGAAACGTTTGCTTGCGCATATAACTTTCCCTGACATCACACTTATACATTGTAATTTTCGGATATAGTAGGAAGGCTAACATTCGATGTCTGCCGAGGCGTTGTCTTCTAGCCAAGATATGAAATGCAATCATAATTGACTGTAGAGCATATAAAAGGCACACGCAACAGTTCCATGATGACTGAAAACACAACCGTGGGATGAACGAGTGACACATGTCCTGGCAAGAGCAGTCCATTTCAAATGAATTCATTCTTCCCTTGCCCTGCATCAGAAGTGTCCACTTAATTTGAGGGCTGAGGGTGTGTCTTTTAAGTGTTTGGAAAGCAGCCTAAATCTGACAGGTTATCTGAAGGGAACATTAATGTCGCGTTCAAAACAACCGGAACCTGGAAAATCGGACACATATTTTAAGCAGTCTTCCAACTCGGAATTCCAAGTCGGGAACTCTAGCCTCTTTCTAGAGCTTTGACTTTCCGACCTGTAGATTGATAACTGATGTCATGATTCAACCTCATTCCCCCCAACCCCCAGAATTCCCAGCTGTCTTGAAAATACCAATAGTGTTTGATCACGTGCAACTACACCAAATATTTTAATTGGCTGATGCATTTTGAGACGAGGAAGTATGGCCCCCCTGTGTCTAAATAGCTTCCCATTCAATGACTGGGAACACTACATGACTGGGAACACTACATAGAAGAAAGCCCTTATATTAGTCCTTCAGTAAATCATCTGGACTCACTGGCAGAGGTAAACAGTAAAAGACAATTAGCCTATTCCTGGTCAACCACAAGCTCATAATGTGTTTTATGTCTGTACAGACAGTAATGCTGAATGATGAACACCACATCAAATAATATGGAGAACAAGCCAAGTCCTGCCTTTGTGGGGTCCCCAAAGATGAGCTTCCATTCATCTAGGAAACAATAGAAAAACTCATGAAACTCTGACATAGACCATCAATTAATTCAGCAAGTGATGTAATAAGTCACAATTCTGTTTAAGATCGATGGAATTATTCTGAAAAAAAAATGCATCACTATTTCAATGTACTTTTATAACCTTTTTAATACATTGTTTAAATAACCCTTTTTCTTTTCTGTATGTTTTTGTAGTTATTTATGTTATGATTTGTCTGTTCTTCTCACAGACACAGGGAAAGAGCTGGCTGGGTGGGTTGGCAGGGCTCGTGGGTGGGTGGACATGAAAAGGAAATCCTGTATTATGAATATTGTGACACTGTCGTGTTAATGTGCAGGAATAATTGTAAAAAAGTTGCATATATATATATATATATATATATATATATATATATGCATGACTTATTTTACAATTATTCTTGCAACATTAACACGACATTTATATATATATATATATATATAAATAAACATGAAAATATATCTATACCTTACCAGTCTAAAGTTTGGACACCTACTCATTGAAGGATTTTCCTTTATTTTTACTATTTTCTACATTGTAGAATAATAGTAAAGACATCAAAACTATTAAATAATACATATGAAATAATGTAACCAAAAAAGGTGTTTGAGATTCTCCACCCTTTCTTTGCCTTTGACAGCTTTGCACACTTGGCATCATCTTAACCAGCCTTTATTTTTTTTTAAATAAAACGTAACCTTTATTTAACGAGGCAAGTCAGTTAAGAACAAATTCTTATTTACAATGACGGCCTACAACGGCCAAACACGAACGATGGTGCACCACCTTATGGGACTCCCAATCAGGGCCGGTTGTGATACAGCCTGGAATTGAACGAGGTAGTCACCTGGAATGCATTAACAGGTGTGCCTTGTTAAAGGTTCATTTGTGGAATTTCATTTTTAATGCGTTTGAGCCAGTCAGTTGTGTTGTGACAAGGTAGGGTGGTATACAGAATATAGCCCTATTTGGTAAAATACCATATTATGGCAAGAACAGCTCAAATAAGCAAAGAGAAATGACAGTCCATCATTACTTAAGACACGAAGGTCAGTAAATACGGAAAATTTCAAGAACTTTTAAAGTTTCTTCAAGTGCAGTTGCAAAAACCATCAAGCGCTATGATGAAACTGGCTCTCATGAGGACCGCCACATGAAAGGAAGACCCAGAGTTCTCTGCTACAGAAGTTCATAAGTGTAACCAGCCTCAGAAAATGCAACCCCAAAAAAGTAATAGACATCTCAAAAACTGTTCAGAGGAGACTGCATGAATCAGGCCTTCATGGTCGAATTGAAACCACTACTAAAGAACACCAATAAGAAGAAGAGACTTGTTTGGGCCAAGAAACACAAGCAATGTACATTAGATCTGTGAATTTGTCCTTTAGTCTGATGAGTCCAAATTTGAGATTGTTGATTCCAACCACCTTGTCTGTGAGACACAGAGTAGGTGAAAGGCTGATCTCCGCATGTGTTGTTCCCATCGTGAAACATGGAGGTGGTGTGGGGGTGCTTTGCTAGTGACACTGTCTGATTTCCTTAGAATTCAAGGCACACTTAACCAGCATGACTATGACAGCATTCTGCAGCAATACACCATCCCATCCGGTTTGCACTTAGTGGGACTATAATTTGTTTTTCAACAGGACAATGACCCAAAACACACCTCCGGACTGTGTCAGGGCTTTTTGACCAAGAAGGAGAGTGATGGTGCTGCATCAGATGACCTGGCCTCAACCCAATTGAGATGGTTTGGGATGAGTTGGACCGCAGAGTGAAGGAAAAGCAGCCAAGTGCTCAGCATATAGGAACTCCATCAAGACTGTTGGAAAAGCATTCCTCGTGAAGCTGGTTGAGAGAATACCAAGAGTGTGCTAAGCTGTCATGGCAAAGGGTGGCTACTTTGAAAAATCTAAAATGTATTTAGAATTACTTATTAAAAATAAAATACCTTTTCACATAGTTATTCAGACGTTACTGAGACTCAATTGAGCTCAAGTGCATCCTATTTCCATTCATCATCCTTAATGTTTCTACTTGATTTGAATTTACCACAGGTGCATCCTATTTCCATTGATTGGACATGATTTGGAAAGGCTCACACACCTCTCTATATAAGGTCCCACAGTTGACAGCGCATGTCAGAGCAAAAACCAAGTCATTAGGTCGAAGAAATTGTCTGTAGAGCTCCGAGATGCCAAAAGGAATCTAATGGACTCTCAGACCATGAGAAACAAGATTCTCTGGTCTGATGAAACCAAGACTGAACTCTTTGGCCTGAATGCCAAGCATCACGTCTGGAGGAGACCAGGCAGCGCTCACCACCTGCCCAATACCATCTCTACAGTGAAGCATGGTGGTGGCAGCATCATGCTGTGGGGATGTTTTTCAGAGGAAGGGGCTGGGAGACAAGTCCGGATCGAGGGAAAGATGAACGGAGCAAATTATAGAGAAATCCTTGATGAAAACCTGCTCCAGAGCGCTCAGGACATCAGACTGGGACGAAGGTTCACCTTCCAACAGGACAACAACCCTAAGCACACAGCCTAGACCACGCAGGAGTGGCTTCGGGACAAGTGTCTGAATGTCCTTGAGTGGCCCAGCCAGAGACCGGACTTGAACTTGATCAAACATCTCTGGAGACGACCTGAAAATAGCTGTGCAGTGATGCTCCACATCCAACCTGACAGCGCATGAGAGCATCTGCAGAGAAGGGGAATTTCTCCCAAAATACAGGTGTGCCAAGTTTGTAGCGTCATACCCAAGAAGACTCAAGGTTGTAATCAACGCCAAAGGTGCTTCAACAAAGTACTGAGTAAAGGGTCTGAGTATTTATGTAAATGTGATATTTCAGCTTGAATAATTAATACATTTGCAAAAATGTCATAACCTGTTTTTGATTTTTCATTATGGGGTATTGTGTGTAGATTGATGTGGGGGAAAAAATGATTTAATCCATTTTAGAATAAGGCTGTAACATAACAAAATGTGGAAAGTGAAGGGGTCTTAGTACTTTCCAAATGTACTTTATACACACAATGAATGATTTATAAATGACAAACAATGACTACAATAAAAATGTTAAATGCCTGCAACTGAAGACGTGTTTTGAATTTTTGGGACTGTCCTGTAAATATTTTCACTGACTAATTATTGCCTGTTCTACTGAGGCATGTGCACATTAGTCTACTACGGGAAGCGTGGGCAGCCTTACCGTTGTTATACGACTGAAGGAACATCTGAATGAGACTGAAGCTGCCTCCTGTGAAGTCCAGCAACACATTGCCAATGCTCCACCCCACTGTGCTTTGTCTTTGGTAGTTCATGTAGACCTGAGGGGACAGAGTGTGTGATCATGAAAATCAATAACATCATACATTTCCAAGTGAGGCGCAACAACATCTACTGTAACAAATGCTAATTGCATAAGCGAAAACCATCCGATATGCAGTAAAATATTGTGAAATCCATACCTGTGGGATGTATTTGACGAGGGTGACACCTAGCTTGATGTAAGAAAAATAGTAGAGATATTCCAGCCAGGTGATCTTACTGGCCACAGCAACAAAGAGGGTAACCAGGGCAAATGTCCAACCAATCACCAGAAGGCCAATAGCAATCTTGGACACCATCTGCCCTCCTCTCTGCAACACAGGAACACAATCACTTTCACAATGATTTTAACTGTCAATGTTTCATTGAGGCCTTGACAAAAATGATTTCCTTCCAACAACAACAAAAAATGCTCAAAGGATCAGATGAATATCTGTCTTTGCCAACAATCAAAACATAAGCTAATCATTATTTAGCCAGCCAACATCTGTCTCCTGTTTATAACCAAGGGGGACATTTAGGAAGTCACTAAAGACTGGTCTATTGTTACTCACTTCATAGATGGCACACTGAGAGACATATACAAGAGTCAGCACAACTGCATGGAGACTGAAGAACACATCGTTGGCATCCACTGGGTTTACACCATTTGGATTTATCTTCAAAAACTCTTCCTGTAAATGAAAAACACACTGCTATATAACGATGTGGAGTAAAAACTGAGTCAATAGGACCATAGACTATCCAGCGCAAATCCCCATTGGTATCAATGCATGACTGACAACATTTGCAGAGCTGTGTGTGCAGACCTCAAGTCAGTATTCGTCCCAATTTGTTACACCGTTTGTGATGGCATGCAAACGATTACCTTCATGTACGGAACCCAGAAGAGGCCTACATTGAAGACACTGTAGGCAATGAATCCTGTCAAGTTGAGTGCCAGAAAATCAAAGTTCAGCCCCACCACACTGTCAAACAGACAAAGTTAGTCAGAAACCATATCCAAAAGTCCTTTAGATCTAAATCCTGTGATGCAGAGGATTTTGAAAAAAGTCCAAGTATCAGAGGCACTACCTTTTTCTTCTCCAGTTCTCATATACTTGAGGGTAGAATGATATAGACCATGCTAGGAAGTAAATCCAACCAATTACTTGGTTAATGATATCAACAGTGTTGCTTCTAATAACCAAGAAACGGATTCGGGTCTTGAGGCTGAAAAATATAAATGAGAGACATTACAGTACATTATGTTGGTTTAAAAATCAGTCTGAAAGTGAGACATGTTCATGGAGTTGAAATTCACTGACAGAAACTCTGTACAGCTCACCTTGCAATGTCAGTGTTGTTGCTGTATAAATAGGCTGTCACCTGACCCACATGTTCTGCATGAACCTCAAAAGTGCTTGATGTGGCGTTTGCAGGCAACTCTACCTGGAGATCAGAAATACAGGACATATAATGTCGGAAACACTGCACTTAAATATATAAAAAGTCACTGTAAACAATGGTTACATTTAGACATAATATGCATTTATGCCTACCACGTAAGTGCTAGTATTTATTTTACACACAGTGGCCACTGTAGTTCATTTAAATATGATAGATGCAGATATCAAAGTGCATTGATAATCAATTACATGGTTATTGGTTCTTGCTCTTCAGTCAGTTTGAATTAAACAAAATGCATACCTGTTGAGGCAGTTGAAGTATTGAGGTAACATTTGCAGAGGAGTCGGTGAAGTTAAAAATAATGAGTGTTGAGACATTCTGAGGAGAGCTGCAAAAATGAAGAAATGCCAAACACTGCATCACAACAAATGTATATAATAGTGATAAAAACTGGTAGTAGAGAACCAGCTATAAGCATAGTTACCTAGGCGTTATGGTGATATTGGCTGAACTGTTCTCCTCCAGATTTACAGTGGCTGGAGCAGATAGGGATACACTCCCATCTGTTGGAAGGAATATGACATTTCAGTATTCAAATAGGGGATGTTTATATGGAAAGATATTCAATCAGAGGTTATGTTAGTTGGACAAGGCCAAACTCACCACATGTAATGACCGTACAGAGTGTTATGAACAAGAACAGAAAGTTCGTATCTGCCATCTCGAGGGATAGCTGAACTCAAAAGTGCAAAAGAAGAAGAGATGACCGATTTGTATGAGGGACAAACAATCTGCATTAGGCAACATATGTCTCCATACCAATCCGTAAGTACAACAGAAATGTACCATATATAGCACGGAAAAAAGCTTCGTCTTAACAACAATAGTTAGCTAGTTCAACACAGTATCTAACAAATCCTGAAATCAACTAATTATACATTACCGCAGCTGAGCAGTCCTTTGTTTTCCTCTGTTTCCGTGAGCTTGCACTAATGTAAGGTCATATGACTTGGCACGTCTGTAGGCTATGACGCGTTGTCTAGGGTGCGTTCAAGATTTTCAATGTTGTGGGATGTTTAACACGCGAAGTTAAAGCAATCCTAAAGAGGGTGTTCTACTAAGCTGACATATGGAATTGTTTTAAGATGGCCATACCAAGGATCATTTAGCTATTCTATTTGGAATTTTAGGACCTCCAAATAATTTGATGAAACATTGAATTTTGCCTTTACTGGTTTGAGTCCATAGAAACACATTGACCAATTAGATTTTCATCCATTTGTCACCCCTTTTTTTGGTGGTGCACTAAACTACTTCCATATATATTTCCTTAGATTTTTGTTACTTGTAGCCATTGTGTGAATTGTTTGCCCTTTGTTAATTTAATAAATTCCCCATTACCTATGTAACCAGTAGGTCTAGTAAATGTACCGTCAATCCCCGTCATTTGGTTACATTCATTTCTGTTAATGCATGAATTAGGCATTTACCGTTGTCATTCTTGAAGTGGAGATATTGTTTGCAGAGTTGGGTTTGTCATGCTCCTTCTTCACCACACTGTCTGTGTGGGGAGACTTACAATGACTCTGCACATTCACACATGCTCACATACTACTGACAAACACACACACACTCGCAGCTGCCATAATTAATTAATTGAATATAGTGTTTAATATCATTCGATAGTGCTATATTGTTAATTACAATTATTATTAGTATTTATCCTGCTACTTCAGTCCATTTACATTCTTTTTTTAAACTACATTAACTCTAGATTACAATCAATTTCCTTCACTATGGAAAATAACTCTGTACAATTCATTGATGTAGTTCTTACAAATGGACAATCTAAGTACTACAATAGATAAAATATGCACACAGCTGATAGTTTTCACCCTCTCTCCCTAAAAAGAGGTTTACTAGTCAGCCAACTTCATAGATTGCTTCGTGTCAGTGAAACAAAAATATAAACAAAACATGGAAAGTGTTGGTTCCATGGTTCGTGAGCTGAAAAATAATCCCAGAAATATTCCATACGCACAAAAAGCTTGATTCCTCAAATGTTGTGCACAAAAGTGTTTATGTCCCTGTTACACAACACCACAGATTTGATGTCTTAAGTTGAGGGAGCGTGCAATTAGCATTCTGACTGCAGGAATGTCCACCAGAGTTGTTACCAGAGATTTTAATGATATTTTATCTACCATAAGCCGCCTCTGTCGTTTTAGAGACTATGGCAGTACATCCACCCGGCTTAACAACTGCAGACCACGTGTAACCACACCAGCCCACGACCTTCACATCTGGCTTCTTCACCTGCGGGATCATCTGAGACCAGCCACCCAGACAGCTGATGAAACTGAGGAGTATATCTGGTCTGTAATAAATCCCTTTAGTGGGGAAAAACCTCCTTCTGAGTGGGTGGGCCTGGCTCTCACATGGGTGGGCCCATTCCCTCCCAGGCCCACCCATGGCTGAGCCCCTGCCTAGTCATGTGAAACCCATATAGTAGGACCTAATGAATTTATTTTGTTATGTTCCCTAGCAAGAACACCGAAAATATCACTCAAACAGAAGGGGGAAAATAACAAAGTCAATTACAACCAAAACAGGTGGAGTTTAAG
The DNA here is from genome assembly GCF_021184085.1 of Oncorhynchus gorbuscha. NCBI lineage: Eukaryota > Metazoa > Chordata > Actinopteri > Salmoniformes > Salmonidae > Oncorhynchus > Oncorhynchus gorbuscha. Next base: position 41,005,807 of record NC_060187.1, read on the forward strand.
GAGGGGTTCTGAAATACACTCACGGGGAGTCCCCTGAAAGTTGACTGCAAAAACTGGAACCTAAAAGAAACCCACCATTAGCACCTACGGAATCTGCCCAAGGACAGGCAAACAAAATAAAAACCAACACCAAACTTAAAGACAGAAACAAAACAAAATGTGGAGCAAAACAAAATCAGATAAAGGAATGTTTGTCTAGAGAAAGAGCATAAATAAAATTTAAAAAATGCATTACATTTTTTTTATTGACATTTATTATAAATAAAAGGGCACACCAACTACAGGTGTTGACCCTCCACATCTCTCAAGACAATTGAAGCACTGGGCCAGCCACTCTTAAATAGCACCTGGGCCAGCACAGGTGAGACACCTTCCCCCTAACGAGACAGCAACCAGCACAGGTGTAACACATACTGACTAACTGAGATGACATATTTATGAACGGCTGAGCCTGATGTTCTTTATGATAAGCTACAGTGCATTCGGAGAAAGTGTTCAGACCCCTTGACTTTTTCCGCATTAGTTACAGCCCTATTCTAAAATGGATTAAATAAAAACATTTCCTCATCAATCTACATACAATACCCCATAATGACAAAGCAAAAAACGTTTTTAGAAATTCTTAAAAAATTCAAAACAGAAATACCCGATTTACATAAGTATTCAGACCCTTTGTTATGAGACACAAAATTGTGTTCAGGTGCATCCTATTTCCATTGATCATCCTTGAGATGTTTCTACAACTTCATAGGAGTCCCCCTGTGTTAAATTCAATTGATTGGACATGATTTCGAAAATCACAAAACTGTCTATATAAGGTCCTACAGTTGGCAGTGCATGTCAGAGCAAAAACGAAGCCATGAGGTCGAAGGAATTGTCCGTAGAGCTCTGAGACAGAATTGTGTTGAGGCAGGGATCTGGGGAAGGGTACGACAAAATGTAAGTAGCATTGAATTTCCCCAAGAACATAGTGGCCACCAACATTCTCAAATGGAAAAATTTTGGAACCACCTAGATTCATCCTAGTGCTGGCCACCCAGCCAAACTGAGCATTCCGGGGAGAAGGGCCTTGGTCAGGGAGGTGACCAAAAGCCTGATGGTCACTCTGAAAGAGCTCCAGAGTTCCTCTGTGGAGATGGGAGAACCTTCCAGAAGGACAACCATCTCTGCAGTACTCCACCAATTAGGCCTTTATGGTAGAGTGACCAGACAAAAGCCAATCCTCAGTAAAAGGTACATGACAGCCACTTGGAGTTTGCCAAAAGGCACCTAAAGACTCTCAGACCATGAGAAACAAGATTTTCTGCTCTGATGAAACCCAGATGGAACTATTTGGCCTGAATGCCAAAATTCTGGAGGAAACCAGGCACAATCCCTACGGTGAAGAATGGTGGCTGCAGCATCATGCTTTTGGAATGTTTTTCAGCGGCAGGGACTGGGAGACAAGTCAAGATCGAGGGAAAGATGAACGGAGAAAAGTACTGAGAGATCCTTGATGAAAACCTGCTCCAGAGCACTCAGGACCTCAGACTGGGGCAAAGGTTCACCGTCCAATAGGACAACGACCTTAAGCATACAGCCAAGACAATGCAGGAGTGGCTTCGGGACAAGTCTCTGAATGTACATGAAGGGCCCAGCCAGAGCCCGGACTTGAACCCAATCGAACATCTCTGGAGAGACCTGAAAATAGCTGTGCAGCGATTCTCCCCATCCAACCTGACAGAGCTTGAGAGGATCTGCAAAGAAGAATGGGAGAAACTCCCCAAATACAGGTGTACCAAGATTATAGCGTCATAACCAAGAAGACTCGAGGCTGCAATCGCTGCCAAAGGTGCTTCAACAAAGTACTTTTTTTTACTGAGTAAAGGGTCTGATGACTTATGTAAATGTAAAATACCAGTCAAAAGTATGGACATACCTACTCATTCAATGTTTTTTCTTTATTTGTACTGTTTTCTACATTGTAGAATAATAGTGAAGACATCACAATTACGAAATAACACATATGGAATCATGTAGTAATTTAAAAAGTGTTAAACAAATCAAAATATATTTTAGATTTTAGATTCTTCACAGTAGCCATCCTTTGCCATGATGACAGCATTGCAAACTCTCAACCAGCTTCATGAGGAATGTTTTCCCAACAGTCTTGAAGGAGCTCCTACATATGCTGAGCACTTACTGGCTGCTTTTCCTTCACTCTGTGGTCCAACTCATTCCAAACCATTTCAAAATTATTATTATTATTTTTAACCTTTATTTTACTAGGCAAGTCAGTTAAGAACAAATTCTTATTTTCAATGATGGCCTAGGAACAGTGGGTTAACTGCCTGTTCAGGGGCAGCACGACAGATTTGTACCTTGTCAGCTTGGGGATTTGAACTTGCAACCTTCCGGTTACTAGTCCAACGCTCTAACCACTAGGCTACCCTGCCTCCCCAGGTTGTTGATTGTTGCGGCCAGGTCATCTGATGCTGCACCTCATTACTCTCCTTCTTGGTCAAATAGCTCTTACACTGCCTGGAGGTGTGTTTTGGGTCATTGTCCTGTTGAAAAACAAATGTTAGCCCCACTAAGTGCAAACCAGATGGGATGGCGTATCTTTGCAGAATGTGGTCGTAGCCATGCTTGTTATGTGCCTTGCATTCTAAACAAATCACTGACAGTGTCACCAGCAAAGCACCATCATATCAAATCAAATTGTATTGGTCACATACACATGGTTGGCAGATGTTTTTGCGAGTGTAGTGACATGCTCCACCTCCATACTTCACTGTGGGAACCACATATGCAGAGATCATCCGTTCACCCTCTCTGCGTCTCAAACAGACACGGCGGTTGGAATCAAAAATCTCAAATTTGGTCTCATCAGACCAAAGGACAGATTTCCATCAATCTAATGTCCATTGCTCGTGTTTTTTGGCCCAACTAAATCTCTTATTATTATTGGTGTCCTTTAGTAGTGGTTTCTTTGCAGCAATTCGACCATGAAAGCCTGATTCACGCAGTCTCCTCTGAACAGTTGATGTTGAGATGTGTCTGTTACTTGAATTCTGTGAAGCATTTATTTGGGCTGCAATTTCTGAGGTTGGTAACTCTAATTAACTTATACTCGGCAGCAGAGGTAACTCTTGGGTCTTCCTTTCCTGTGGCGGTCCTCATGAGAGCCAGTTTCATCATAGCGCTTGATTTTTTTGCGACTGCAAGTTCTTGAAATGTTCCATATTGACTGACCTTCATGTCTTAAGTAATGATGGACTGTCGTTTCTCTTTCCTTATTTGAGCTGTTCTTGCCATAATATGGACTTGGTCTTTTACCAAATAAGGCTATCTTCTGTACAGGACCCCTACCTTGTCACAAACTTATTGCCTCAAATGCATTAAAAAGGGGGGAAAAATCCATAAATTAACTTTTAACAAGGCACACCTGTTAATTGAATTGCATTCTAGGTGACTAACTCATGAAGCTGTTTGAGAGAATGCCAAGAGTGTGCAAAGCTGTCATCAAGGCAAAGGGTGGCTACTTTGAAGAATCTCAAATATAAAATATATTTAGATTTGTTTAACAATTTTTTGGTCACTGCATGATTCCATATGTGTTATTTCATAGTTTTGACGTCTTCACTATTATTCTACAATGTAGACAATTGTCAAAATAACGGAAAACCCTTGAATGAGTAAGTGTGTCCAAACTTTTGACTGGTACTGTAAATTTCCGATTTGTTTTTGTTAGAGGAAATTATGGTTGAAATGACTAATTATGTATACATTCCAATCGGAACTGACTAGTCCAAATGCTATAATGTACTGTACATGTGAATTTCCTCTCTTGCTCCCATTCCCAATTGTATATAATGTAGTCAGGAGTTTAGTAACAATGAAGGTCTGTTCCTTAGTTCATACATTTGTACAATCTCCAGGTGGCAGGAACGGCCCATCTCCAGACTGTCTAGAATGTTGATTTATACTGACTGACCTTGACTTCGTGCTGATAACGCGAAGGCTCGAGAGCTAGAGGGCCCCTCTACTGGTGAAATAGATAGAACGTTTAGAAAACGCTGACATCATTTTCAGTTTATAACCTGTGGAAATATGTGTATGTGGCAGTACTCTCTGGAATTAAACGCCGTTACCTTGGCTTTTAAGACTGGTCTCAATCTACTTCATGCATAATTAATGAACTTACAAATCATTAATGAATTAGAAATGAGTGCGAATTTGGTTTTGGCTATAAAACATACAGGAATTTAGAAATTCCACTAACAATTTGGTCCTTCGATTCCGGATCTAAATACCCCTCCCTGTTATCTGGAGGTAGTACGCTGAAAATCGTGCACGGACGAGTTTTTGACTCGTTTTACTAAAGACCTGACCTCTGAATTGAGGTTATAGTAATAATGTATTGAGATGGGAGTCGTATTTAAATAAATGTATCATAGAAGAGAAAGTCACCTAAAAGTTAAATGTAGGGGATAACGGAGAGATACGATACAATTTCGGGCTATCCGGACGTTATAGCTATTTATGTATCGACTGACATATGAAAAATTTAGCCCAAAACGTGGTACGTTTAAATGTTAGAGTATGGTAAGTTGAGAAGTTAGGTTGGTTATGCTTTGATGATTAGAATTTAAAACTGAACGCAATCTGAATAGGGAAAAATGCGTTCATTATAGCTTAGAGTTACTTTTCAAAAGCGGCCAGAAGTTCCAGATACATTTAATGTAAAGAAGGAGAAGTATCGTAAAGATGCCACAGATTGCAACGGAAGTGCCAAGCACTAAATGGGCTATATAGTGCAACGCTTTGGACTATAAAATAGGTAAGAATAGTTTAATCGTAAAAAGTTGTGATTTTCCGAGTATTGATTTTTGGTTAGGTAACGCCTGGGAATTCGAACTAGAAGTTAAAGTATCCAAAAAAAAAAAAGTTTTTCTTTAAGGGGAAAAATAAGGTCTTATCTTAAAGGGACAGTGCACGTCAATCACAGTGGTTTGAGTGTATGACAGTGGAAAAAATATTGTGGGACGACAATTTGAAGATAGAAAAATAAGTTACATGATACATCATATAATATATAATATATATATATTATTATTATTTATTATTATACATCAAGAGATTTAAAACAAATGATGTGAAGGGATTATCAGAATTATTGGGTGTCGTTGTAGGAGTAAAAGTTTGGGTTAAGGGGATTTCCCTGTTCCTAGAGACAAGATATTTTAAAAAGGGCTGAAGTTGGAAATGAACTGAAATTCATGGTTGGAGTGCGATTCACGAGCAAGGATGTTTTATTTGGTGACCCGTTTGCGGTCTCAAAGATGGTGAAGGACGAATTGGGTATAGTGGAATCAATGCGAATGACCAGGAGTGGTATGATACTGGTTTCGTGTGTGTCAACAGTGCAAAAGGAGAAAGCTCTGTGGCTCAACAAGATGGCGACATGGATGTGGAAAGTTATGACTTTCAGAGTAGTGCACCAGTTAAAGGTGTCATCTCTGGTGTCTCGTTGGACATAGAGGCTGTGTGGTTTAGAGGTAACGTTCCAGGAGTGGTAGACGCACGCCGATTGAATCGAATGATAGACGGAAGGAAGGAGCAAAGCCTATCAGTTTTGCTGTTTTTTGATGAAGTGGTTTCCCAACTTACAGTTGAAGTCTGAAGTTTACATACACCTTAGCCAAATACATTTAAACTCAGTTTTTCACAATTCCTGACATTTAATCCTAGTAGAAATTCCCTGTCTTAGGTCGGTTAGGATCACCACTTTATTTTAAGAATGTGAAATGTCAAAATAATAGTAGAGAGAATCATTTATTTCATAATTTCTTTCTTGCCTTTAAATTGTTTAACTTTGGTCAAACGTTTCAGGTAGCCTTCCACAAGCTTCCCACAATAAGTTGGGTGAATTTTGGCCCATTCCTCCTGACAGATCTGGTATAACTGAGTCAGGTTTGTAGGCCTCCTTGCTCGCACACGCTTTTTCAGTTCTGGCCACAAATCTTCTGTAGGATTGAGGTCAGGGCTTTGTGATGGCCACTCCAATACCTTGACTTTGTTGTCCTTAAGCCATTTTGCCACAACTTTGGAAGACCCATTTGCGACCAAGCTTTAACTTCCTGACTGATGTCTTGAGATGTTGCTTCAATATATCCACATAAATTGTCCTTCCTCATGATGCCATCTATTTTGTGAAGTGCACCAGTCCCTCCTGCAGCAAAGAACCCCCACAACATGATGCTTCCACCCCCTTGCTTCACGGTTGGGATGGTGCTCTTCGGCTTGCAAGACTCCCCCTTTTCCTCCAAACTTAACGATGATCATTATGGCCCAAAAGTTATATTTTTGTTTCATCAGACCAGAGGACATTTCTCCAAAAAGTACAATCTTTGTCCCCATGTGCAGTTGCAAGCTGTAGTCTGGCTTTTTTATGGCGGTTTTGGAGCAGTGGCTTCTTCCTTGCGGAGTGGCCTTTCAGGTTATGTCGATATAGGACTCGTTGTTACTGTGGATATAGATACTTTTGTACCTGTATCCTTCAGCATCTTCACAAAGTCCTCTGCTGTTGTTCTGGGATTGATTTGCGCTTTTCGCATCAAAGTACGTTCATCTCTAGGAGACAGAACGTGTCACCTTCCTGAGCGATATGACGGCTGCGTGGTCCCATGGTGTTTATACTTGCCTACTATTGTTTGTACAGATGAACATGGTACCTTCAGGCATTTGGAAGTTGCTCCCAAGGATGAACCAGACTTGTGGAGGTCTACACTTGTTTTTCTGAGATCTTGGCTGATATCTTTTGATTTTCCCATGATGTCGAGCAAAGAGGCACTGAGTTTGAAGGTATGCCTTGAAATACATCCACAGGTACACCTCCAATTGGCTCAAATGATATCAATTAGCCTTCTAAAGCCATGACATCATTTTCTGGAATTTTCCAAGCTGTTTAAAGGCACAGTCAACTTAGTGTATGTGAACTTCTGAGCCACTGGATTTGTGATACAGTGAATTATAAGTGAATTAATCTGTCTGTAAAAATTGTTGGAAAATGTACTTGTGTCATGCACAAAGTAGATGTCCTAACCGACTTACCAAAACTATAGTTTGTTAACAAGACATTTGTGGAGTTGTTGAAAAACAAGTTTTAATGACTCCAACCTAAGTGTATGTAAACTTCAACTTCAACTCTATGTAAAACTTGGGTATGTGAGATATGAGGTGAGACCGTATGAACAGAAGCCGTTGCAATGTTACAATTGTAAAACGTTTGGACACGTGGCAAGTGTTTGTGAAAGGAATAAATATGCAGTACAATAGTTGGACAGTCAGATGAAGCGTGTTGTTGTAATTGTGATGGGAATCACGTTCCCGAGGTCCTGGAGTGCCCTGTATGGGTGAGGGAGGTGGTAGTAGCTAGGTTAAGGGCCATCCAGCAGGTCTCCCATATGGAGGCAGTGAAAATAGCTGAAGGAGTGAGCAGAGAGGAGATGGTATTTGATGTCCCACAGTCTGCTGTGAATGCCATGCAGGAGAAGGATTCCGACATACTAATAGTGAAGGTGGACTTTGTTGCGTTTATAGACCAAGTGATAAATTGCACGAGTCAAACTAATAACAAAACTTAGAAGCTAGGCATCATTGTGAAGGCGGCAAATAGATTTCTGGATCTCAAGGACTTTACAGACAAAATGTTACAGGGAGTACTGTATCAATCAATCAATTAAATGTATTTATAAACACCCTTTTTTACATCAGCTGATGTCACAAAGTGCTGTACAGAAAACCAGCCTAAAACCCCAAACAGCAAGCAATGCCGATGTAAAAGCACGGTGGCTAGGAAAAACTCCCTAGAAAGGCCAAAATCTAGGAAGAAACCTAGAGAGGAACCAGGCTCTGGAGGGGTGGCCAGTCCTCTTTTGGCTGTGCCGGGTGGAGATTATAACAGAACATGACCAAGATGTTCAAACGTTGATAATAATAATAATAATAATCACAGTGGTTGTAGAGGGTGCAACAAGACAGCACCTCAGGAGTAAATGTCAGGAGTAAATGTCAGCCGATTATTCAGAGTTGTGCGGTAGAGAGAGAGTTCAAAACAGCAGGTCCGGGACAAGGTAGCACGTCCAGTGAACAGGTCAGGGTTCCATAGCCGCAGGCAGAACAGTTGAAACTGGAGCAGCAGGATGACCAGGTTGACTGGGGACAGCAAGGAGTCGCCAGGTAGTCCTGAGGCATGGACCTAGGGCTCAGGTCCTCTGTGAGAAGAGAGAGAGAGAAAGAAAAAGAGGGAAAGAGAGAGAAAGAGAGAGAGAAAAGAGAGCAAGAGAGAGAGAATTAGAGGGAGCATACTTAAATTCACACAGGACACCGGATGAGACAGGAGAAATACTCCAGATATAACAGACTAACCCTAGCACCCCCGACACAAACTATTGCAGCATAAATACTGGAGGCTGAGACAGCAGCAGTCGGGAGACACTGTGGCCGTCTGACGATACCCCCTGACAGGGCCAAACAGGCAGGATATGACCCCACCCACTTTGCCAAAGCACAGCCCTCACACCCCTAGAGGGATATCTTCAACCACCAACCTACTACCCTGAGACAAGGCCGGGTATAGCCCACGAAGATCTCCCCCACGGCATGAACCCGCGGAGGGCGCCAAACCCAGACAGGAAGATCCCCGCCTCCCAGCTTACTGATCCTCCCCTCCCAGGTTACTGAGCCTGTGTAGGGATTTGAATAGTATCGTTTTTTGTTTGAAATTCAGGGTAATGGCTGAATTTGGTTTGTGTTTATTTGGATTGTTTTTGGTTATTAGTATGATTTGTTCATGCCCCCCCAAAAAATGTTTTGTATTACCCCGTACAGCATGTAGCAGCAATACACTTTGTGAGTGTAGTCTGCCAATAAAGCGCAGAGAAGAAGATAATCATACCTACACACTGTAGAAGGCTGCAATGCCGAAACAGCGTACGCTATCCCCGATAATGAAAATTTAAAAAATACATATGGAAAATGAAGCATTATGCAACATATTTGAGTGCAGACCTAATACACCTTCTCTTTGTCTGAAACCGCAGGTTTTACATACCAGCCAAGCATCTGGGGGAGCGCGGTGGTCCCCTTTTGATGACATGTAACTTCCTTCCTCAATCAGTCCAGTTACCAGTACCCCTGCACATTGTAATAACGATACTGGCACTGCACTGACCTGTACAAGATGACATTTTCTTCTCTTTTTTTCCTTCTCTCGCATTTCACATGTTTTAGTTTCTGATCTATATTACCACATGTATTGTGCATTGTTCTGAAAGAGCTCGCAAGTTAAGCATTTCCCTGTACTGTTTTACGCATGTTTGTCATGTTGGCATGAAGGATCGGGAGACAGGTGCAGAAATGCATAATAGTTTTTAAAATTATACTCCAAATTACGGCGTGCCATGTAAAGGCATGGGGAGGGAGACCAAACAAACACTAAACAAAACACAAGGTTGAAACCCAAACAAAAGAGCGAGGAGTACCTTGAATAAATAACACAGAGGATGAGACCCGTAATCATCTGCACAATCCACAAGGGCACGAAAGCCCAAAACACACAACACAGGTACTCACACTCACCAACAGACATTGTGACAATAATCGACAAGACCATAGTGAACAAAGAGCACATATATACAAATAGAATCAGTGGGAATAGGTTCCAGGTGTGCGCAGTGAAAGTTCCGGAGAGATCCTGTGCATTTGCCAATAAAACTTGAAACACCTTCACTAAAAAGTAGCCTGTAGAGTCTTAATTTTCCAAATACATCTCATCCTGCAATGAAAGCAGAAACAGCAGACATTGTAGGTACGTTTTCCTTTGGGATTAACACCAAAGCATGCTTGTCCTTATAATAAAGTACATCCTGAACTGCAGTGCATTCAATTAATCATGACTGTAGGCCTACGGGTTCACTTGAAGGTGACCCCTATACTCTTGACAAGAAGATGAATCATTTTCCTGTAACAGCGTAACAGGGTCATGTTACTTTTTTATCCCAACAGTTTTGTTATAATTTCTTTGGCAGTTTCTTACAGAACATTTAGTTTCACAGTAAACAGAAACTCATACATCTGAAGTTACTGCCAAATGTTAAGATGGGGTAAAAAAAAAAAAAACACGTTGCTCCATGCTAAAGGTCATTAGGGCACATTTTTGGGGGGGCAAAGGATACCAACAACATGACTGGATGGCAACATATATCCTTCCCACTGTGAGTTTTAATTGGTTATTTTGTCAGTCCTTCAAGGACTTTTCAATGAATGCAAACGGATCGTAGATCCCCCATTTTCGAAGAAAAGTATCAAAGATGAACAGGACTGGGAGAATTAGAGCATATAACTGGCAGGAAGTCATGTTTTCAAATTGAACAGAAGATATTTACATGTTATTGTGTCTCAATAACACGTTGCGAAAAGGAGTTACAAGTATTTTGCCAGTGGTTATTTGACTGTGAGACATCACATTGTGGCTTGTCTTGTCAATATCATTTTTTTACAAGTACGATGGTCTCAAAAGGAAACAGGTGCAATGATTTAAATCCATACTGATGGGACAATTGCATTTCAGAACTTTATTCAAGTCCCTAAGCAATGTTTTATTAATGTGCATCAACACAAAGAAAAACTGCCACCCGAGACATCATAGATACAAGTTTCTTTCCTCAGCCCATATGTATTGTTATGTAATATTAGACAATATTTGATTGCAATTCAATGCTTCCTATTAGCTTGTAATGAACTTGTGATTCAATGACGCTTCAACAGCGGAAGCTACTTTTGACATAATTGCTTGGATAAAGATCAGGCATCGGATCTTACATGAACACACAGGCTGGTATTCAATCAATTGCAGACAGTGGATTTCCAGAAAGTGCTTTCACTGCTGTTGTACAAAATATATTTAAGAAGGAGTCTGTGTGTGGTCCGCATTTTCTTGGTTCAAATGATGTAGTTGATTTTAACAGTTGGTTAAATGACTAAAACAAGTTCTGAACATGTATACTGAGTGCTGGCCTGGCTCCCTGAACCTCAGATCATTCTCTAATAGGAAGGAGGGGCCCTATGTAAGCCCTCCTGAGAAGGGAACAGTTCCACAGTTTGTCACTCATCTTTCACTGGACTGAGCGAAGAGAAACTGTTCAGTGACATTCGATTGTGAATCTTGTTCAAATTGTACCTCTTCCCAGCAATTGTAAAACATACTGTGGTCGTCATGCCAGAGGAGGTGTGGCTGATTGAGGTAACAGGGTTGGTGGAGAGGTGAAGGTATCATATAGCAGCTATAAAACAGCCAAGGGAACTCAACGAGGACATTTCTTCTGAGAGACTTTGTAAGTTTTGAGGAGCTTATTTGCGGCATGTTGTTGGTTGGGTGTAGGCTTTTGTGTTGAGAGGTTGTCAGGACTGTTTATATGTTGACCTTTTGCGTGTTTATATCCTTGCCTAATGCTGAATTCATACTTCACTAGCTTTCGGATTAATGCTGTAAACATTCTGTACTTTTGCATTTCTAACTAATAAAAGACACAAGTTTATACAGCTGGCTCGAGAGACAGAGTTTGGCTTTATCTGATTGGTTGTTGATTTATTAGAACATGGTCAGAGTTTCAGCCAAACAAATGATAGCTGGAGAAAACAGCTGAAGACATCTGGATCTGGTTGTCTGTTACCAAGAAGGATGTGTTTGTAATCAAGGGGTCAGTGTGGGGGTCTAGTATTGGGGTCTAGAATGGGAACATACGGGTATTATAGACAGGGTGGTCTCAATACAAAACATCACGTTGATGATGTGGAGGAGGTATTAAAAAGAGGACGCTTCACTTGCTTTACATTCTGTCCTGTTCTTGTAGCAGACCCCACAGCAGCAGTGACACCATGAGGTTCCAGGCTCTGTTCTTTCTCCTGCTCCTGACATGCATGTATCTCACTCTGGCTCAAGGTAGGCACCATTAAACAATCTAAGGAACGGTATTCATATTCTGTAGATTCATTATTATGAAGTTTATGTTCACTGAAATTGGTGTAACAGTGTAAAGCAAGCCTTTCATATGTTTTGGTTCATTCTCAGTACTTCTTGTAATGTACTTCTTGTTGAAAATAAATCTTCTGTACATAGCCTATACTCCACATTTGTACACTTAATGCATTGTTGTGCCTGGAGACCCTCCTTGTGCCTCTGGAACGGAGAAAAGTTGTTCTATGTGTTTTTTTACAAGCTTCCAATGGTCCATACTTTGTCCAGAAGAGGAATATTTTGCCACTCAAAATAATGTAGATAATTATTTATGGGAAAATGTTAGACTGATGTGTTGGGATATGTCTGTCTCCCCCTCCCTTCAAAACATTGTCTCAAATGGCCTGGAACCAGATTTCACAACACTTTGACTTTGACGGGGGTTTACACAGCTCATATGCAACTTCAAGCAACTTAAATATGAAGTCCCTTTGATGTCTCTCTTGCGTACATCTGCAATACCTTAACTCGTAATTCTTTCTCAAAGTACAGAAACTACTCATTACACTAGGTTGCTATTACAATTGCACAATTCAAACCTTTTGCTCCTGAAATATCCCTACATGACAGTAGGTCATGGGTCAGCACAATAAGAGTATAGAGAAGATTGTAACCATTTAACTTCCTTGTGCTTGTTGTTAGGGTCGTATGAGAACTGCTGCCTGAGGCATGTTACTGGCCTGAAGAAGAGTACCAAGAGGAATGTTGTAAGCTACAGGATACAGGAAACAGATGGAGGCTGCAACATCAAGGCCGTTGTGTGAGTGTGTTGCAACATGTCCTCACCTTCTGTCAGCCTGCCTTTTAGCACAATTAAGTGTCCAGATAAAAACAAAGCCAAGCATTACAGTCAATCATTGTGACACTGGTAGGAAAATGTCCTCAAGTCATGTGTCAAGAGGACTTGTTGAAAAGAGAAATATGAAATTGTTTGATTTCCATTTTTTCTCCTCATAGAATATGAATCTAAAAATCAATATTGGCAATGAGAGTCTAATGAAAAAAATCATATATATATATATATATATATATATATATATATATATATATATATATATATATATATATATATATATATATATATATATATATATCTCCCACAATATGTCTAATATCCATAGGTTTATACTGAAGAAAGGGAAGACTGTTTGTGCCAATCCCAGCCACAAATGGGTACAGCATCTGAGGACTGTGGTCGATAAGGTACTACTCTCACTCTTATAACTACATTATTTTGTCAATTCATGTATGTTTGACAAGTTTCCAGTATCTAATTATTGCCTTTTCTCATCCATAGACTCAAGGGAATGAGGGGATCTAGTTGATCAGTTGCTTCGTTGGAGGATCTTTCAACCAGTGTATGCCAATTTCCAAAAATAAGACAGTCATATCATCCTGTAACTAGAATGTGAACTTCATCATTATATTACTCATTATATTACAGTTTGGCTGAATGAGTTTATATTACATGCTTTTGGGAGGATACCTGAGATTCCATGGTTTAGATGGCTGTTAGCATGAGGTGACTAACCGTGCCTGCTTGTAATGTGCCACGGCAGCTTAGCATTATTGTGTGTGAGGGGCGGAGGGGATGGAGTGGGGGGGTTATTCACTATCCTCAATGGAAATCCCCCAAAAGTCCTCACAAGAATAGTCAATTACGGGACATTTTCCCTCATGGGGACATTTCCCACATCCCCATGAGGACAAAGGCTATTTTAAGCTTAGGGGTTAGGTGTAGGTTCAGGGTTAGGGTTCAGGTTAGAGGTTAGGGAAAATAAGATTTTGAATGGAAATCAATTTTTGGTGGGGGGTGGGGCAGAATGCATTGAAAAGCTACAATTACTATTTTGTTAAACCTTGAGACACTACATGACCAAAAGTATGTGTACACCTGCTCTAGTCAAATATCTCATTCCAAAAATCATAGCATTAATATGGAGTTGGTCCGCCCTTTGCTGCTACAACAGCCTCCACTCTCCTAGGAAGGCTTTCCACTTTATGTTGGAACCTTGCTGCGGGGACTTGCTTCCATTCAGCCACAAGAACAAATGTGAGGTTGGCATTGATGATGGGCGATTAGGCCTGGCTTACAGTCGATGTTCCAATTCATCCCAAAGGTGTTCAATGAGGTTGAGGTCAGGGCTCTGTGTATGCCAGTCAAGTTAAGATTTCCCTTCACTGGGACTAAGGGGCCTAGCCCGAACCATGAATAACAGCCCCAGACCATTATTCCTCCTCCACCAAACTTTACAGTTGGCACTATGCATTGGGACAGGTAGGGTTTTACTGGCATCCGCCAAACCAAGATTCATCCGTCGGACTGCCAGATGGTGAAGCGTGATTCATCACTCCAGAGAGTGCGTTTCCAAAGCTCCAGTCCAATGGCGGTGAGCTTTACACCACTTCAGCTGCTTAGCATTGCGCATGGTGATCTTAGGCTTGTGTGCCAGAGGCAGTTTGGAACTCAGTAGTGAGTGGTGTAACCGAGAACAGACCATTTTTAAGCGCTGAGTGCTTCGCATTCTGTGAGCTTGTGTGGCCTACCCCTTTACTGCTGAGCCGTTTTTGCTCCTAGATGTTTCCACTTCACAATAACAGCACTTAAAGTTGCCCGGGGTAGCTCAAGTAGGGCAGAAATTTCCCGAACTGACTTGTTGGAAAGGTGGCATTCTATGATGGTGCCACGTTGAAAGTCACTGAGCTCTTCAGTAAGGCCATTCTACTGCCAATGTTTGTCTTTGGAGATTGCATGGCTGGTTGCTCGATTTTATACACCTGTCAGCAAAAGGTGTGGTTGAAATAGACAAATCCACTTTGAAAGGGTGTCCACATACTTTTGTATATATAGTATATTTTTCTATCAGTACTATGTGTTAAAAGCAATATTTGTATAACTTCACTTTTGTAATAAAGCAAAAAATGATAACAAAATGTTTATTAGCCTCATACATATTTATGTGTTTATTCATTCAGGATTTGTTCACCTGTCTATATCAATAATCTCCCCTTCATACTTTTAATTTGTATGATTCTAAGGACAGTTTACTGCACACTACCTGTACCTGAACTCTTTATACACATTTCATTGTAAAAAGAAAATAGACAATTGCTTCACGCCTGAAATCTTTAGCCGTCTTATTGCCTTCAGCATGAACCTACATGAGTTCTTTAAAGCTTAGCAGTTGTAATGCCACATACTTACCTGAAATGTGATATGATGGACAGAGAATCAATGACAGTTTATACATGCTCATTCTTGCTCCAGTTTCCATGTTACAATGAGTGTGATGCCCCGGGAGAAACGTCTTTAGTAACTCCGAGGCTCCAATATACTGTGGGGGGACTCGGTTCCCATGGGAAGATGTATGATTACACGGTGACGAATAAATACAGTACATTTAGTTTGAAAGCACACCAACTACTTTCCCAGGACAGGGCAAATCAAATCAAAGTTTATTGGTTGCGTATACAGATTTGCAGATGTTTTCGCAGGTGCAGCGAAATGCTTGTGTTTCTAGCTCTTAAAGTGCCGTAATACCTATCTACAAAACAATACACACATAATCCAAAAATAAATTAAGAAATATCAGAACGAGCCATTTAAGAGTCCGGAATATAAATATATATTATAAACTGTGTGGTTCAAGCCCTGAATGCTGATTGGCTGAAACATTTATTTTTACTACTCTAATTACGTAGGTAACCAGTTTATAATAGCAATAAGGCACCTCAGGGTTCTGTGAAATATGGCCAATATACCACGGTTAAGGGCTGTGTCCTAGTGCTCCACGCTGCGTCGTGCCTAAGAACAGCTCTTAGCCGTGGTATATTGGCCATATGCAAGAGAGACATGTATGCAAGAGAGACATCAAAGGGACTTCATATTTAAGCTGCTTGAAGTTGCATATGAGCTATGTAAACTATTGGCCATATACCACACCCCCTGTGGCCTTATTGCCTAATTATAGGCGTGGCTATATATAGTATGCCATTGGTTGAAGCTCAATGTTAATTTCATTTTGCACCTACTGTACCTAGCTCACATTCTAGACGTCATCTTAAAACGAGACTATAGCGTCCATAAAGTGACCAAGTTTGTTGGTGCAAGTTTCTATAAAAAGTATAGTTTATCGCTCACATGGGCTCATTACTGTCCATTAAGAACAAACGATGAGCTACCTTTTTGTAGCATATCTGATGTTAACATATTTTCAGCCAATTTTCAGAATTCCAAAACCAGGACCAGCAACTCGGTTGCTTCTCAACAGCAGCTAGCTAGTAGCAGGCTAAGAGCTATAATTAGCTCATTAACATCAGTCGGATGAGAAGCATGCTTCAAGCAAAGGAAGCTTTTAGCATCTCCATACATACAAGCCGCAAACAAACCACTGATTCGCTCCATTGGAACGTTTACATTTTAACAAGTCAATAAATCAATTGAATATACACCATCATAATAAATCCATGATTTATTTTAGGCAGCTCTAAAGAAACGTTGTGATATGAAGAAAATGTATTTAAAGTGTCATCAAGTGATTGTATTTTGACCCATCGGACTCTTTTCAATTGAATCTTGTCTTCACTAATATGTCAAATGAGTTTCGATTTAGAATGGTACATTATCAAATGGGCAAAACAAAAATATATGTAATCCTTATGCACTTGAATAGCTAATAGGGGCAACTTTCCTGCCAGCAGGCTACTCTGTTATTTCACGATACACATCAACCACTGTTTGAGGAACATGCAGCCTCTTGCTGCACAACATGTGAGATTCCACCCAGATGTATTAATTAATTTACAAATTCTCACTCAGCCAATTTATTCAATACTTTCAGAGTCACTTATAGGAACTGGTATCGTGGTGCAGCGGTCTAAGGCGCTGCATCTCAGTGCAAGAGGCAACGCTACACTCACTGGTTTGAATCCAGGCTGAATCACATACGGCTGAGATTGAGAGTCCAATAGGGCAGAGCAAAATTTGCCCAGTATCTTTTGTGTTTGGTTGTCATTTTAATTAAGAATTTGTTCAAAGTTTATATACACTGCTCAAAAAAATAAAGGGAACACTTAAACAACACAATGTAACTCCAAGTCAATCACATTTACATTACATTTAAGTCATTTAGCAGACGCTCTTATCCAGAGCGACTTACAAATTGGTGCATTCACCTTATGACATCCAGTGGAACAGTCACTTTACAATAGTGCATCTAAATCTTAAAGGGGGGGTGAGAGGGATTACTTATCCTATCCTAGGTATTCCTTAAAGAGGTGGGGTTTCAGGTGTCTCCGGAAGGTGGTGATTGACTCCACTGTCCAGGCGTCGTGAGGGGGTTTGTTCCACCATTGGGGGGCCAGAGCAGCGAACAGTTTTGACTGGGCTGAGCGGGAACTGTACTTCCTCAGTGGTAGGGAGGCGAGCAGGCCAGAGGTGGATGAACGCAGTGCCCTTGTTTGGGTGTAGGGCCTGATCAGAGCCTGGAGGTACTGAGGTGCCGTTCCCCTCACAGCTCCGTAGGCAAGCACCATGGTCTTGTAGCGGATGCGAGCTTCAACTGGAAGCCAGTGGAGAGAGCGGAGGAGCGGGGTGACGTGAGAGAACTTGGGAAGGTTGAGAGTTGCAGTAATCCAGACGGGAGATGACAAATGCCTGGATTAGGACCTGCGCCGCTTCCTGTGTGAGGCAGGGTCGTACTCTGCGGATGTTGTAGAGCATGAACCTACAGGAACGGGCCACCGCCTTGATGTTAGTTGAGAACGACAGGGTGTTGTCCAGGATCACGCCAAGGTTCTTAGCGCTCTGGGAGGAGGACACAATGGAGTTGTCAACCGTGATGGCGAGATCATGGAACGGGCAGTCCTTCCCCGGGAGGAAGAGCAGCTCCGTCTTGCCGAGGTTCAGCTTGAGGTGGTGATCCGTCATCCACACTGATATGTCTGCCAGACATGCAGAGATGCGATTCGCCACCTGGTCATCAGAAGGGGGAAGGAGAAGATTAATTGTGTGTCGTCTGCATAGCAATGATAGGAGAGACCATGTGAGGTTATGACAGAGCCAAGTGAATTGGTGTATAGCGAGAATAGGAGAGGGCCTAGAACAGAGCCCTGGGGGACACCAGTGGTGAGAGCGCGTGGTGAGGAGAAAGATTCTCGCCACGCCACCTGGTAGGAGCGACCTGTCAGGTAGGACGCAATCCAAGCGTGGGCCGCGCCCGAGATGCCCAACTCGGAGACGGTGGAGAGGAGGATCTGATGGTTCACAGTATCGAAGGCAGCCGATAGGTCTAGAAGGATGAGAGCAGAGGAGAGAGAGTTAGCTTTAGCAGTGCGGAGCGCCTCCGTGATACAGAGGAGAGCAGTCTCAGTTGAATGACTAGTCTTGAAACCTGACTGATTTGGATCAAGAAGGTCATTCAGAGAGAGATAGCGGGAGAGCTGGCCAAGGACGGCACGTTCAAGAGTTTTGGAGAGAAAAGAAAGGGATACTGGTCTGTAGTTGTTGACATTGGAGGGATCGAGTGTAGGTTTTTTCAGAAGGGGTGCAACTCTCGCTCTCTTGAAGACGGAAGGGACGTAGCCAGCAGTCAGGGATGAGTTGATGAGCGAGGTGAGGTAAGGGAGAAGGTCTCCGGAAATGGTCTGGAGAAGAGGAGGGGATAGGGTCAAGCGGGCAGGTTGTTGGGCGGCCGGCCGTCACAAGACGCGAGATTTCATCTGGAGAGAGAGGGGAGAAAGAGGTCAGAGCACAGGGTAGGGCAGTGTGAGCAGAACCAGCGGTGTCGTTTGACTTAGCAAACGAGGATCGGATGTCGTCGACCTTCTTTTCAAAAAGGTTGACGAAGTCATCTGCAGAGAGGGAGGAGGGGGGGGAGGGGGAGGAGGATTCAGGAGGGAGGAGAAGGTGGCAAAGAGCTTCCTAGGGTTAGAGGCAGATGCTTGGAATTTAGAGTGGTAGAAAGTGGCTTTAGCAACAGAGACAGAGGAGGAAAATGTAGAGAGGAGGGAGTGAAAGGATGCCAGGTCCGCAGGGAGGCGAGTTTTCCTCCATTTCCGCTCGGCTGCCCGGAGCCCTGTTCTGTGAGCTCGCAATGAGTCGTCGAGCCACGGAGCGGGAGGGGAGGACCGGGCCGGCCTGGAGGATAGGGGACATAGAGAGTCAAAGGATGCAGAAAGGGAGGAGAGGAGGGTTGAGGAGGCAGAATCAGGAGATAGGTTGGAGAAGGTTTGAGCAGAGGAAAGAGATGATAGAATGGAAGAGGAGAGAGTAGCGGGGGAGAGAGAGCGAAGGTTGGGACGGCGCGATACCATCCGAGTAGGGGCAGTGTGGGAAGTGTTCGATGAGAGCGAGAGGGAAAAGGATACAAGGTGGTGGTCGGAGACTTGGAGGGGAGTTGCAATGAGGTTAGTGGAAGAACAGCATCTAGTAAAGATGAGGTCGAGCGTATTGCCTGCCTTGTGAGTAGGGGGGGGGAAGGTGAGAGGGTGAGGTCAAAAGAGGAGAGGAGTGGAAAGAAGGAGGCAGAGAGGAATGAGTCAAAGGTAGACGTGGGGAGGTTAAAGTCGCCCAGAACTGTGAGAGGTGAGCCGTCCTCAGGAAAGGAGCTTATCAAGGCATCAAGCTCATTGATGAACTCTCCGAGGGAACCTGGAGGGCGATAAATGATAAGGATGTTAAGCTTGAAAGGGCTGGTAACTGTGACAGCATGGAATTCAAAGGAGGCGATAGACAGATGGGTAAGGGGAGAAAGAGAGAATGACCACTTGGGAGAGATGAGGATCCCGGTGCCACCGCCCCACTGACCAGAAGCTCTCGGGGTGTGCGAGAACACGTGGGCGGACGAAGAGAGAGCAGTAGGAGTAGCAGTGTTATCTGTGGTGATCCATGTTTCTGTCAGTGCCAAGAAGTCGAGGGACTGGAGGGAGGCATAGGCTGAGATGAACTCTGCCTTGTTGGCCGCAGATCGGCAGTTCCAGAGGCTACCGGAGACCTGGAACTCCACGTGGGTCGTGCGCGCTGGGACCACCAGATTAGGGTGGCCGCGGCCACGCGGTGTGGAGCGTTTGTATGGTCTGTGCAGAGAGGAGAGAACAGGGATAGACAGACACATAGTTGACAGGCTACAGAAGAGGCTACGCTAATGCAAAGGAGATTGGAATGACAAGTGGACTACATGTCTCGAATGTTCAGAAAGTTAAGCTTATGTAGCAAGAATCTTATTGACTAAAATGATTAAAATGATACAGTACTGCTGAAGTAGGCTAGCTGGCAGTGGCTGCGTTGTTGACTTTGTAGGCTAGCTGGCAGTGGCTGCGTTGTTGACACTACACTAATCAAGTCGTTCCGTTGAATGTAATAGTTTCTACAGTGCTGCTATTCGGGGGCTAGCTGGCTAGCTAGCAGTGTTGATTACGTTACATTGCGTTAAAAGAACGACAATAGCTGGCTAGCTAACCTGGCTAGCTAACCCACTTCTGCGCTAACCCACTTTTGTGAAATCAAACTGTCCATTTCGGAAGCAACACTGATTGACAATACATTTCACATGCTGTTGTGCAAATGGAATAGACAACAGGTGGAAATTATAGGCAATTAGCAAGACACCCCCAATAAAGGAGTGGTTGTGCAGGTGGGGACCACAGACCACTTCTCAGTTCCTATGCTTCCTGGCTGATGTTTTGGTTACTTTTGAATGTTGGCAGTGCTTTCACTCTAGTGGTAGCATGAGACGGAGTCTACAACCCACATAAGTGGCTCAGGTAGTGCAGCTCATCCAGGATGGCACATCAATGCGAGCTGTGGCAAGAAGGTTTGCTGTGTCTGTCAGCCTAGTGTCCAGAGCATGGAGGCACTACCAGGAGACAGGCCAGTACATCAGGAGACATGGAGGAGGCCGTAGGAGGGCAACAACCCAGCAGCAGGACCGCTACCTCTGCCTTTGTGCAAGGAGGAGCACTGCCAGAGCCCTGCAAAATGACTTCCAGCAGGCCACAAATGTGCATGTGTCTGCTCAAACGGTCAGAAACAGACTCAATGAGGGTGGTATGTGGGCCGGACGTCCACAGGTGGGGGTAGTGCTTACAGCCCAACACCGTGCAGGACGTTTGGCATTTGCCAGATAACACCAAGATTGGCAAATTCACCACTGGTGCCCTGTGCTCTTCACAGATGAAAGCAGGTTCACACGCCGTGGAGAACGTTCTGCTGCCTGCAACATCCTCCAGCATGACCGGTTTGGCGGTGGGTCGGTCATGGTGTGGGGTGGCATTTCTTTGGGGGGGGCGCACAACTTCCAAGTGCTCGCCAGAGGTAGCCTGACTGCCATTAGGTACCGAGATGAGATCCTCAGACCCCTTGTGAGACCATATGCTGGTGCGGTTGGCCCTGGGTTCCTCCTAATGCAAGACAATGCTAGACCTCATGTGGCTGGAGTGTGTCAGCAGTTCCTGCAAGAGGAATGCATTGATGCTATGGACTGGCCCGCCCGTTCCCCAGACCTGAATCCAATTGAGCACATCTGGGACATCATGTCTCGCTCCATCCACCAACGCCATGTTGCACCACAGACTGTCCAGGAGTTGGCAGATGCTTTCATCCAGGTCTGGAAGGAGATCCCTCAGGAGACCATCCACCACCTCATCAGGAGCATGCCCAGGCATTGTAGGGAGGTCATACAGGCACGTGGAGGCCACACACACTACTGAGCCTAATTTTGACTTGTTTTAAGGACATTACATCAAGGTTGGATCAGCCTGTAGTGTGGTTTTCCACTTTAATGTTGAGTGTGACTCCAGATCCAGACCTCCATGGGTTGATACAGTATGTTATATATATATATATATATATATATATATATATATACACTGTCTGGCTGATGTTTTCAGATGTTGCTTCAATATATCCACAATTTTCCTTCCTTTTGATGCCATCTATTTTGTGAAGTACACCAGTCCCTCCTGCACCAAAGCACCCCCACAACATGATGCTGCCACCCCGGTGCTACATGGTTGGATGGTGTTCTACGTCTTGCAAGCCTCCCCCTTTTTCCTCCAAACTTAACGATGGTCATTATGGCCAAATAGTTATATTTTTGTTTCATCAGACCAGAGGACATTTCTCCAAAGGTACGATCTTTGTCCACGTGCAGTTGCAAACTGTGGCTTTTTTATGATGGTTTTGGAGCAGTGGCTTCTTTGCTGAGCGGCCTTTCAGGTTCTGTCAATATAAGACTCGTTTTACTGTGGATATAGATACTTTTGTACCTGCTTCCTCCAGCATCTTCTCAAGGTCCTTTGCTGTTGTTCTGGGATTGATTTGCACTTTTCGCACCAAAGTACATTCATCTCTAGGAGACAGAACATCTCCTTCCTCAGCGGTATGACGACTGCATGATCCCGTGGTGTTTATACTTGCCTACTATTGTTTGTACAGATGAACGTGGTACCTTCTGGCATTTGCAAATTGCTCCCAAGGATGAACCAGACTTGTGGTCTACAATTGTTTTTCTGAGGTCTTGGCTGATTTATTTTCATTTCCCCATGATGTCAAGGAAAGAGGCACTGAGTTTGAAGGTAGGCCTTGAAATACATCCACAGGTACACCTCCAATTGACTCAAATTATGTCAATTAGCCTATCAGAAGCTTCTAAAGCCACAACATAATTTTCTGGAATTTTCCAAGCTGTTTGAAGGCACAGTCAACTTAGTGTATGTAAACTTCTGACCCACTGGAATTGTGATACAGTGAATTTTAAGTGAAATAATCTGTCTGTAAACAATTGTTGGAAAAATTGTGTCATGCACAAAGTAGATGTCCTATCCGACTTGCCAAAAGTTTGTTAACAAGAAATTTGTAGAGTGGTTGAAAAATGAGTTGTATTGATACCAACCTAAGTGTATGTGAACTTCCGACTCCAACTGTATACATTAGCGAGTAGAACTTGATTGAATATATAGGCGTATGCAGTAATCTTGGTTTTTATTTAAAGCATATTTTACCCTTTGCTTGTTTATTACAATTGCAAAGAAACTGGTCAACTTAACTGTTGAACCTTTATTTAACTAGGCAAGTGAGTTAAGAAACATTCTTATTTACAATGCCAAACTCCCCCACCAAACCCTAACGATGTTGGGCCAATTGTACGCCGCCCTATGGGACTCCTGTTCATAGCCGGTTGTGGTACAGCCTGGAATCAAGCCAGGGTCTGTAGTGATACCTCTAGCACTGAAATGCAGTGCCTTAGACCGCTACGCCACTCGGGAGCCCATTAAATTATTGGCAGTCACAGAGACGGAAACATCTTAATTTTGTTTTGCAGAGATGATCTGTGTATAAAGTGACGAAAGGCAAAAAAGCATCAATCGACCCAGCTGGTCTATGAGTGGTCTGAGGCAATAGGTAAATAATGAGTGTTTTCAAGTGTAAGTTTAATAACAATGGTTTTGGGAATTATGCGCTACACAATGCCTACTCCCCCCATGTGCTACCAAGGTTTTTCAGCACACAGCTTTGATATACTACAGTAGTTACGTTGGTATCTTGTACTTCAAAACAATGTGTATGCTGATTGCTGTAACGAATGTCTTCCTCTTCTGATGAGGAATAAGGAGGATCGGACCAAAATGCAGCGTGGTACGTGTCCATGATAACTTTAATAACTCAGAACACAAGAAAATACCAAAAGAACAAAGTGCAGGAAAGAAATGAAAATCAAAACAGTCCCGTATGGAGCAAACACAGAAACGGAAAACTACCCACAACCCATAGTGGGAAAACAAGCTGCCTAAGTATGGTTCTCAATCAGACACAACGAGCGACAGCTGCCTCTGATTGAGAACCATACCAGGCCAAACAGATATACAAAACCTAGACTACACAACATAGAAGCCCACCTCAACTCACGCCCTGACCAAACTAAAACAGAGGCATAAAAAAAAGGAACTAAGGTCAGGACGTGACAGCTGCTTAGGATTCAAACCTTAAACAGCCTAATTCATACTCTTCAGAGGAATAATGGACTTTACAGTGTCCTGCTATTAAAATCATGTTTATATACAGTACTAGTCAAAAGTTGACACTCCTACTCATTCCAGGGTTTTTCTTATTCTCTAAACTATTTTCTGTCATGTATAATGATAGGAGACAGGAGCAAGAGCACAAAAGTTAAAATATCTCTACCCAAAATATCGTATGTCATGGACATGATGGGGACAGATCCCAAAGCAAACACATGTGGGGATATATATAAAAACACAGGGCTGTAACCCAAACAAAGAGCGAGGTGTAAACGTCTAATAAATACATAGGACGAGACCCCAAAATAACAAGTGCACACAAACACGAAAGCCGATACAAAAGAACACACATACTCACAAGCCCAACAGACATGGAACAATAATCTACAAGAACAACGTGGAACAGAGGGCACATATATACACATAGTAATCAGGGGGAATGGGAACCAGGTGTGCGTAATGAGACAAGGCAGTCCGGGGTTGCTGGTAATGATCCAGTTCAGTGACGCCCTGAAGGCTGGTGACATAGACCCAGGAGCTGAGCTGGTGAAAGGCAGTGCCAGGGGAATCCGTTACACTTTCCACATTGTAGAATAATAGTGAAGACATCTCAACTATGAAATAACACATATGGAATCACGTAGTAACCAAAAACTTGTTAACAAATCAAAATCTATTTTATATTTGAGATTCTTTAAAATAGCTACTCTTTGCCTTGATGGCAGCTTTGCACACTCTTGACCATGAGGTGACTTTAAAACAGAGTTTAATGGCTGTGATAGGATAAAAATGAGGATGGATCAACGACATTGTAGTTACACCACAATACTAACCTAATTGACAGAGGGACAAGAAGGAAGCTTGTACAGAATAAAAAATATTCCAAAACATGCAACAAGGCACTAAAGTAATACTGAATAGAATGTGGCAAAGCAATTAACTTTTAGTCATGAATACAAAGTGTTATGTTTGGGTCATACTGTATCCAATACAACAAATGACTGAGTACCACTCTCCATATTTTCAAGCATAGTGGTGACTGCATCATGTTATGGGTATGCTTTTAGTCGGTAAGGCTGGGGAGTTTTTCAGGATAAAAAAGAATTGCAATGGAGTTTATCACAGGCAAAATCCTAGAGGAAAACCTGGTTCAGTCTGGTTTCCACCAGACACTGGGAGATGAATTCACCTTTCAGCAGAACAATAATCTAAAACACAAGGCCAAATCTACACTGGAGTTCCTTACCAAGAAGACAGTTAATGCTCCTGAGTGGCCAAGTTCCAGTTTTGACTTAAATCTACTTGGAATTCTATGGAAAGAACCGAAATTGGTTGCATGGCGAGGATCATCAACCAATTTGACATTGCTTGAAGAATATTTAAAAGAATAACGGGCAAATGTTGCACAATCACCCACAGCTGTAATCACTGCCAAAGGTGCTTCTTCACCAAAGATTTGACTCAGGGGTGAGAATACTTACGTAAAAATCCAAATAACTTCACAGCTCTTCATTGTAAAGGGTTTAAACACCGTTTTTCATGCTTGTTCAATGAACCATAAACAATTAATGAACATGCACCTATGGAATGATCGTTAAGACACTAACAGCTTACAGACAGTAGGCAATTAAGGTCACAGTTATGAAAACTTAGGACACTAAAGAGGCGTTTCTACTGACTCAAAAAACACCAAAAGAAAGATGTACAGGGTCCCTGCTCATCTGCGTAAATGTGTCATGTTTTGTCATTGATTATCATGTCTTGTCTCTGTGCTTCCCTTCTATTCGTTTCCCTCTGCTGGTCTTATTAGGTTCTTTCCCTCTTTCTATCCCTCTCTCTCCCCCTCCCTCTCTCCCTCTCTCGCTCTCTCTCTCTATCGTTCCGTTCCTGCTCCCAGCTGTTCCTCATTCTCCTAACTACCTCATTTACTCTTTTCACACCTGTCCCCTATTTTACCCTCTGATTAGAGTCCCTATTTCTCCCTCTGTTTTCCGCTTCTGTCCTTGTCGGATCCTGTTTTGATGTTCGCTGTTCTGTGTCCTTGTTCCGCCCTGTCGTGTTTTTACCTTCTTCAGATGCTGCGTGTGAGCAGGTGTCAATGTCAGCTACGGCCGGTGCCTTCCCGAAGCGACCTGCAGTCTGTGGTCGCGTCTCCAGTCGTTCCTCTCTACTGACGAGTGGATTTCAGTTTTCCTGTTTTTGCATTTACCTAGATAATATCCAGGATTATCGCTTTTGTTTAAGACTGGAATAAAGACTCTGTTTCCGTTAAATCGCTTTTGGGTCCTCATTCACCTGCATAACAAAATGTGCCTTAGGCATGATGCAAGGAGGCATGAAGACTGCAAATGTGGCCAGGGCAATAAATTGCAATGTCCGTACTGTGAGACGCCTAAGACAGCGCTACAGGGAGACAGGACAGAGAACTGGTTGTCCTCGCAGTGGCAGACTATGTGTAACAACACCTGCACAGGATTGGTACATCCAAACATCACACCTGCGGAACAGGTACAGGATGGCAACAACATCTGCCCGAGTTACACCAGGAACGCACAATCGGCTGAGAGAGGCTAGACTGAGGGCTTGTAGGCCTGATGTAAGGCAGGTCACCGGCAACAACGACGCCTATGGGCACAAACCCACCATCGCTGGACCAGACAGGACTTTCAAAAAGTGCTCTTCACTGACAAGTCGTGGTTTTGTCTTACCATGGATGATGGTAGGATTTGCGTTTATCGTCGAAGGAATGAGCATTACACCTAGGACCGTACTCTGGAGCAGGATCATTTTGGAGGTGGAGAGTCCGTCATAGTCTGGGGCGATGTGTCACAGCATCACCGGACTGAGCTTGTTGTCATTGCAGGCAATCTCAACGCTGAGCATTACAGGGAAGGCATCCTCCTCCCTCATGTGGTACACTTCCTGCAGGCTCATTCTAACATGACCCTCCAGCATGACAATGCCACCAGCCATACTACTCGTTCTGTGTGTGATTTCCTGCAAGACAGGAATGTCAGTGTTCTGCCATGGCCAGCAAAGAGCCCGAATCTCAATCCCATTGAGCATGTCTAGGACCTGTTGGATCGGAGGGTGAGGGCTAGGGCCATTACTCCCAGAAATGTCCGGGAACTTGCAGGTGCGTGCCTTGGTGGAAGAGTGGGGTAACATCTCACAGCAAGAACTGGCAAATCTGGTGCAGTCCATGAGGAGGAGATGTACTGCAGTACTTAATGCAGCTGGTGGCCACACCAGATACTGACTGTTACTTTTGATTTTGACCCCCCTTTGTTCAGGGACACATTATTTCATTTCTGTTAGTCACATGTCTGTGGAACTTGTTCAGTTTATGTCTCAGTTGTTGAATCTTGTTATGTTCATACAAATATTTACACATGTTAATGAAGTAGTAATTACTATCTTGTCTCATGGCTACAACTCCCGTACGGGCTCGGGAGAGACGAAGGTCGAAAACCTTGCGTCCTTCGAAACACAACCCAACCAAGCCGCACTGCTTCTTAACACAGCTCGCCTCCAACACGGAAGCCAGCCGCACCAATGTGTCGGAGGAAACACCGTGCACCTGGCTACCTTGGTTAGCGCGCACTGCGCAAGGCCCGCCACAGGAGTCGCTGGTGCGCGATGAGACAAGGATATCCCTACCAGCCAAACCCTCCCTAACCCGGACGAGGCTAGGCCAATTGTGCATCGCCCCACGGACCTCCCGGTCGCGGCTGGCTGTGGCAGAGCCTGTGCGCGAACGCAGAGTCTCTGGTGGCACAGCTAGGCACTGCGATGCAGTGCATGTTAATTACGTTTGCTAAAAATAAACGCAGTTGACAGTGAGATGACGTTTATTTTTTTGCTGAGTTTATTTATCTTGCCTATATTGAATGCATCATTTTAACATTCACAGTGCAGGTTGGATAAAGTAGGTGAACCCATAGGCTAATGACTTCTCCAAAATATAATTGCAGTCAGGTGTCAGCTAACCTGGAGTCCAATCAATGAGACCAGACTGAAGATGTTGGTTAGAGCTGCCCTGTCGTATAAAAATTACTCACAAAATGTGAGTTTGCTATTCACAAGAAGCAGATGTTATTGCGAGTATAGCGAAATTCTTATGCTTCTAGATTCCTCAGTACAGTAGTACCTAACAGGTAATATCTAACAATTCCACAACAAAACCTAATATCTAACAAATTCTACAACAAAATAAATAAACACAACAAATAAACACAATATAGTAAAATAATGGGATAAGAATATATAAATATCAAATATATGGATGAGCAGTGACAGAGCAGCTAAGATGCAATAGACAGTAAATAATAGATAGTGTAGTATACAGTATACAGTATATACATGTGAGATAAGTATTGTGAGATATGTAAACATTCTCATAGTGGCATTATTAAAGTGTCTAGTGTTCCATTTATTAAAGTGGCCAATGATATCAACTCTGTAGGTAGGCAGCTGCTTCCTGTGCTAGTGGTGGCTGTTTAATTAACAATCTGATGGCCTTGAGATAGAAGCTGTTTTCAATCTCTCTGTCCCAGTTTTGATGCATCTGTACTGACCTCGCCTTCTGGATGGGAGCAGGGTGAAAAAGCAGTGGCTCGGGTGGTTATTGTCCTTGATGATCTTTTTTGCCTTCCTGTGACATCGGGTGTTGTAGATGTCCTGGAGGGCAGGTAGTTCGCTCCCGGTAAATGCGTTGTTCAGACCGCACCACCCTAAGGTGAGCCCTGCCTTTGTGGGCGGTGAAGGTGCCTTACCAGGCGGTGATACAGCCTGACAGGATGCTCTCGATTGTGCACCTGTAAAAGTTAGTGAAGGTTTTTGGTGACAAGACACATTTTTTCAGCCTCCTGAGGTTGAAGAGGCTCTGTTGCGCCTTCTTCACCACACTGTCTGTGTGCGAGGAACTTAAAACTTTCCACCTTCTCCACTGCTGTCCCATCGATGTGGTATGGGGGTGCTCCCTCTGCTGTTTCCTGAAGTCCAAGATAATCTCTTTTGTTTTGCTGACATTGAGTGTGAGGTTATTTTCCTGACACCACACTCCGAGGGCCCTCACCTTCTCCCTGTAGGATGTCTCGTCGTTGTTGGTAATCAAGATCTACCACTGTTGTGTCGTCTGCAAACTTGATGATTGAGTTGGAGTCGTGCATGGCCATGCAGTTGTGGGTGAACAGGGAGTACAGGAGGGGGCTGAGAATACACCCTTGTGGGACCCCAGTGTTGAGGATCAGCGGAGTGTAGATGTTGTTTCCTACCACCTGGGAACAGCCCTTCAGGAAGTCTAGGAACCAGTTACACAGGACAGGGGTCAAGACCCAGGGACTCAAGCTTAATTATGAGTTTGGACGGTACTATGGTGTTGAATGCTGAGCTGTAGTCAATGAACAGCATTCTTACATAGGTATTCCTCTTGTTAAGATGGAATAGGGCACTGTGCAGTATGATGGCGATTGAATCGTCTGTGGACCTATTGGGGCGGTTAGCAAATTGAAGTGGGTCTAGGGAGACAGGTGGGGTGGAGGTGATATGATCCTTGACTAGTCTCTCAAAGCACATCATGATGACAGAAGTGAGTGCTATGGTCATTTAGTACAGTTACCTTGGCTTTCTTGAGAATAGGAACAATGGTGTGTCATGTATTGTCTTATATTGTCTTGTCATTTTGCTTTTCCCTCTGTTCGTTTTCCCCCTGCTGGTCTTTTTAGGTTCATTCCCCTTTTTCTCTCTCCCTTCCTCTCTCTCTTCTCTCTATCGTTCCGTTCCTGCTCCCAGCTGTTCCTATTCCCCTAATCAATCATTTAGTCTTCCCACACCTGTTCCCTATCTTTTCCCCTGATTAGAGTCCCTATTTCTCCCCTTGTTTTCCGTTTCTGCCCTGTCGGATCCTTGTCTATTGTTCACCGTGCTGTGTCTGTGTATCGCCCTGTCGTGTCGTGTTTCCCTCAGATGCTGCGTGGTGAGCAGGTGTCTGAGTCTGCTACGTTCAAGTGCCTTCCCGAGGCAACCTGCAGTTCAAGATCGAGTCTCCAGTCTGTTCTCGTCATTACGAGTGGAAATTGTGCTTTATGATTGTATTTTTACTTTACTGGATTAAAGACTCTGTTTTCGCCAAGTCGCTTTTGGGTCCTCATTCACCTGCATAACAGAAGGATCCGACCAAGAATGGACCCAGCGACTATGGATTCTCTCTACTCTACTCTCGAGTTCCAGGGAGCGATGCTCGGCAGACACGAGCAGGAATTGTCTGCTGCTCGGCATGCCGTTGAGACCCTGGCCGCTCAGGTCTCCGACCTCTCAGGACAGTATCAGAGTCTTCGTCTCGTGCCACCAGCTACTTCCGGGTCTTCCGAGCCTCCGGACCCAAGGGTTAATAACCCACCATGTTATTCTGGGCAGCCCACTGAGTGCCGCTCCTTTCTCACCCAGTGTGATATAATGTTCTCTCTCCAACCCAACACATACTCAAGAGAGAGAGCTCGGATTGCCTACGTCATATCACTCCTTACTGGTCGGGCTCGGCAGTGGGGCACAGCTATCTGGGAGGCAAGCGCTGAGTGTACTAACAATTATCTGAACTTTAAAGAGGAGATGATAAGGGTTTTTGATCGCTCAGTTTTTGGGAAAGAAGCTTCCTGGTCCCTGTCTTCCCTATGTCAAGGTAATCGATCCATAACGGATTACTCTATAGAGTTTCGCACTCTTGCTGCCTCCAGTAACTGGAACGAGCAGGCGTTGCTCGCTCGTTTTCTGGAGGGACTCCACGCTAAGGTTAAGGATGAGATTCTCTCTCGGGAGGTTCCATCCAGCGTGGATTCTTTGATTGAACTCGCTATTCGCATTGAACGACGGGTAGATCTTCGTCACCGAGCTCATAGAAGAGAGCCCCTCTCTCCGACACTACCATCTTTTCCCACTGACTCAGGTGTTGAGCCCATGCAGCTGGGGGGTATTCGCATTTCGACTAAGGAGAGGGAACGGAGAATCACCAACCGCCTCTGTCTCTATTGCGGTTCCGCTGGTCATTTTGTCATTTCATGTCCAGTTAAAGGCCAGAGCTCATCAGTAAGCGGAGGGCGACTGATAAGCGCTACTAGACGGTCCTCTCCGTCAAGTACCTGTACTACCTTACCGGTCCATCTACGCTGGACCGGATCGGCAGCTTCCTGCAGTGCATTAATAGACTCTGGGGCGGAGGGCTGTTTTATGGACGAAGCCTGGGCTCGGGAACATGACATTCCTCTCAGACAGTTAGGGGAGCCCACGGTCATGTTTGCCTTGGTTGGTAGTCCTCTCCCCAGTATATTATATGAAACACTACCTTTAACCCTCACTGTATCTGGTAACCATAGTGAGACCATTTCTTTTTTGATTTTTTGTTCACCTTTTACACCTGTTGTTTTGGGTCATCCCTGGCTAGTGTGTCATAATCCTTCTTTTGATTGGTCTAGTAATTCTATCCTTTCCTGGAACGTTTCTTGTCATGTGAAGTGTTTAATGTCTGCTATTTCTCCTGTTTGTTCTGTCCCCTCTTCTCAGGAGGAACCTGGTGATTTGACAGGAGTGCCGGAGGAGTATCATGGTCTGCGCACGGTCTTCAGTCGGTCCAGAACCAACTCCCTTCCTCCTCACCGGTCGTATGATTGTTGTCCTGATCTCTTCAAGAAGCGTTTTGCATCCGCTCCTATCCTTGTTGCACCTGACGTCACTAAACCGTTTATTGTTGAGGTTGACGCGTCGGGGGTGGGCGTGGGAGCCATTCTGTCCCAGCGCTCCGATACTGACGATGGGGTCCACCCTTGTGCGTATTTTTCTCATCGCCTGTCACCGTCGGAACGTAACTATGATGTGGCTAACCGCGAACTGCTCGCCATCCGTTTAGCCCTAGGCAAATGGTGACAGTGGTTGGAGGGGGCGACCGTTCCTTTTGTCGTTTGGACTGACCAAAAGAACCTTGAGTACATCCGTTCTGCCAAACGACTGAATGCGCGTCATGCTCGTTGGGCGTTGTTTTTCGCTCGTTTCGAATTCGTTATTTCTTATTGCCCGGGTACTAAGAACACCAAGCCTCATGCTTTATCCCGTCTCTTTAGTTCTTCTGTGGCTTCTACCGATCCCGAGGGGATCCTTCCTGTTGGGCGTGTTGTCGGGTTGACTGTCTGGGGAATTGAGAGACAGGTTAAGCAAGCACTCACGCACACTGCGTCGCCGCGCGCTTGCCCTAGTAACCTTCTTTTCGTTCCTGTTTCTACTCGTCTGGCTGTTCTTCAGTGGGCTCACTCTGCCAAGTTAGCTGGCCATCCCGGCGTTCGGGGTACGCTTGCTTCTATTCGCCAGCGGTTTTGGTGGCCTACTCAGGAGCGTGACACGCGCCGTTTCGTGGCTGCGTGTTCGGACTGCGCGCAGAAGAAGTCTGGTAATTTTTTTCTGCTTCTGCTCCTGGTCTTGCTGGGTCTCAGTCTGTTCCCTGCCATCGCATCTCTCCTGTTCTTGTTCCTGCCCTTGCTGTGTCTCAGTCTGTCCCTAGTTGTTACTCTCCTGGCCTGTTTGGTCCTGTTTGCTCTAAAGCTTTCAGTTCTCTACCCGTGTCTCATTTTTTTTTTTTAGAGTAGTACCCTAGTTTCCCTTTTTTCGTTTTTCCGTTACGGTCCTGAGGAGAGGAGTTGGGTTCTTTCTCGGGACGTGCTGGACCGTTTGTGATCTATGATTTCCTCCATTGCCGCCAGTGTTCCTCCTCGAGAGCGCCAGGAGGCGCTCGGTGAGTGGGGGGGTACTGTCATGTATTGTCTTATATTGTCTTGTCATTTTGCTTTTCCCTCTGTTCGTTTTCCCCCTGCTGGTCTTTTTAGGTTCGTTCCCCTTTTTCTCTCTCCCTTCCTCTCTCTCTTCTCTCTATCGTTCCGTTCCTGCTCCCAGCTGTTCCTATTCCCCTAATCAATCATTTAGTCTTCCCACACCTGTTCCCTATCTTTTCCCCTGATTAGAGTCCCTATTTCTCCCCTTGTTTTCCGTTTCTGCCCTGTCGGATCCTTGTCTATTGTTCACCGTGCTGTGTCTGTGTATCGCCCTGTCGTGTCGTGTTTCCCTCAGATGCTGCGTGGTGAGCAGGTGTCTGAGTCTGCTACGTTCAAGTGCCTTCCCGAGGCAACCTGCAGTTCAAGATCGAGTCTCCAGTCTGTTCTCGTCATTACGAGTGGAAATTGTGCTTTATGATTGTATTTTTACTTTACTGGATTAAAGACTCTGTTTTCGCCAAGTCGCTTTTGGGTCCTCATTCACCTGCATAACATGGTGGCCATCTTGAAGTATGTGGGAACAGCAGACTGGGATAGGGATTGATTGAATATGTGTCATGACTTCCGCCTAAGTTGGTCCCTCTCCTTGTTCGGGTGGCATTCGGCGGTCGACGTCACCGGCTTTCTAGCCACCGCCGATCCACTTTTTTATTTTTATTTTCCATTTGTTCTGTCTTTGTCTTATCACACCTGACTTCACTTAATCAATTACTTGTTTACTATTTAACCCCCTGTTCTACATGTTGTATTTGTGAGTGATTGTTTGTTGTATTATGGTCCTTATTTGTGTGGCCGTGTAAATTACGTGTTATGTTTGAATTTTTTTGTAAAGTATTTTATTACTCATATCTGCTGTCCTACGCCTGACTTATCTCACCAGCTACACACAGGCGCCTTTACAGAATCACTCACCCGAAGAAAGGAGTCAGCAGGAGCAGACGCCCTCCCTCCTTCAGCAGCACGCGACCATGTTGCAACGTCTTGGCACAGCCAGCGCTACATGCGCTGAGCATGTGTCCCTGGTGCGCAGGGTGCTTGGTCGACTGTTGGAGCATGACCTGTACGTCAAGGCTGAGAAATGTCTGTTCTTCCAGAGTACATCTGGATTGCGAGGAGACTGAACCCTCGCCAGGCAAGGTGGGCTATGTTCTTTACCCGTTTTGTTTTCACTCTATCCTACAGACCAGGTTCCCAGAATGCTAAGGCAGACGCACTGTCCCAGATGTACGACACAGAGGAGCGGTCCATGGATCACACTCCCATACTTCTGGTCTCTTGCCTGGTGGCACCGGTGGTGTGGGAGCTGGACGCAGACATCGAGCGGGCATTATGCACAGAGCCCACTCCCTCCCAGTGTCCAGCTGGGCTCCTGTACGTTCCGTCCGCTGTCCGCGACTGTTTGATCTATTGGGGGCCATAGTCACCCTCCTCTGGTCATCCTGGCATCGTTCCGACGATGCGTTGCCTTAGTGGGAGGTACTGGTGGCCCACCTTGGCCAAGGACGTGAGGGTTTATGTTTCCTCCTGCTCGGTGTGCACCGAGTGCAAGGCTCCCAGGCACCTGCCCAGAGGGTAAGTAGTTTCTGAGGTCATATTGCCAGGATTGGCCGGGGGGAGTGGGCAACGTTCATCCCCTGGGCAGAGATGGCCCAAAACTCATCCCGCCACTCCTCCACTAACCTCTCTCCTTTCCAGTGTGTACTGGGGTATCAGCCGGTTCGGGCACCGTGGCATCAGAGCCAGATCGAAGCTCCTGGACGAATGGTTCAAACGCTCGGTGTACGTACTGGTGGATCAGGTTTGGCTTTCGACCCGGAACCTGCCCCTCCACCTGCCCTGCCAGAATCTGGGTCAGCGGTTAGTGGGGTTAAGCCTCCCTCAGATTATCACATTAATACCTCGTTCCATGTGTCTCTCCTCAGGCCGGTGCTGGCTGGTCCACTACAAGAAGCTGAGGTGCGGGAGGTTCCTGCAACTCCTATGGACACCGAGGGGGCCCCGGCGTATGCTGTTCGAGCCATCCTGGACTCGAGGCGCCGGGCGAGGGGCCTTCGGTACCTTGTGGATTGGGAGGGGTACGGTCCGGAGGAGAGATGCTGGGTGCCGGTGGAGGACGTTCTGGACACTTCGTTGCTACGGGATCTCCACCGTCTCCATCCGGATCGCCCTGCGCCTCGTCCTCCGCGCCGTCCCCAAGGTCGATGTCGGCGCACTGCTGGAGCGCCACGTCAAGGGGGGTACTGTCACGACTTCCGCCGAAGTCGGTCCCTCTCCTTGTTCGGGCAGTGTTCCGCGTCACCGGCTTTCTAGCCACAGCCGATCCACTTTTCATTTTCCATTTGTTCTGTCTTTGTCTTATCACACCTGGCTTCACTTAATCAATTACTTCATTATTATTTAACCCCCTGTTCTACATGTTGTATTTGTGAGTGATTGTTTGTTGTATTGTGGTCCGTATTTGTGTGGCCGTGTATATTATGTGTTGTGTTTTAATTTTTGAGTAAAGTATTTTATTGTCGTCTGGGCCGGCAGCCTTGCGAGAGTTAATACCCTTAAATGTTTTACTCACGTCGGCCATGGAGAAGGAGAGCCCATAATCTTTGGTAGCGGTTTGTGTCAGTTGTCCTCAAAGCATGCAAAGAAGTTGTTTAATTTGTCTGGAAGCAAGATATCGATGACGGCGACAGGCCTGGTTTTCTTTTTGTACTCGGTAAATGACTGTAGACCCTGCCACATACATCTCGTGTTTGAGCCATTGAATTGGGACTCCACTTTGTCTCTATGCTGACACTGCTTGTTTGATTGCCTTACGGAGGGAATAACTACACTGTTTGTATTTGGCCAAATTCCCAGTTGCCTTGCCATGATTAAATGCGGTACGTGCTTTCAGTTTTGCACGAATGCTGCCATCAATCCATGGTTTCTGTTTAGGGAAGCTTTTAATTGTCACAGTGAGTACCCTTCCTCCACCCTGCACTGTGAATGTTTACATGTTGTGTTCAATAAAGACATGAAAACACATACTTTTTTGTGCATTATTAGTTTAATCAGACTGTGTTTGTCTATTGTTGTAACTTAGATGAAGATTAGATCAAATTTTATACCAATTTATGCAGAAATCCAGGTAATTGCAAAGGGTTCACATACTTTTTCTTGCCACTATATGCTCCAAACACTGGCTTCAAGGGCATTAACACTTTTATACAACGGGTTACCAACATATTCAAATAATGATTGACATATTTTCATTAAAAACGTTGTTTTGATTAATTTAATCACACTATTTCATCCATCCACAAGATATAGTCCCGACACTGATCTGTATCTATGGATGCGACCCAGTCATTCGTTCTAAATGCTCCATTGCCATACTGGCTGGCAATGTTCTTATCTCTTACTTGCATGCTTGCTAGCCAACTACTGCTAACTTACAGTCACGTCAAAAAGTATAGCCAGAATAACAGCAAAGTAGCTGCATTTGCATTTGATTTAGCTGTTTGCTAGTGACATTTATTTGGATACATCCATAACAATGAGCTAATGAGGCGCGATTTCGCCTGGCATAGAAAATGTGCTCACCAGTCAGGACACAGTTGTTCAGAGGAGCAAGCCAACAACACAGCTAAAACAATCACTTCAAACTGAAGGTGGAAAGACTGCAAAGTAGCTGTGCTTCGTTTCATTTGACCTTTTTCAATTGACATTTCTCTGTATATATTGCCGGAACTTCTTCCTTACGTTCCTGAGCAAGAGGAAGAGGTCGGCATGCCTTCAGCCCAGATGTTTGTCCGCCGCTGTCGTCGTACCTGGAAGAGAGCCCGGTCAGCCCTTCTCAAGACCACCTCCAGGTATCGACAACAAGCGGACCGCCACCGGACCCCGGCACCCCGGTATCGTCTTGGGCAGAAGGCTGTCCACCCGGGATCTGCCCCTCCAGGTGGAGTCCCACAAACTTTCCCCCCGGTTTATCGTCCCTTTCCCCGTCTCCGAGGTCTTTAGCCCCTCTGCTGTTTGTCTTCTGTTGCCCGTACCATCCGTATACATCCCGCTTTTCATGTGTCTAAAATCAAACCCATGTCTCACAGCCCTTTGTCTCCTGTTTCCTGTTACTGACCTCTGCCTGCCCTTGACCTGTCGTTTTGCCTGTCCCCTGTTCTAGTAATACGTTTTTGTTACTTTGACACTGTCTGCATCTGGGTCTTCCCTAAAACGTGACAGTAAACATTATTAAAGTGACCAGTGTTCAAGGACTCCATGTACATAGGGCAGCAGTCTCTAACGTGCAGGGTAGCGTACCGGATGGTAGCTGGCTAGTAAATGTAATTAAGGTTCAGGGCAGGGTACAGGACAGAGGCTGAATCGCTCTGGATAAGAGCGTCTGCTAAATGACTTAAATGTAAATGTAATGTAAATGTAATGAATAGTGGTGACTGTTTAACAGTCTGATGGCCTGGAGATAGAAGCTGTTCATCAGGTTTTCGATTCCAGCTTTGATGCACCTGTACTGTCTCTGCCTTCTAGATGGTAACTGTGTGAACAGGCTGTGGCTCGGGTGGCTACTTCAATCTTTTGTCTTCCCCATTCACCCTCTGAATGGCACACATACACAGTCCATGTCTCAATTGTTACAATGCTTAGAAATCCTTCTTTAACCCGTCTCTTCCCCTTCCCCTACACTGATTGAAGTGGATTTAACAAGTGACGTCAATAAGGGATCATAGCTTTCACCTGGACTCGTCTGGTCAATCTATGCCACGGAAAGAGCAGATGCTCCTAATGTTTTGTACACTCAGTATAAACCTCAGACCCAACGTACACTGATCAAGATATGGTTTTCAAAATACAGAACATGTCCTGTGATCAATGTTCCAGAACTCTGACTTTTTTGTATTTGCCAAGACAAACAAAGACAAAGTTGTTTTTGGCATGTACTTCATGTTTCTCAACAGTCTCACCTGAGTGGAGAGAATAATAAGGGACGAGATAGGTACAGTTCATCTGAAAGCTATCGCTGTAATGTCCAAAGGAAACATGTCCAAGGGGTAAACATTTGAGTTAGAGCAGATATTCACTGCTAGTGACTCAGTGCTCAGTGCATACAAGTTAGAAGTGTTTATTTAAAAGGAGCACAGGGATATGAAGTACTGACTAAAGTATCTCTGTGTAAGCACGGTGTGAATTAGCTTTTTATTACATTCTTGCTCATCCACTCAACAAGTTTTTGCATGGACCGAACTGTCATTCCAATCAAAAATGTTGAGTTAAAACTGAAATGAATTGAGTAATTGTGTAATTAAGTGTGTACCAAGTTCCCTTTTGCTATGATCTCTGTCTATTCATTTTATAATATAATATAATAATAATATATGCCATTTAGCAGACGCTTTTATCCAAAGTGACTTACAGTCATGTGTGCATACATTCTACGTATGGGTGGTCCCGGGGATCGAACCCACTACCCTGGCGTTACAAGTGCCATGCTCTACCAACTGAGCTACAGAAGATTTTGACATATCTTCTGCACAGGTGCTTTCAACACTTCATTATAATATTCAGGAGAGGGAACTGTTGAACTGTAGAAAGAATCATTTGTTTTTCATTGAGGGACAATGAATTCAAGTAGCAACCACATTGACTCAGCTAAGACACAAAGCAACCCAGAACCTTAGCATGTCAAACAGACCATTCCCAAAGATTGATTAGTTATTCCTTATCATAATGCTCCAGTCAGAAAATATCTATTGGTGTTCTTTCAATTTGATTTATTAGCTTGCACTCTTGAAGACAAAAGGACATAGTCAAAGACATTTTTAGACCTATTGAGCATAGCATAAAAAAATGATACATTCTAAAGGTTCAAGTCAAGTCAGGACTCCACTTTGGCACTAGCTTGGGGTAATTTAATAGTTTGTCTCTCCATCATTTGTTCACATGCTTGCCTTAACAGGATAAAGGCAAGATTGGGGTTCACCTCATTATTGCAAAATGTACTGCATTGTCAGACTGCCAATTATTGGAGAAACATGACAGGTGCAGGTGCAAACTTGTAGGACCTACGCAAAAGAATTAGAGAAAAGTGAAAGTGTTGACAGCTTCTATCACTGCTTAGAGCACAGAGGTTAGTAATACTCTCATGGGAAATGAGTGTTGAGTAAGAGAAGAGGAGAGTTCGAGAAACTGCTAATGTTTATACAAACTAATGGTCTTGATTTTTATGAGAGTGTAAGTTGGTCTCGAGGCCAGAGCTGGCCCCACCCGTTTTGGCTGGATGCCAGCTTCCACCCGGCAAATGTGGGACGCCCGCACCAGCAGTAAAGAGGGCCCAATCCGGACCCTCCCCTTGAGAGTCAGGTTTTGCGGCCGGAGTCCACACAGCTGTCCATCGTTGCCTCTGATTGGGAACTATACTTAGGTACCCTTTTTCCCCACCTGTGTTTGTGGGAGGTTGACGTTCTTCATGGCACTTAGCCTTAAGCTTCACAATTTTGGTTTGTAGTGTGTATTGTTTTGCTCAGCCCAGTCAAAACTGTTCGCTGCTCTGGCCTCCCAATGGTGGAACAAACTCCCTCACGACGCCAGGACAGCGGAGTCAATCACCACCTTCCGGAGACACCTGAAACCCCACCTCTTTAAGGAATACCTAGGATAGGATAAGTAATCCCTCTCACCCCCCCCCTTTAAGATTTAGATGCACTATTGTAAAGTGACTGTTCCACTGGATGTCTTAAGGTGAATGCACCAATTTGTAAGTCGCTCTGGATAAGAGCGTCTGCTAAATGACTTAAATGTAAATGTTCTTTCTTTATTAAAGAACATGTACGTTCACCACGCTGCGCCTTGGTCCTCTCCTTTGAACAGCCGTGACATTTCTCTTGAACATTAATGTGCACCCCCAATTGCAAATATGTGAACGAAGTATATCAGTAAAGCATTTATAAAATTATTGTACATATTTAGCTTCATAAGCAATGTGTTACTGCAGTTTAATTGCATGATATCAAAGTAAAGACATTCATTTTTAGACAAAACATTGCCCTTCCAAGCCATTGAATAGCCAAAATTAAGATCTGTGCATGTGCTCTACTATGTACAAGAAATCTGTTTTACACATTTTAGAATGTTGTGAATAGCACATTATATAATTTACAAGTATATAAACTGAAGATTATATTTGTTATATTTACATTAACTTTTAAGTGTTTAAGGATAAAAAAGTATTGTAGACCTAAGTATTGCAATGAAAATATCAGGGCATGGGCCCACACTTCACAATTCATATCTGGACAAAGCACTTTTCCTGTATCACAACAAAGAAAGATTAGCCATGCTCTTGCACAACCCCGGTTATATTTTGATGAAGCACTGGACTTCGATTGTTCTGCCTTATTATTATTCGACCATGCTGGTAATTTATGAATATTTGAACATCTTGGCCATGTTATAATCTCCACCCGGCACAGCCAGAAGAGGACTGGCCTCCCCACATAGCCTGGTTCCTCTCTAGGATTCTTCCTAGGTTTTGGCCTTTCTAGGGAGTTTTTCCTAGCCACCGTGCTTCTGCACCTGCATTGCTTGCTGTTTGGGGTTTTAGGCTGGGTTTCTGTACAGCACTTTGAGATATCAGCTGATGTACGAAGGGCTATATAAATACATTTGATTTGGACTAAGTATGCTTGGAAGATAGTGCTATTAATCCTTTGCGTCAGTCTGCCTCTTGCTGTAAGCCTATTGAACAGAACATAGGCCTATTGAGTAAAGTGACGGTCACTACAAGCTGAAGTCAATTACTGTAGCCTTGTTAGTCCATAAGCCTCAATAGAATTAATGGACTGTACATTACAAACGAGATCCTGTAATCTTAACCACTGTTTCTTTTCATCACATATTTCTGAGGCATACTGAAATGTAATGAATAATGTGAGCACAAGATGGTGGTATTTATCTACCTATCCTCTGTACTACGATGAATAAGCAACAGCAGATCCCTGAGAGAGTGGTGTGTGTGTGTGTGAGTATGCACATGTCTGCACGGGTGTGTTTGTGTCTTGTCCATGGAGCACCACTGGTCTCTGAGATATTGCTAACTGGTCCCACAGATAGTTGTCTGAGAACTTTAGTTCTCAAATGTTCGATTTCAATGTAAGTGGTCCTCCAAAAGTGTTTGTTTTAATCCTAAGAGAAGATCCATAACTTGCCAGTCCCTGGTACAAAAACGGTTATGAAACCCTGGTCTACAGCATAACACAGACATTAGTAGGGTTGTGCTTGACCATAACAGCAGTGGCGTCCATCTCTTAGTAGTGACAAAGTCCTTAGGGTAGAGGCCTGCATATCCCACATCCTCCACGGACCTCCTCTTCTGGATGTGGTGGAGGAGGATACGGTAGGTCCCCGTCAGGGGGTTGCAATTGTCTGTACAGGTGTTGCTCTGCAGATGGACCGCCATGAAGCCCAGGCCAGAAAAGGCCAACT
The DNA here is from genome assembly GCF_021184085.1 of Oncorhynchus gorbuscha. Classification (NCBI taxonomy): domain Eukaryota; kingdom Metazoa; phylum Chordata; class Actinopteri; order Salmoniformes; family Salmonidae; genus Oncorhynchus; species Oncorhynchus gorbuscha. The sequence continues at coordinate 41,047,171 of NC_060187.1, forward strand.
TCAACTCCTGCTCCTCCATGCACAGGACCTGGGTGACCATGAAGTAGAGGAGGATGCCCAATGCCCAGATGTCCATGTAACGACCCATGTAGCCTCTCTTTGAAGAGCTCTGGAGCGGCCTAGGATGTGGAACCACAGAATGTGGTGAGGACCTCGGTTGGACCAGTCACTATGCTGAAGCCAAGGTCTCCTACCTTGATGCAGTAGCTGGTGGTATAGAAGACATTCTCTGCTTTCATGTCTCGGTGGACAATGTTGTCGTCGTGCTGGAATAATAACAAAAAGAGGTGGGGTGGGGGTGTGTGGTTGGATGTTGCTACAAAATTAAGATGATTCAGAGGGGTTGGGTTAAATGCGGAAGAGACATTTCAGTTGAATGCATTCAGTTGTGCAACTGACGAGGTATCCCCCTTTCTCTTTGCCTCTCTAAATCAAGCCATCAAGAGTACAATCATTGGATACACACTGGTAAGTCATGACTGTACACATAAATTATGCATTGATGAGAAAGTTACTCACCCAATCCTCAAGCAGCCCTAATCATGGAGTGGAATTGACATCTGTGTGTGTCTACTGTTCAAAGCTTTCAATGGGCATAGCTCACCATGTGTTTGATGGCTGAGGTGATCTGGGCAAAGATGAGCTTGGTCTCCAGGTCAGACAAATGGCCACCAGTTGGCGATACGTGAGTAGAGATCCCCTCCACCACCATACTCCTTCACCAGGTGCAGGAATTTGGTGGTCTCTATCACCTCGTAATGCCCATTTTGCTACATTTTCCAAAGTGGTATCAGTTGTAGACTGCTCAACTCTCATTCTTGCTACTCTATCAGTCAGACTTGACGAATGAATGAACCAAATAACTTTTTAACTAACTATGGAAAGGATGACAAACTAGTAAACGGTAGCCCTCCTTACCTTTATTCAAGGTATGAAACCCCCAATCTAACATTGCCGCACCCTATTTCCCCCCTGAGTTCGTAGAAGGAGATCCTTTGGCCCAGTATAAGGTCGTTGACCACCCTTCGGTCTAGGGTCTGGTATAATTCTGGTATAATAGGAAGGGCTGGAAGGACTTTGGGTGAATTGTTCACCGAATCTCACTCGTCCTTGCTTTTCAGGCTAGTCTGGATTTGAGTTCTAAAGGCGCAAAACAAATACAAAATAATCAAAATTATAGGTGAGATTTTATACTTATACCCCATTTTTTGTGGTATCCAATTGGTAGTTACAGTCTTGTCCCATCGCTGAAACTCCCATACGGACTTGTGAGAGGCGAAGTTCGAGAGTCCCCGGATATCACTGTACTTCCGGCGCCGACTGAGATGGCCGCCTCGCTTCGCGTTCCTAGGAAACTATGCAGTTTTTTGTTTTTTTACGTGTTATTTCTTACATTAGTACCCCAGGTCATCTTAGGTTTCATTACATACAGCCGAGAAGAACTACTGAATATAAGATCAGCGTCAACTCACCATCAGTACGACCAAGAATATGTTTTCCGCGACGCGGATCCTGTGTTCTGCCTTACAAACAGGACAACGGAATGGATCGCATGCAGCGACCCAAGGAAATGACTCCGAAAAAGAGGGAAACGCGGCGGTGTTCTGGTCAGACTCCGAAAAAGAGCACATCGCGCACCACTTCCCAGTATTCTTCTTGCCAATGTCCAGTCTCTCGACAACAAGGTTGATGAAATCCGAGCAAGGGTGGCATTCCAGAGGGACATCAGAGACTGCAACGTTCTCTGCTTTACGGAGACATGGCTTACTGGGAAAACGCTATCCAGGGCGGTACAGCCAACGGGTTTCTCCACGCATCGCGCCGACAGAAACAAACATCTATCTGGTAAGAAGAGTGGAGGGGGCGTATGCCTCATGACTAACGGGACATGGTGTGATGAAGGAAACATACAGGAACTCAAATCCTTCTGTTCACCTGATTTAGAATTCCTCACAATCAAATGTAGACCGCATTATCTTCCAAGAGAATTCTCTTCGATTATAATCACAGCCGTATATATCCCCCCCAAGCAGACACATCGATGGCTCTGAACGAACTTTATTTAACTCTTTGCAAACTGGAAAACATTTATCCGGAGGCTGCATTCATTGTAGCTGGGGATTTTAACAAAGCCAATCTGAAAACAAGACTCCCTAAATTTTATCAGCATATCGATTGCGCAACCAGGGGTGGTAAAACCTTGGATCATTGTTACTCTAACTTCCGCGACGCATATAAGGCCCTGCCCCGCCCCCCTTTCGGAAAAGCTGACCATGACTCCATTTTGCTGATCCCTGCCTACAGACAGAAATTAAAACAAGAGGCTCCCACGCTGAGGTCTGTCCAACGCTGGTCAGACCAAGCTGACTCTACACTCCAAGACTGCTTCCATCACGTGGACTGGGACATGTTTCGTATTGCGTCAGATGGGAATATTGACGAATACGCTGATTCGGTGTGCGAGTTCATTAGAACGTGCGTCGAAGATGTCGTTCCCATAGCAACGATAAAAACATTCCCTAACCAGAAACCGTGGATTGATGGCAGCATTCGCGTGAAACTGAAAGCGCGAACCACTGCTTTTAATCAGGGCAAGGTGTCTGGCAACATGACTGAATACAAACAGTGCAGCTATTCCCTCCGTAAGGCTATCAAACAAGCTAAGCGTCAGTACAGAGACAAAGTGGAATCTCAATTCAATGGCTCAGACACAAGAGGCATGTGGCAGGGTCTACAGTCAATCACGGACTACAAGATGAAATCCAGCCCAGTCACGGACCAGGATGTCTTGCTCCCAGGCAGACTAAATAACTTTTTTGCCCGCTTTGAGGACAATACAGTGCCACTGACACGGCCTGCAACGGAAACATGCAGTCTCTCCTTCACTGCAGCCGAGGTGAGTAAGACATTTAAACGTGTTAACCCTCGCAAGGCTGCAGGCCCAGACGGCATCCCCAGCCGCGCCCTCCGAGCATGCGCAGACCAGCTGGCCGGTGTGTTTACGGACATATTCAATCAATCCCTATACCAGTCTGCTGTTCCCACATGCTTCAAGAGGGCCACCATTGTTCCTGTTCCCAAGAAAGCTAAGGTAACTGAGCTAAACGACTACCGCCCCGTAGCACTCACTTCCGTCATCATGAAGTGCTTTGAGAGACTAGTCAAGGACCATATCACCTCCACCCTACCTGACACCCTAGACCCACTCCAATTTGCTTACCGCCCAAATAGGTCCACAGACGATGCAATCTCAACCACACTGCACACTGCCCTAACCCACCTGGACAAGAGGAATACCTATGTGAGAATGCTGTTCATCGACTACAGCTCGGCATTCAACACCATAGTACCCTCCAAGCTCCCTGGGTCTCGACCCCGCCCTGTGCAACTGGGTACTGGACTTCCTGACGGGCCGCCCCCAGGTGGTGAGGGTAGGCAACAACATCTCCTCCCCGCTGATCCTCAACACGGGGGCCCCACAAGGGTGCGTTCTGAGCCCTCTCCTGTACTCCCTGTTCACCTACGACTGCGTGGCCACGCACGCCTCCAACTCAATTATCAAGTTTGCGGACGACACAACAGTGGTAGGCTTGATTACCAACAACGACGAGACGGCCTACAGGGAGGAGGTGAGGGCCCTTGGAGTGTGGTGTCAGGAAAATAACCTCACACTCAACGTCAACAAAACTAAGGAGATGATTGTGGACTTCAGGAAACAGCAGAGGGAACACCCCCCTATCCACATCGATGGAACAGTAGTGGAGAGGGTAGCTAGTTTTAAGTTCCTCTGCATACACATCACAGACAAACTGAATTGGTCCACTCACACTGACAGCGTCGTGAAGAAGGCGCAGCAGCGCCTATTCAACCTCAGGAGGCTGAAGAAATTCGGCTTGTCACCAAAAGCACTCACAAACTTCTACAGATGCACAATCGAGAGCATCCTGGCGGGCTGTATCACCGCCTGGTACGGCAACTGCTCCGCCCTCAACCGTAAGGCTCTCCAGAGGGTAGTGAGGACTGCACAACGCATCACCGGGGGCAAACTACCTGCCCTCCAGGACACCTACACCACCCGTTGTTACAGGAAGGCCATAAAGATCATCAAGGACATCAACCACCCGAACCACTGCCTGTTCACCCCGCTATCATCCAGAAGGCGAGGTCAGTACAGGTGCATCAAAGCTGGGACCGAGAGACTGAAAAACAGCTTCTATCTCAAGGCCATCAGACTGTTAAATAGCCACCACTAACATTGAGTGGCTGCTGCCAACACACTGTCATTGACACTGACCCAACTCCAGCCATTTTAATAATGGAAATTGATGGGAAATGATGTAAATATATCACTAGCCACTTTAAACAATGCTACCTTATATAATGTTACTTACCCTACATTATTCATCTCATATGCATATGTATATACTGTACTCTACAACATCGACTGCATCCTTATGTAACACATGTATCACTAGCCACTTTAACTATGCCACTTTGTTTACTTTGTCTACACACTCATCTCATATGTATATACTGTACTCGATACCATCTACTGTATGCTGCTCTGTACCATCACTCATTCATATATCCTTATGTACATGTTCCTTATCCCCTTACACTGTGTATAAGACAGTAGTTTTGGAATTGTTAGTTAGATTACTTGTTGGTTATCACTGCATTGTCGGAACTAGAAGCACAAGCATTTCGCTACACTCGCATTAACATCTGCTAACCATGTGTATGTGACAAATAAAATTTGATTTGATTTGATTTGATTTGAAACACGACCCTGCCAAGCCGCACTGCTCGCTTAACCCCGAAGCCAGCCGCATCAATGTGTTGGAGGAAACACTCTTCAGCTGGCGACCAAAGTCAGCCTGCAGGAGACCAAAGTCAGCTTGCAGGAGACCGAAGACAGCTTGCAGGCGCCCAAATTCAGGTTGCAGGTGCCCGATCTGCCACAAGAAGTCGCTAGAGTACAATGGGACAAGGAAATCCCGGCTGGCCAAACCCTCCCCTAACCTGGATGACGCTGGGCCAATTGTACGCCACCTCATGGGTCTCCATGTCCCGGTCACTGACACAACCTGGGATCGAACTTGGGTCTGTATTGACACCTCAAGCACTGCGATGGAGTGCCTTAGACCACTATGCCAATCTGGAGGCCCAAGAGGTGAGATTTTAATTTGGATGAGATTCACTGTGTTCGATAGCAGGGACTCCAATTTGGGACTAGGGTAATAGAACTACATTGTTAATCAATTTCAACCTGGTTGCCATCTTCCATGGACTCTCCAGTTGGCTGTATTATTCACATACACCGAACAAAAATATAAACGCAACATGATAATCCATCCACTTGACAGGTGTGGCATATCAATAAGCTGATTAAACAGCATGATCATTATACAGGTGCACCTTGTGTTGGGGACAATAAAAGGCCACCCTAAAATGTGCAGTTTTGTCACAAAACACAATGCCACAGATGTCTCAAGTTGAGGGAGCGTGCAATTGGCATGCTGACTGCAGGAATGTCCACCAGAGCTGTTGCCAGAGAATTGAATGTTAATTTCTCTACCATAAGCCGCCTCCAATGTGGTTTTAGAGAATTTGGCAATACGTCCAATCGACCTCACAACTGCAGACCACGTGTATGGCGACGTGTGGGCAAGCAGTTTGCTGACGTCAATGTTGGAAACAGATTGCACCATGGTGGAGGTCAGGTTATGGTATGGGCAGGCATAAGCTACGGGCAAATTGAATGCACAGAGATAACATGAGGCCTCAGAGGGGTCGGGAGACACTGTGGCCCCATCCGACGATACCCCTGGACAGTGCCAAACAGGCAGGATATAGCCAAAGCACAGCCCCCATACCACTAGAAGGATATCTTCAACCACCAACTTACCATCCTCAGACAAGGCTGAGTATAGCCCACAAAGATCTCCGCCACGGCACAACTAAAGGGGGGACGCCAACCTGGACAGGAAGATCACATCAGTGACTCAAACCACTCAAGTGACGCACCCCTATGTACAGATCCTTGTGCACGGTCCCATGTCACAAGAATCTGTACATAATTCCTGAATACTGAAAATCACCCATTGAGAATGTTTGGAATGCTCTGGATCGACATGTACGACAGAGTATTCTAGTTCCCAGCAATATCCAACAACTTCGCACAGCCATTGAAGAGGAGTGGGAGAACATTCCACAGGCCACAATCAAATGGTCAACTCTATGCAAAGGAGATGTGTCGCATTGCATGAGACAAATGGTGGTCATACCAGTTACTGACTGGTTTTCTGATCCACGCCCCTACCTTTAAAAAAAAACATATCTATCTAATATCTGTATTCCCAGACTTGTGAAATCCATAAATTAGCGCCTAATGAGTGTAGATGAAGAGGAGGAAACAGTTTAAAGGACGATTTTTAAGCCTTTAGACAGTTGAGACACAGATTGTGTATGTGTCAGATGGTGAATGGGCAAGACAAAATATTTAAGTGCCTTTGAACGAGAAATGTTAGTAGTTGCCAGGCGCACTGGTTTGTGTCAAGAACTGCAACGGTGCTGGGTTTTTCAAGCTCAGCAGTTTCCCCTTTGTATCAAGAATGAATGGTCCACCGCCCAAAGGACATCCAGCCAACTTGACAACTGTGGGAAGCATTGGAGTCAACATGAGCCAGCATCCCTGTGGAACCCTTTCGACATCTTGTAGAGACCATGCCCCGACGAATTGAGGCTGTTCAGATGCTGCAACTCAAGTTGGGGAATGCAACTAAATATTAGGAAGGTGTTCTTAATGTTTTGTACACTCAGTTTATATTAGGCTGTCAGCACCTTTGCTATCATGTGCAGGACTAGTTAATGAGGCCTTAGTCCGATGAGGTCAGAGCAGAGCATCTTATTTCTGGCCTATCCCTCAATTAAATAAAGCATGAATCAAACTGAATCAAAATAAATGAATGGCCTGTTTGACCATTTAAGTATTTCATGCTAATTTGATATCCATGCCATCCTAGTACATTGCTCTGGTAAGACCAAGAATACAGAAATGAAATGTTAAAATATGATGGAAGTGCATCCCATTGTTCTGTAATGTATAACCAATGTAGCCTTCAGACAATACACTTGAGAAGACTATTATGTCATGAGGGCCTAAGAGAAGCCTTTTTTGTTGAGAAGCCTTTTTGTCCTAGACTTGGCACTCCGGTACCGCTTGCCAGGTGGTAGTAGAGAGAACAGACTATGACTAGGGTGGCTGGGGTCTTTGACCATTTTTAGGGCCTTCCTCTGACACCGCCTGGTGGAAAGGTCCTGGATGGCAGGCAATTTAGCCCCAGTGATGTAGTGCCTTGCGGTCAGAGGCCGAGCAGTTGCCGTACCAGGCAGTGAGGCAACCAGTAAGGATGCTCTCGATGTTGCAGCTGTAGAACCTCCAGTCTGCCAAGTCATAGGCTAATTTGTCCATCGGACTGCTAGATGGCAAGGCGTGATTCATCACTTCAGAGAAAGTGTTTCCACTAGTCCAGAGTCCACGGCTGCTCAGCCATGGAAACCCATTTCATTAAGCTCCCGACTAACAGTTATTGTGCTGACGTTGCTTCCCGGAGGCAGTTTGGAACTTGGTAGTGAGTATTGCAACTGAGGACAGACAATTTTTATGTGATACGTGCTTCAGCACTCCCGTTCTGTGAGCTTGTTTTGCCTACCACTTCAAGGCTGAGCCTTTGTCACTCCTAGATGTTTCCACTTCACAATAACAACACTTACAGTTGTTCAGGGCAGCTCTAGCAGGGCAGAAATTTGACAAACTGACTTTTTGGAATGGTGGCATCCTATGACGGTGTCACGTTGAAAGTCACTGAGCTCTTCAGTAAGGCCATTCTACTGCCGATGTTTGTCTATGGAGATTGCTCAATTGTATACACCTGTCAGCAACGGGTGTGGGTGTGGCTGAAAAAGCCTAATCCACTCATTTGAAGAGTTGTTTACATACTTTTGTATATACAGTGCATTCAGGAAGTATTGAGACCCCTTGACTTTTTCCACATTTTGTTATGTTACTGCCTTATTCTAAAATTGATTCAATTGTTGTTTTTTCATCAACCTACCCCATAATGACAAAGCAGAAAAACGTTCAAATGTAATGTTTTCAAATGTGTTAAAATAAAACTTAAAACTGAAATATCACATTTACATAAGTATCAGACCCTGTACTTTGTTGAAGCACCTTTAGCAGTGATTACAGACAAGTTTTTTGTGGGATGATGCTACAAGCTTGGCACACTATTTTGAGAGTTTCTCCCATTCTTCTCTGCAGATCCTCTCAAGCTCTGTCAGGCTGGATGGGGAGTGTTGCAGCACAGCTATTTCAGGTCTCTCCAGAGTTAATCGATTGGGTTCAAGTCCAGGCTCTGGCTGGGCCCCTCAAGGACATTCAGAGACTTGTCCCAAAGACACTCCTGTGTTGTCTTGGCTGTGTGCTTAGGATCATTGTCCTGTTGGAAGGTGAATCTTCACCCCAGCCTGAGATCCTGAGCAGGTTTTCATCAAGGATCTCTCTGTACTTTTCTCCGTTCATCTTTCCCTCGATCCTGACTGGTCTCCCTGTCCATGCCGCTGAAAAACATCCCCACTGCATGATGCTGCCACCACCATGTTTCACCGTACGGATGGTGCCCGGTTTCCTCCAAACGTGATGCTTGCCATTCAGGCCAAAGAGTTCAATCTTGGAGTATCAGAGTATCTTGTTACTCATTCTCTGAGAGTCTTTAGGTGCCTTTTGGGCAACTCCAAGCGGGCTGTCATGTGCCTATTGCCGATGAGTGGCTTCCGTTTGGACACCATATCATAAAGGCCTGATTGGTGGAGTGCTGCAGAGATGGTTGTCCTTCTGGAAGGTTCTCCCATCTCCACAGAGGAACTCTAGATCGCTGTCAAAGTGACCATCGGGTTCTTGGTCACCTCCCTGACCAAAGCCCTTCTTCCCTGATTGCTCATTTTGGCTGGGCGACCAGCTCTAGGAAGTCTTGGTTGTTCCAGACTTCTTCCATTTAAGAATGATGGAGGCCACTGTGTTAATGGGGACCTTCAAAGCTGCAGAAATTCTTTGGTACCCTTCCCCATGTCTGTGCCTTGACACAATCCTGTCTCTGCACTCTACGGACAGTTATTTTGACTTTATGGCTTGGTTTTTGCTCTGACATGCACTGTGAACTGTGGGACTTTATATTGACAGGTGTGTGCCTTTCCAGATCATGTCCAATCATTTGAATTTGCAACAGGTGTCCTCCAATCAAGTTGTAGAAACATAATTGATAATCAATGGAAACAGGATGCACCTGAGCTCAATTTCGAGTCTCATTGCAAGCATCTGAATACTTAGGGAAAACCGGTATTTTTTTTCTAAATTTGCAAAAATAAAATAAAAACTGTTTTCACTTCATCCTAATGAGGTATTGTATGCAGATTGCTTTGGATTCCTTATTTATTTAATCAATTTTAGAATACGGCTGTAATGTAACAAAACGTGGAAAATGTCAAGGGGTCTGAATACTTTCCGAAGGCAGTGCCCCCTGGGCCTTAGTGCTGCTTTATCTATGTCAGTATCTAATTAAGCCATAACAGCTATTTCACATAAATCTAATCTAGGCCTATTATCACTTAAACATTGAGCAATATTGAAAGGTGGGCCTATCAAATTCAATATGTATCACAGGTCTATCTACAAACAATTCAAACAATGAGTAATTGAACACATTTCTAATGTATTGGATGAGCAGTAATAGAGAGATGAAGATGTACATTTTATGTAACAAATATGATGAGGTTGTTCATTAGGGTCGTAATCTGTCATCTTTTCTTTTTAGCAGCCTCGCGGTTCTGTAGTCAATGTTTCACAACGTTTAGGAGCGCTAAGGAGTTGTGAACATTCACCAATGGCTTAAACCAAATATTTGTTTGGCCATGGTTCAAGCCAATCCTCACCTCATGAAGTCGGCCATTCCACCAATCACACACAATGAATAGTTGGCGGGAGTGGAAGGGGAGGAACATTCGAATGTATTATTCACTAATCAGAACTAGGCACCTTTTTGACAACTCGCTTGTGTATAAGATAATGGCGTCAACTGTTGCAGTGTCTGTCGCCCCTACAGTGTCGGACCCAGAGCGGTGTGAAGGCGAGGAAGAGTTACGGGGGCTCGAGACTGAAGAAGAGAGTAACCAACATACTGGGCCCGTTGCAGCACCCTCCCAGAACCGTCTAGCGAAGTTACCGCTGTCCCGTATCAAGGCACTGATGAAAGCGGACCCAGACGTGTCCCTCGCTAGTCAAGAGTCTGTGTTTGTCATTGCTAAAGCCACAGTAAGTTAAAAGTATTACATTACGTTAGCTACCCCTAGCAGTATTAGTTTGTTTTCATATTTTGTAGTCTACATTCAAGGTGGGTTAAGTCATGTTGCTAGCCAGTTTATTTACATTTAATTTAGGAGATGGGATTATCCAGAGCAATATACAGGAACAATTAGGGTTAAGTGCCTTGCTCAAAGGCACATCGACTGATTTTTCGCCTAGTCGGCTTTGGGATTCAGCAACGCTCTAAACGGTTAGGGTATAGAGCCCCACAGTGAAGTGTCATAAAACCTAGCGGTCAAACAGGGAAATGGTTCCAATCGTTTTTTCCACCATTCATTTAAAAAAAAAATGTCAACGCTTACTTACATCTTGAATAGCCTACACAGACGTTTTGCAGCTGCCTTCAGTGTGTAGGTGCAATTCTCTTTTAATTCAAAACAGCATTTGAACAACTGATGAGGAGCAGGTGCTTCTAATCAGGGTTGTCACTCATCTGACAATCAGGGATGTGGCTTTCCTGGTCTACCTGTATTCAAGTTAGTCACAAAGAAATACAGAATTAAATGGGTAAGGATGCAGGCACGAAGGGCAATTCATGAATCAATTGACTTAGGTGTCTGCTCACTTGGATACATTATATCAATTCATGAGATGGCTTACTGCAAAGGACATCAGGCTCAGCCGTTCATAAATATGTGGGACTGACTCATAAACAATATGCAAAATCTGGACAGTGTTCTTGTATAAAGTATCAGAGTTTATACAGCGGGTGGGTCTCATCCTGAATGCTTCATAAGCTCATTGTTATGGATGTATCCAAATAAATGTCACGAGAAAACAGCTTAAACAAATGCAGCTACTTTGCTGTTATTCTGGCTGCACTGTTTGACATGACTCTAAGTTAGCTGAAGTGCAAATCAAATTGTATTGGTCACGAACACATTTAGCAGATGTTATTGCATCCTAGCTCCATTACAGAATTAATTAATTAAGTGTTTATTTTCAGCAAACTTAACATGTGTAAATATTTGTATGAACATAACAAGATTTAACAACTGAGACATAAACTGAACAAGTTCCACAGACATGTGGCTAACAGAAATGGAATAATGTGACTCTGAACAAAGGGGGGGCCACCAGCTGCATTAAGAACTGCAGTGCATCTCCTCCTCATGGACTGCACCAGATTTGCCAGTTTTTGCCGTGAAGGTGTTACCTCACTCTTCCACCAAGACACCTGCAAGTTCCTGGACATTTCTGGGGGGAATGGCCCTAGCCCTCACCCTCCGATCCAACAGGTCCCAGACGTGCTCAATGGGATTGAGATCCGGGCTCTTCGCTGGTCATGGCGGAACACTGACATTCCTGTCTTGCAGGAGATCACGCACAGAACGAGCAGTATGGCTGGTGACATTGTCATGCTGGAGGGTCATGTCAGGATGAGCCTGCAGGAAGCGTACCACATGAGGGAGGAGGATGTCTTCCCTGTAACGCTCAGCGTTGAGATTGCCTGCAATGACGCTGTTACACACCGCCCCAGACCATGACGGACCCTCCACCTCCAAATCGATCCCGCTCCAGAGTTCCGGGCTCAGTGTAACGCTCGTTCCTTCGACGATAAACGGGTATCTGACCATAGCCCATGGTGAGACAAAACCACGACTTGTCAGTGAAGATCACTTTTTGCCAGTACTGTCTGGTCCAGCAATGGTGGGTTTGTGCCCATAGGCGACGTTGCCTGTGATGTCTGGTGAGGATCTGCCTTACAACATGCCTACAAGCCCTCAGTCCAGCCTCTCTCAGCCTATTGCAGACAGTCTGAGCACTGATGGAGGGATTGTGCATTCCTGGTGTAACACGGGCAGTTGTTGTTGCTATCCTGTACCTGTGTGATGTTCAGATGTACCGATCCTGTGCAGGTGTTGTTACACGTGGTCTGCCACTGCGAGGACAATCAGCTGTCCGTCCTGTCTCCCTGTAGCGCTGTCTTAGGCGTCTCACAGTACGGGCATTGCAATCTATTGCCCTGGCCACATCTGCAGTCCTCATGCCTCCTTGCAGTATGCCTAAGACACGGTCACGCAGATGAGCAGGGACCCTGGGCATCTTTATTTTGGTGTTTTTCAGAGTCAGTAGAAAGGCCTAGTGTCCCAAGTTTTCATAACTGTAACCTTAATTGCCTACCTTAATGATCTTTCCACAAGTACATGTTCATTAATTGTTTGATTCATTGAACAAGCATGGGAAACAGTGTTAAACAGTGTTAAAAGTTATTTGGATTTTTACAAATTATTTTTGAAAGACCGGGTCCTGAAAAGGGGACGTTTCTTTTTTTGCTGAGTTTTCATACGAAATGAGTAAAGCAGTGTGTACGGTAAACATTATTAAAGTGACCAGTGATTCTATGTATATAGGGCAGCAGGGTTGAGCAACCGGGTGGTAGCCGACTAGTGTTGGCTATTTTACAGTCAGATGACCTTGAGATATAAGCTGTTTTTCAGTCTCTCGGTCCCAGCTTTGATGCACCTGTACTGACCTCGCCTTCGGGGGTGAACAGGCTGTGGCTCGGGTGGTTGATGATCTTTTTGACCTTCCTGTGCTGTAGGTGTACTGGAGGGCAGGCCATGTGCCAGAGATGATGCGTTGGGCAGAACACCCAAGAAGCTGGTGTTTGGATGATATATTTTCACGGTTTACCTCCGTAACACCTGTGCCAATATATCATCCGAACACTGGCCTCAAGGGCATGATCACTTAATGAGTCATAATACCCATGGAGATAACGGTCAAACAGGCAAATGGTTCCAGTCGTTATTCCACCACTTAAAATAAGGAGGCTGCTGCAACGGTCCAGTTTGTTGGTTGTTCTTTTCTTCAGCCTCGTTCCCCCGTAACTCTTCTTCGCCTGACCACCGCTCTGGGTCCGACCCAGTCGGTGCCACGGGGGCGACAGACACCAACAGTTGACGCCGGTTATCAAAACGTCACAGTAAGTCTACACAAAACACAGCCCTTATTTGAAGTGTTTCTAAAAAATCCCCTATGGGAAAAATGAATGGTGGAAAAACTATTGGAACAATTTCCCTGTTTGACCTCTAGGTTTTATGGGTATTATGACTCATATTGTGGTACTCTATTCCAGATACAGAGTGAAGTTGGGGAGGATTTTTAGGATGGACCTACTTTATGTTCCTTGTAGTTCACTGGTCATCAACTGTTGAGCTACTTGGTGTGCAGGCTTTAGTTTCAACCCAGCACCAACACATTATTGCTGTAAAGGCAATATCTAGCTTAGCTACCTAAGATGACATATGTTGTGTTATACAATTCCTGACATTGAATCCGAGTAAAAATTCCCTGTCTGAGGTCAGTTAGGATCACCACTTTATTTTAAGAAGGTGAAATGACACAATAATGATAGAGAATGAGTTATTTCAGATTTGATTTGTTTCATCACATTCCCAGTGGGTCAGAAGTTTACCGACACTCAATTAGTATTTGGTAGCATTGCCTTTAAATTGTTTAACTTGGTTCAAACGTTCTTCACTAAACCTCTACCATATTTTATTCTTCGTCAGATTGATAATAGATTTTTTTGTAATTGAATATTCACGCTGTGTTGCATTATCCTGAGTCATTGGCTGGAGTGAATCAGTGAATATAGGTTTGTGTAACCGGTTTGACAAGGTTATCTTGGTCTATGTTCTCTTTAAAGGCACAATTTGGGTTAATTCCACAAGCTTCCCACAATAAGTTGGGTGAATTTTGGCCCATTCCTCCTGACAGAGCTGGTGTAACTGAGTCAGGTTTGTAGGCCTCCTTGCTCTCACATGCTTTTTCAGTTCTGCCCACAACTTCTCTATGGGATTGAGGTCAAGGCTTTGTGATGACCACTCCAATACCTTGACCTTGTTGTCCTTAAGCCATTTGGAAGAATGCTTGGGGTCATTGTCCATTTGGAAGACCCATTTGCGAACAAGCTTTAACTTCCTGACTGATGTCTTGATGTTGTTTCAATATATCCATATAATTTTCCATCCTCAGGATGCAATCTATTTTGTGAAGTGCACCAGTCCCTCCTGCAGCAATGCACCCCCACAACATGATGCCGCTACCCCTGTGCTTCATGGTTGGGATGGTGTTCTCTGGCTTGCAAGCCTCCCCATTTTTCCTCCAAACATAAACATGGTCATTATGGCCAAACATAATTTTTTGTTTCATCAGACCAGAGGACATTTCTCCAAAACAGTACGATCTTTGTCCCCATGTCCAGTTGCAAACCGTAGTCTGGCTTTTTTATGGCGGTTTTGGAGCCGTGGCTTCTTCCTTGCTGAGCGGACTTTCAGGTTATGTCGATATAGGACTCGTATTACTGTGGATATAGATACTTTTGTACCTGTTTCCTCCAGCATCTTCACAAGGTCCTTTGCTGCTGTTCTGGAATTGATTTGCACTTTTCGCACCAAAGAATGTTCATCTCTAGAAGACAGAACGCGTCTCCTTCCTGAGCTGTATGACAGCTGCATGGTCCCATGGTGTTTATACTTGCGTAATATTGTTTGTACAGATGAACGTGGTACCTTCAGGCGTTTAGAAATTGCACCCAAGGATGAACCAGACCTGTGGAGGTCTACAATATTTTTTAACGAGGTTTTGCTGATTTCTTTTGATTTTCTTCACATGATGTCAAGCAAGGAGGCACTGAATTTATTATCCATAAATTTGTGGAGTGGTTGAAAAACGAGTTTTAATGACTCCTACCTAAGTATATGTAAACTTCCGACTTCAACTGTATGACTACATTTTAATAAGAAGGAAAGTACAAGACGTGAGAATCTATCCACCCAAAATAATGTAAAACCTCTAGCAGACACAATGCTTTACAGGGGGTCTAGCAAATGACCAGATCTATCTTTTGCAGACTAAGGGTAAAGACTTCTGGCATATTATTTCCAAACGTCTATTTTTCTGTCTGTAAGCACGTAGCGTAGAGACTATATTTGGATATACCATTATATCCTGTTTTGTTTTGCTGTTTCAATAAAACATCAGCCCAGAGAGAGGGACTTGATAATAAAAAAGCCTAATATGAGCTTATCTTAATATTAGAATGGCTTACACCAGGACAGACTCACATGCTGGGGAAAGTGGCTGTGCTGGTGGTCTGCTGCTATGGCGAATAAAATGTATCTGGAGGAAATCAAGGCTGGACTAAAAATACAATTGTGTATGTACTCTTTGTGCATTCCTGAATAGATTCAGGTTTAGTGTATCAACAGAATAATGATTTTTGTGCATTTTTAACCCACCTCCCATGATATTACTGCAGAACATTATATAATGAATTCCCACTTTTGTTATGATGAATTTCTTTCTAACTTTTCATTAACCATATATCAAATCTAACTTGGTAACTTTTCAGTATTTCTGAGAAATTCAGTCATTGACATTTATTTATTTCCTACCACCTTTTGGCACCAGTCAATTTTGGGGGGGATCACTTATTATCATCTACAGCTGTAGGATCTTAATTTGATGTAGGATCTTAACTCTGTGGTTGCTGAGAATTTTCATGATTACATAAATTCACTGAATACTCATACTAAATCACAATCATATTAACATTGCATTTTTTTTAAATCTCCTTTTTCTCCCCAATTGGTATTAGTTACTCATGGCTGCAACTCCCGTACGGACTCGGGAGAGGTGAAGGTTGAGGGCCATGCGCCAAATACAACAGGTGTACATTGAAATGCTTACTTACTAGCCCTTAACTAACAGTTTTTAAAAAAGTAAGATAAGAATAACAAATAATTAAAGAGCAGCAGTAAATAACAATAGCGGGGCTACCGGTACAGAGTCAATGTGCTGGGGCACTGGTGTCGAGGTAATATGTATATATAGGTAGTTATTAAAGTGACTATGCATCGATAATAACCTTAGAGTAGCAGCAGCGTAGAAGAGGGAGGGGGGGGGGGGCAATGCAAATAGTCTGGGTAGCCATTTGATTAGCTGTTCAGGAGTCTTATGGCAGAAGCTGTTTAGAAGCCTCATAGACCAAGACTTGGTGCTCCGGTACTGCTTGCCGTGTGGTAGCAAAGAGAACAGTCTATGACTAGGGTGGCTGGAGTCTTTGAACATTTTTAGGGCCTTCCTCTGACACCGCCTGGTATAGAGATCCTGGATGGCAGGAAGCTGGGCCGTACGCACTACCCTCTGTAGTGCCTTGCGGTCGGAGGCTGAGCAGTTGCTGTACCAGGCAGTGATGCAATCTGTCAGGATGCTCTCGATGTTGCAGCTGTAAAACGTTTTGAGGATCTGAGGACCCATGCCAAATCTTTTCAGTCTCCTGAGGGAGAATCGGTTTTGTGCCCTCTTCACAACTGTCTTGGTGTGCTTGGACCATGTTTGTTGGTGCTGTGGACACCAAGGAACTTGAAGCTCTCAACCTGCTCTCCACTACAGCCCTGTCGATGAGAATGGGGGCGTGCTCGGTCCTCCTTTTCCTGTAGTCGACAATCATCTCCTTTGTCTTGATCACGTTGAGGGAGATGTTGTCCTTGCACCACACGGTCAGGTCTCTAACCTCCCTATAGGCGGTCTCATCGTTGTCAGTGAGCAGGCCTACTACTGTTGTCATCAGCAAACTTAATGATGGTGTTGGAGTCGTGCCTTGCCGTGCAGTCATGAGTGAACAGGGAATACAGGAGGGGACTGAGCATGCACCCCTGAGGGGCCCCCGTGTTGAGATTCAGTGTGGTGGATGTGTTGTTACCTACCCTTACCACCTGGGGCAGGCCCGTCAGGATGTCCAGGATCCATTTGCAGAGGGAGGTGTTTAGTCCCAGGGTCCTTAGCTTAGTGATGAGCTTTGTCTGGCCCTGCGGCTTTGTGAATGTTGACCTGTTTAAATGTCTTACATCGGCTGTGGAGAGCGTATTCAGTCGTCCAGAACAGCTGATGCTCTCATGCATGTTTCAGTGTTACCTGCCTCGAAGCAAGCATGGAAGTTATTTAGTTCGCCTGGTAGGCTCGTGTCACTGGGAAGCTCTCGGCTGTGCTTCCCTTTGTAGTCTGTAATAGTTTGCAAGCCCTGCCACATCCGATGAACGTCGGAGCCGGTGTAGTACGATTCGATCTTAGTCCTGTATTGACGCTTTGCCTGTTTGATGGATTGTCGGAGGGCATAGCGGGATTTCTTATAAGCTTCCGGGTTAGAGTCCCGCTCGTTGAAAGCGGCAGCTCTACCCATTAGCTCAGTGCGAATGTTGCCTGTAATCCATGGCTTCTGATTGGGGTATGTACGTACAGTCACTGTGGGGATGACGTCCTTGATGCACTTATTGTTAAAGCCAATGACTGATGTTGTGTACTCTTCAATGCCATTGGAAGAATCCCGGAACATATTCCAGTCTATGCTAGCAAAAGTCCTATAGTTTAGCATCTGCTTCATCTGACCACTTTTTTTTATAGACCGAGTCACTGGTGCTTCCTGCTTTAATTTTAGCTTGTAAGCAGGAATCAGGTTAGATTTGCCAAATGGAGGGCGAAGGAGAGCTTTGTATCAGTCTCTGTGTGTGGAGTAAAGGTGGTCTAGTTTGCATATTTTAACATGCTAATAAAAATTTGGTAAAACTGATTTAAGTTTCCCTGCATTAAAGTCCCCGGCCACTAGGAGTGCCACCTCTGGATGAGCATTTTCCTGTTTGCTTATGGTTGTATACAGCTCATTGAGTGTGGTTTTAGTGCCAGCATCGGTCTGTGGTACGGTATGTAGACAGCTACAAAAAATACAGAAACTCTGTAGGTAGATAATGTGGTCTACAGTTTATCATGAGATACTCTACCTCAGGTGAGCAAAACCTTGAGACTTCCTTAGATATCGTGCACCAGCTGTTTACATATATGCATAGGCCCCTGCCCCGGGTCTTACCAGAGGCTGCTATTATCTTACTTTTGGCCAGCTAATAGCCTAACGACTGATCAAGCAAAATCATGGACTAATGTTCAAATCCTGTTGCTGCAGGAGGATTATTTTTGCTCTGACTATAGGTCAAATTAAGATCCCACCCCTGTACCTTCTCAAATGGAAATTTTGTTTTTCTTTTGCAGCTTTTGTTATACACATCAATTTCCCCTAAATTAAAAATAAAACACCCATTTTGGAAAAGTGTTCAGTTCCCTAACTCTAAGCACAGTTAAGACCATGTTTTGCAATGATTTGAAATAATTCCTTTTGTGTGTTTAACCAAACATGTTCTGGTTTAGTTTTAGTGTATATAAATAAACAAAGCTGTGTGAACCACAGATGTTAGTTTGAGGACAGCCTGCAAAGTTTGTCTACTCCCACCAGAAGAATGCTAGGCAGCATAGAACATGCCAGGGTTTTTCTGGATCAAAATGGGGCTTAGGTGGTGGGCGTGGCCAATGATACGGTCATCGACAGAACATTTGAGGCCCCCCTGTTGGCTGCAGTGTCAAACTTCAGCTGTTTTAAAGCTAATTTCCTGCAATTCTACAAAATGTGACGTGTTTGAGTTAATGTTGCAGTTTGAAAGCTACATTTCCTGCAATTCTACACCTTGCCATGGGTCTGAGGGAAAATGTGCAGTTTTAAAGAATATATCCTGCAATTATAGACATTTTGCTATGGCTGATATTATGAGTGACTCAAACATCATAGCAAAATCACTGGGGGCCACATGCCATGACAAAAATACTCCTAATTTCATAATTCTTTAAAATTTGAAATTGAAAATTTCTCTACTTTTATATCTGGTTTAAAAGTCATTTTATGCAGAAATCGCCCTGCAATTTCCTGGTTGCTAAAACTCTAATTTGCCTGATTTCAGTTAGTATAGTGTAGAAAATTATTGGACCATCTAAACTGCTGTGAAATATATTTTTCATAACCAAAAATATTACTTAACGGGAAGCATAGAAATAGTGCACATAGAACATATCTACTGCTTCTTGGACTTGCTTTCAAGAAGAATTATAGATTTATAACTCACCATTCTATGTGAAATTGGTTGCGTGGCCAAAAAAGCTACATATTTAAGTTTACACTAAACGTTTTCCCACCATGATTGCATTTTTTTTTTTTTACTGTTTGAACATGGGCAGTCCGATAAAACACTTGGGTGCGGCATGCCCAAGTCTTTTCAATACAGAAGAAAACCTTGCATGCAGTGCCCTGGCTATAATAAAATATAATCACTACATGTTGCTTGGATGGACTTAATTTTGACAGTAAATGAAGACATTCTATTAGGAATCACTCATGTAAAGTAAGTATAGTTCCACCAAGCCTTTTGTCAAGATCAGAACATTCAAGCAATCATTATGTACCCCTGAAGAAACTTAGTTTATATCCATTAAATTACTGTATATGCACGGCTTAATTTTTACAAGTTTACTATTCCATTAGTCGGCACCGCCAACATTTTTTTGAGGGGTGTGTGTGTCAACTCGTGCTTTTTTTCAAGAACAGAACATGAACTGGGGACCACCTGTAATTTAGTGTATAAAGCTGAGAAGTGTTCACTTTTCAATCTTCATGAAGTTGTAGATTAGACAATGACCCATGATGGCTATAATCACCCATCCACTCAGAACATTCCAGATAGTACATACCAAATGTTATGTGCCTGATAAATGATTACATCTCAAAATTTGACACATTTGCTCCCTGAAACCTAACCTAGCACTTTGGGCTAAGCTGCCTTGGCCTGTACCACAGGTATAGTTAGCTTTGCCCTACAACATCCCCATGACATACCTATCCCTCCTCTGGCTCTCTACCTCCTCAAAGAGGAACAGCGATTTAGTCAATGATTTACAGTCACTAGTTCTTTTTTTGACCTTTTTGTTTGAAAGTTTGTGCCTAGTATACTTTTACAGTGATCTCTTAATCGCCCCAAAGATATGCCGGAAATGTGTTTGGCTCAGGAGCAGACTGAAGTCAAGGGGAAGGTATGTTTTTGCAGCTGAAAGATTCCAGCTTGATTTCTTAAGGGTTGAATTCTTGCACGCTGCCCCCCTCTCCCCTCCCTACCTCACAGACTGCATATTTTTAATTCCAGGTCTCAGGTATGCACAGTCAGATAGTATGGATTGCACTGGCCATGTCATCTAATAAACGCCACTACCTAAAGCCTCGCATTCAGCAGAGATTTACCCTGTATTCATTTACCATGTGCTTTACCTCTTTGTCTGTTCATGGATGTTGCAACTCTCCAGGTGTTATTCCATTGTACTATAACATAAGTAGTAGCTACTGCTGTAAAATACTAACAAGATATGGTGAAGTGACTCTTCTCAATAGTAGTTAATAGCTAAACACTTCCTTGTAGTCACTGGAAGCATTTCTTCTAAGGTACATTAAGCAGCGGGTAATCAGTCTCGTCATTAAATGCAAAGGTTATTTATGTTTTCCTGTCCATTGTTTTTCAGACGAGTGTTATTTCATTTGTGTCGTTGTAACTTAGCTTTTTTTTGTGTACAAAAATATTTTCATAGCATTACTTCCACTTTTTTTCAACCATGTTAATATCGTTGAATACCAAAGGCATTAGAGAATGTGCTGTAATTCTGCAGTAGTTTCATTGCTTGGTTAGAAGGGTGGTTTTTGACTGGGGGAGAATCAGCTGGGTTCTAATGACACTCAACCTGCCACAGCAAACAGTCATTACCCAAAACCACACTCTGGGTCAGTCAATCCTCAACTGCCAACCAGTGTTGACTTTGCATCCATTTCCTCCAATAACGTAGGCCATTTTATATTTGACATTTTGTATTTAGTTATAGTACTGAATTTGGGGACTTGTCAGACACTCTGTTCAGAAAGGCAAGTAAAGAAACACACTTACAAACTACTCCTACACTTTGGATGCCATCGTGCTTAGCCACATGCGTTACACTTCTGACACCAAATGTTGCAAATTTATGGGGTAGCCGTCTGGGACTTGCATTTGTGAGTCCAAGACCTTTGCCATTAAACCAAGGAAGGTCCAAGCCTCTTGAAAAGGTTGTTAGGTGTTGTACGGAGAATGATTGTTAGAATTGAGCTGCTATTTAAAGTCAGTCACAGTCCAGACTCTATTGAACATGTACAGCTGTACATTAATTGGCAAATCAGCTTCTGTTCTCAACATGTTATCATTTCTTGTGATCTATCTAATGGTAGAGAGCTGGTTGCCATTTTATGGTATCAGTGGTGGTTTATTTTGGGAAACAGACTGCATGTAACTTGCTTGTGCTTTGAACCATGTTGCTACTAGAGATGCCTTTTGTCATTTTACATGAATGAAAACAACATGAATGTATTAGTGTCATGTGTTGCACAAGCTTTGGTGTTCCCTGTATTGTGCTTGAGCAGTGACCAGTCATAACATAGCTGTAAGACTAATGGGACACACCTATAACAAGGTAGAGCAGTTTCCATGACTGCATTAGAGAATGCCATAAATCTAGATTATTTTAAGAGCTTTTTTGGGGGGGGAAAGCACCTTTTTGAGGAGTGGGAAAGACATGGAAATGAACACAGTGAGTGGGGCACTCAGAGGAGAGGGGGAGCTGGAGAGGGGAGGGTTAGGGAGTGCATGTGTGTGTTTGAGGGAGAGCGAGGGAGAGAGTGAAAAGGAGGGAGGGAGAAATATAAGAGACAGAAATAGAGGGGAAGGTAACACAGCAGATTACTTCCCTGCCAGGCTCACCATGTTTCTGTTGCAGACTGTGACTGTTATTTCTCTGACTGTCATTCTCCTGGGCTCGGTGGAAGGTAAGACACAATAACACCTACAGTGTATACCGTTAGCAGCATGCACCCTGCTGGGAGCCAGTTTAGCAGGGAAGCGAAGGAGAGCAAGCGAGAGGAGAGGGGAAGAGGGAATACTGGAGCAGCAGCAGGGAGAGCTATGGATGTAAATAGAGGGCTAGAATGAAGACTGATTTCACATCAAAACATTGAACGCTAATAACAAGCTAACTGAAAACCTCAGACTTTAATGGGGGAAAAAATTATATCAATGACAAGGTTCAGAGCAGCTTTCATATGACACGCATATGGTAACTGTTTATCTCAGCTAATATTATTGTGCTAACTCACTCTGGTTGGATGAAAAGCCTTGTCATGTAGTCACAGTGCCACTGGCATAACAGCACATTATGGGGGATCATGGGATGTTCTAACTCCTTCTGGCTGTCTGCACTCTAGATGACATATCCTGTCAAAAAGAGCAACCGTTACATATGAACCTTAGTCTAACTATACTGTATAGAACAGTGCAGTGAAATGCCTTACATTCCTACTAATATATGTGTGTTATAATCTACAGTATCATAACAACCCTCCTTATGAGCCAATAGCAATCATATAGCCTTCATATACTGTAAGTGTGCTTTGACGAATTTTGACTTAAGCGTTTGCCTCTCCATCTCTCTCTCTCTCCCCCAACCCTCTCTCCCACCCTCTCTCTCAGGTAACGGGGTACAGATGCAGAGAGATGTTCAGTGCTGTATGCAGTACTCCCAGGGGAAAGTGCGCACCAAAGACGTGCTGAGGTTTGAGGTACAGACGGAGGGGCCAGACTGCAGTATAAAAGCCATCATGCAAGTATTTCAACTATCCCGAAGCAACTCTCAGACATGGAAAATATGTCTCTCAGAGCTAAGAGGCATTGTCATCTATCCAGGTCCTGTTATGGCTCATGTTCTACTATAATTGCCAGGGAAGTGAGGAAGGAAATATGTGGGAATAATAAGCCATACCCCCCAAAAAATTATCCTCACTAGCCAACTTTGTTGAGTCTTTGGTTCAGAGAAGGCTTTATTAAAACCATGCTGCATATCTACAGTTTGTACTGTATGTTTCAGTTGGAAGGTTGTCGTGGTGAATGTTCTTTGTCTGTGTTGTTGTGGCTGCAGACTGTACACCAAGAAGGCGGTGAAGTGTGCTGACCCCAGAGACCGAAAGGTCAAGAGGTTACTGAGGAAGTTGCTCCAGAGGCAGAGGACCAAAGCACATAGGATCATGTGGCTCTACCCTCATGGCAACCTGCCAGTCATGTCGGAGGTGGGAAATATGCACTGTGTTTATACACACAGGGCTCAATTCAATCTAACCCACACTGCAGTTATACTACATTAAGATACTACATAAACATTCCTATGGTGGGAGTGATTGAACATCCAAAAGGCATTATTAGAAAGAGTGGAAATATTAGCTTTATTCAAAAGTGTGCTGTAGACTTTTACCCCTGATTATGTCTCCATAGACAATGGTTTTCCACATTTGAGTACACTGCTGAACAGTTTTATTTTCTCTATCAGGACAAGAAGGATGGGTGGGATGCCTTCCATGTGGAATGAGTGTGAGGTTGTTGTTACCACGAGAATTATTGTCATAGGTGACATGTGTTCTTCCTTTTACTCCAGCAATATTGTATTGTCTCTATGATCTAAAGCATGTAACGTTTATGGTGCACTTAAATTACCCTTAAATTGCCCTTTGGGGACAATAAAGATTTATTGAACCCGAACTATCTCTCCTGTCATTGCAGGCCAAGTAAACTTCCGGCGGCTTGTCATTCTAACTCAGCCAAGCTTTCTGACTCTCCAGTCGTCTCGTGTCAATATCTCCCTGGGAGTGTGGTGGCGGAGCTGTCATTGCCATACAGTCCATGAGAGGTTTTGATATATAGCTAAATGTATTTTACACTGACTGTCGCTAACTATGCCAAAGTATTATGCTAAGTATTTCTGATTACTCTAGCCCAAGAAACCAGTCTTCACCGTCTGTGTATACCTGTTCAATGTATACCTGTTCAATGTATACCTGTTCAATTTATACCTGTTCAATGTATACCTGTTCAATTTCCTAGAGAGCTTGTTCTCGCCTGAAACACAATGTAATGTAGAAAAATGCACTGTCTGTTTAAACACGACATCTGAAGTGGATCTTTTCTAAATAAATGGACCTGAAAGAATGAGATGTTCTTCCTTTTTGTAGCCTAGGCTCAATCTATAATATAGGTCAGTGGATTACTCAAAGTATTACTGTGTTTATATTTAATTGGTTCAAGTAGCTACTCAATGATTTCTTATAGGTGCAGTTGTAACAGTAAGTGCTATAAAACACGGCTGTATTAATAGCCCATAGAAGCAGCGTGTATATGTACACACAAAGGTGGTGTTGGTTCCTCTCTGGCTGAGGCCCCACGCTGCTTCTGTTTACTGGCCCTGGGTGGGTGCACTCTGTTTGATGTCGAGGTACCCAGCACCTTCACTCAAAGACAAAAGGTAATTGATGCTTCCCATAGCGTTGAGCTTCTGGCTCAACACTGTTTGAGACGCCCAAAACGGCTCTGGGACTCCATTTGACAGTTCATTCATTTTGGTGAAGGCAGCTTGACACCATATCGCTACCTAGAGGTTTAGACCAACAATGGGGAGACTTTATTCAATGAGAGGCAGAACTGGAAGTGTGAAGCCAACTGGAATGTAATGCAGGTGTTCAGTCCTGCAGTTTAGACTGGTCGTGAGGAAGAATCCATGGAGACTGAGGGCCAAAAACAGGAGATTCTCCACCAGGGGTAGCCAGAAAACGGGAAGATACCACCACGCCCTGGGGAATCTCTTGACCACATCTATTACACTCCAGAGATAAACACAATTGTCAATTCCTGAGACATTTATTTGTTGCAACTGCTATTCTTCCAACAAAATACTGATAATGACACTTCCCAAAAGCAATTCAAATTTGAGCCATCTCACAAAAACATAAATCAACTATTTAATACATTAAACAAGAGTCACACATTACAACAATATGCTCTCAACCACGGTCAGGTTTAGTTTTTACGTAACTACATACACAGTAGGCCTACTTACTTTTAAAACCTTTCGCACTTAACATTCAACTTAATTGCTTTCAAATTATGTTTTAGGCATAATTTTTCCACTTTTTTCAACAGTCAAATCAAAGAGAAAAGTCATAATCAAATGTACCACATCTGGCTATAGTGCTTTCATCGATAAAGCACCAGACGTTGAACTGAAATGGCCAGGTAAGATTACAGCATCAAGGAAAGGGAATATCTGGTGAACTTTTTAGTTCTGATTCAAGAAATACATGAAGATCTCCCTTCTATTCTACAAATGGATATTCAACCCTCACATTGAAAAGACTCGCAACACTCAAACAAAGAGGGATGGATTCAAGCCCTAAAATATAAACCATAGCAACATTGGGGGAGAAACATATCAAGTAATTCAGTAGGCTATGTAACATTCTTTTGTCCATCTTTACTACACACAGAACCATACAACAGCCCCAATGATATCAACATTCCTATTCAAAGCAAGCATACAGTAATACTTTCACATACTTCAGACTTAAGTGACTAGTACCAAAATATGTTCAGTTAAGTAACACTAGTTAATACTTTGTTACAAATATTGTTTTGAAAAACAAAGTCTAACCCCAATTTAGCTCAATAAGTAACATAGAAATCACCAAAGTATAAAACAGATATCGGTACAAATATTTACTGTATACATTCACGTTGATTCAATTGACAGATCAAGTAAACTACAGTACATTACATCATAAATTCAATACTTGTTTTTGAAACTGTAGAAAAAAATGCTTATCAAAGTTGGTAGCACGGATAATATGGAATAAAAATGACCTCTTGGTAATGTTTGGGGCAGAAAATAAAATGACTCAAGAGAAAGCATAATGTACACTTGAATGTTAGAGGTAGATTCACATTAAAAAGAATAACCACCAACTTAAAGTGGCAAAATATAGAACAATAAACTAAAAATCAAGCCATGCAACAGAACCAGCTAATTGATTGTGAGTATACAAAT
Source organism: Oncorhynchus gorbuscha (assembly GCF_021184085.1). Classification (NCBI taxonomy): domain Eukaryota; kingdom Metazoa; phylum Chordata; class Actinopteri; order Salmoniformes; family Salmonidae; genus Oncorhynchus; species Oncorhynchus gorbuscha. The sequence goes on from NC_060187.1 coordinate 41,073,410, forward strand.
GGATATCCCATTTATTCACAAATTCTAAAAAGGCCATTGAATGGCATTTATTTTCTTGCTCATGAAAATCAATCCTATACAGAGTACATAACAACAGTCAAAAGTGGTCTCTACTGTTATGAACACATAAAATAAGTGAAAACAATATAGTAGCTAGATATCTATGAGAAATTTGATTTCACCTGTCCAGTTATTTCACATCAGTTTCCTCTAGACCAGGTATTCCCAAACTGGGGATTCCGTCGGGGGTATGCCAAATACAAATGTGATACATTTTTAACAAAGAAAAATAAAATATTCACATTTTCAAATGGTCCATTTATATTTCCCAACAGGGCTATACATTTGGGTAAGGTTTATTTCTCGCCTGAGTAGCCTCGTTTCACTGCCAAAAATAAAATGAAACCATCTAGTGTTCAGCAAAATAACAACACGAGGTCAAATACAAGTAGCCTACTCAAATAATTAACATCCAATCACATTAACCGTTACTCTCTCGCGGGAATTCCACTAACGGTCCGTATGTAGCCAAACGTAGCTGCTGCTCATTCCACTTGTAAGGCCCTCGTCCATAGAGACACACCAGCAGTACTACACCTGTCAACGACACAAGTTGTTCTGCTTCCACAAGCACATCCAATGCTAGCATCAGTAATTCTACATTTGTGAATCTGTTGCAGCCGAAGAGCTTCTGCCCCAAACAACAGACGGATAATGGACCATCGAAGAGGAGGAAATATGATGAGAACTAAATGGGGTTCATTTATATTGGGAGTAGTGCCTTTCCTCAGCCACGGTGTGTTATATGTGCAAAAAGCAACAGATACCATTAATAAGAAGGGGCTAGAAGGATCTTATATGGTGAGCTACCGAGTGGCTAGGACAGGCAAGCCCCATACTATTGTGGAGGACTTCATTCTTCCTGCTGCTGCAGATATGGCTGGGACAATGCTGGGGTAAAGGCCAAAAAAACTATACAGACAAAAACTTCTTCAAACACTGTTTCACGACGCACCAGTGACATGGCAGGAGATGTTTTGAAACAATAACGGCTTCGCTTACAAGCCAGTGAATTCTATGTGTTACAGCTGGCACAGCTCCTGGTATATGTCCGTTATGTTTACGGGGAGTCAATTAAGGAAGACATCCTCCTCTGGAAACCAGGACAACAGGAGAGGATATTTTTAAGGAACTGGACAGCTTTGTGACATCAAATGGACTTTGGTGGTCAAGATATGTTGGTATCTGTACTAATGGCGCAAAAGCCATGACAGGGAGACACAGTGGAGTGGTAAAGCACATGGGTAAACTGCAGCATCCACCGAGAGGCTCTTGCTGCCAAGGGAATGCCTGACAGCTTGAAAGACGTTTTGGACACTACAGTGAAAATTGTTAACTTTGATAAAGCAAGGCCCCTGAACTCTTGTGTATTTTCTGCACTATGCAACGATACGGGCAGCGATCATGTAATGCTTTTACAACATACAGAAGTGCGCTGGTTACCAAGGGGGAAAGTATTGACACATTTTTTTAAATTGAGAGACGAGCTTAAAGTTCTTTACTGGCCATAATCTTCACATGTCTGACCACTTGCATGATGACGAGTTTCTCACATGACTGTCCTATCTGGGTGATGTTTTTTCTCGCCTGAATGATCAGAATCTAGGATTACAGGGACTCTCCGCAACTATATTCAATGTGCGGGACAAAATTGAGTCTATGATTAAGAAGATGGAGCTCTTCTCTGTCTGCATTAACAAGGACAACACACAGGTCTTTCCATCATTGTATGATTTTTTTGTGCAAATTAACTCAAAGCTTACGGACAATGTCAAATGTGACATAGCGAAGCACATGAGTGAGTTGGGTGCCCAACTACGTAAGTACTTTCCCGAAACGGATGACACAAACAACTGGATTCGTTATCCCTTTCATGCCCTGCCTCCAGTCCACTTATCGATATCTGAACAAGAGAGCCTCATCGAAATTGCCACAAGCTGTTCTGTGAAAATGTTATTTAATCAGAAGCCACTGACAGATTTCTTTATTGGGCTGCGCTCAGAGTATCCGCACATCGCGCTGTTAAGACACTGATGCCCTTTGCAACCACATACCTATGTGAGAGTGGATTCTCGGCCCTCACTAACATGAAAACTAAATACAGGCACAGAATGTGTGTGGAAAATGATTTAAGACTGAGACTCTCTCCAATACAACCCAACATTGCAGAGTTATGTGCATCCTTTCAAGCACACCCTTCTCATTAACCTGTGGTGAGTAATTCACAATTTTAGATGAACAAATAAAGTTCATATGTAAGATGGCTAAATAAAGAGCTAAATTATTTATTATGAATATATTATTATTTGTGCCCTGGTCCTAAAAGTGACCTCTTCGTCACTTCCCACTAGCAGGGTTGTGACAAAAACTCACACTCATTTTTATGTTTAATAAATGTATCATATAATGTGTGTGTGGCAGGCTTACAATAATGGCAAAAAACAACATTTGAGAGTGCGCTGACCCTGGTGCTAGAGGGGGTACAGCTGGAGGTTGAATGTTTGAAGGGGCAAGGGACTATAAAAAGTTTGGAAACCACTGCTCTAGACAATTGAGATGCATCTCAGATTTGGACTGAAAGGACCAAAACAGTTGATATGAGTTGATATGGTTAACAGTGTCAAAACCTCCAGCCACTATCCCTACAGTGTTTGCAGATCTGACGTTACCCAGATAAGTGTTAGCAATATGGTGATGGCTCCACCTAGGCATCCAATAGCTTTCCCCATATTGCTTACACCTATCCAGTTCCTCCATATCTACAAACACTGAAGAAGTACGGTAGCGGATAGTGGATGCTTTCAGACTGTCGTAACCCCTACATGGGGGTCTCACTGTTGCGATGCTTCACTGAGTCGTTTTTCTGGCAGATGAGCTGGTAGGGCTTCTCATTCTCTTCAATCACTGAGTTGCCCACCTCAACATCCTGGCTCTGCAACTCCTGGCGAGACAGGTGCTCCACGATGCCTGCCCCGATAGAGTCCCCCAGCACGTTGGTGGTAGTCCTTAAGCGATCCCTGCACAGGTATACCCACATTATATAGTGCACGCACAAACACACACATTGACTCTGAACTGGTACGCCCTGTATATAGCCCCGCTACTGTTAATTACTGCTGCTCTTACTCATTTTTATTTTTTCATAGGTATTTTCTTAAAACGGTATTGTTGGTTAAGGGCTTGTAAGTAAGCACTTCACTGTAAGGTTGTATATCCATATATCCACCTGTTGTATTCGGTGCATGTGAAAAATGCAAATTGATTTGATTTGCACACGCACACATGCACACACACACACACACACACACACACACACACACACACACACACACACACACACACACACACACACACACACACACACACACACACACACACACACAGACGCTTCGTCAGGGTCTCAACCCCTGCTCAGCCATACAAAAACACAAGGCAGTCTTTGGGGTAATCCACCCACCAGTAATCAACCCAAAATGTATTCAAATGGTTTCCAGCCACAATACAACACCACTGCACAAAATTAGATAGGGCTAGTTGTAAACACTTAATTAATTACAATAATCTGATGTGCATAATGCATCAATAACCTGTTCTAGTGGGGTGGCGGCCTCATAGTGACATTTAGGCAGACTTACAGGAACCAATCCACAGCAATGATCAGCGTTATGTCCTCTGTGGGTAGTCCCACCGATGTCAATACGATTACCATGGTAACCAGACCAGCCTGTGGGATGCCTGCTGCGCCGATGCTGGCAGCTGTTGCTGTGATACTGTGGAGGAGGTGGCGACAGCGCCATTTAATAACAGAGACAAACACACACACATTGGGGAGTGATATGGATATAGAGAAGTATAAATCAACACTCCACGGTAGAGGTTAACCCTCTTGGTAGTGAAGTCAATAGAAGAAAGTCAATAACATGGAGGAGTTCGGCAAAGACCACAAAATCAATCTTATCAAGACCAAGAAAAGTCTTTGTTATTTTCTCTCCTTCCACTAATGTGGACATAAAATTAGCTGATATAGCCTTTACAAGTATTTTACTGTAAGATTAGTTCGCATTAACATGACTTAATAGGTCTGATAGTTGAAGGGCAACGGCCTTGCAGGTTGAATCAAGGCCTTTTTATTAACTGACCTCCCACAAAGTGTTCTCATGAATAGGGCCCTCTCTGATGAACTGGCACTGAACGCAGGGGCACCCCAGGGGTGTGTCCTTTCACCATTGTTGTTCTCTATCTACACTAGTGAGATGAAAATCCAAGGAAACTATATGAGCCTTTTCAAGTATGCGGATGACATGACTCTGGTGAGACTATTTTTCAAAGATGCTAAGGGGACAGCAATTTTAAACTGGCCAACAACTTTCAATAAAGGTGCCGGTCAAGTGCCCTCCACATCAGTGTGGACAAGACAAAGGAGCTGATCATCAATGGCAACAACCTGCCAATGTCCCAAACACTATCTCTGAATGACCAACCAGTGGAGGTGGTTGAGTGTTTCAAATACTTAGGGACACAAATTGATGACAAGCTGAGCTTTACAGAGAATGCAACATATTTTTTTAAAGCAAGCCAACACCTGTTTTTAATCGGGAAATTGAAAGAGGTTTGGGGTCAGCCAGGTTGTGGAGAGGGTGTACAGCAATCTGGTGGAGAGCTTCTTCATGTTTAATATGATGTTCAGTCTGGTATGGTAATCTGAGCGTGAGGAGCAAAAGCAAACTGACCAGAATAGTAAACACAGCCAGCAAAGTAACTGGTCGACCACAGGTACATTTGAGCAATCTGTCCACAAGGCAAACAAAAGGAAGCCACTGGCTGTCGTTGGCAATCCCTCCCACCCTCTACACCCTCAGTTTGAGAGGCTTCCCTTTGGCCGGCACTTCAGAATGCCCATGGCCAAGAACAATGTGTTTAAACATTAATTAGTTGATTGTGCTGTTGGACTACCAAATGCAACATAAATTGTATCGGTATATACACTTATCTATTTTTCTATTTAACAGTGCAGTTGGGGCAGTGGTCAGTTGTGAGTGAATCTATCAATGTCCTCTATGTTTCCAGTGTATGCAGTATGGGGTCGAGACCCTGGGCAACTGGGTTCTGGACTTTCTGACGGGCCGCCCCCAGGTGGTGAGTGTAGGTAACAACATCTCCACCCCGCTGATCCTCAAAACTGGGGCCCCACAAGGGTGCGTTCTGAGCCCTCTCCTCCAACACAATCATCAAGTTTGCAGATGACACTACAGTGGTAGGCTTGATTACCAACAACGACGAGACGGCCTACAGGGAGGAGGTGAGGGCCCTCGGAGTGTGGTGTCAGGAAAATAACCTCACACTCAACGTCAACAAAACATGAGATGATTGTAGACTTCAGGAAACAGCAGAGTGAGAACCCCCCTATCCACATCGACGGGACAGTAGCGGAGAAGGTAGTAAGTTCCTCGGCGTACACATCATGGACAAACTGAATTGGTCCACCCACACAGACAGTGTGGTGAAGAAGGCGCAGTAGCGCCTCTTCAACCTCAGGGGGCTAAATAAATTCGGCTTGTCACCAAAAGCACTCTCAAACTTTTACAGATGCACAATCGAGAGCATCCTGTCGGGCTGTATCATCGCCTGGTACGGCAACTGCTCCGCCCTCAACCGTAAGGCTCTCCAGTAAGGCTCTCCAGAGGGTAGTAAGGTCTGCACAACGCATCACCGGGGGCAAACTACCTGCCCTCGAGGACACCTCCAGAGAATGATTTATTTCAGATTTGATTTCTTTCATCACATTCCCAGTGGGTCAGAAGTTTACATACACTCAATTAGCATTTGGTAGCATTGCCTTAAAATTGTTTAACTATGGGTCAAACGTTCCACACAATTTTATTTCATTTTATTTCACCTTTATTAAACCAGGTAGGCAAGTTGAGAACAAGTTATCAATTACAATTGGGACCTGGCCAAGATAAAGCAAAGCAGTTCGACATATACAACAACATAGAGTTACACATGGAGTAAAATAAACACACAGTCAATAAAACAGTAGAAAAACAAGTCTATATACAATGTGAGCAAGTGAGGTGAGATAAGGGAGGTAAAGGCAAAAAAGGCCATGGTGGCGAAGTAAATACAATATAGCAAGTAAAACACTGGAATGATTGATTTGCAGTGGAAGAATGTGCAAAGTAGTGATATAAATAATGGGGTGCAAAGGAGCAAAATAAATAAATAAATAAATACAGTAGAGAAAGAGGTAGTTGTTTGGGCTAAATTATAGATGGGCTATGTACAGATGCAGTAATCTGTGAGCTGCTCTGACAGCTGGTGCTTAAAGCTAGTGAGGGAGATGTGTTTCCAGTTTCAGAAATGTTTGTAGTTCGTTCCAGTCATTGGCAGCAGAGAACTGGAAGGAGAGGCGGCCAAAGGAAGAATTGGTTTTGCGGGTGACCAGAGAGATATACCTGCTGGAGCGTGTGCTACAGGTGGGTGCTGCTATGGTGACCAGCGAGCTGAGATAAGGGGGGACTTTACCAAGCAGGGTCTTGTAGATGACCTGGAGCCAGTGGGTTTGGCGACGAGTATGAAGCGAGGGCCAGCCAACGAGAACGTACATGTCGCAGTGGTGGGTAGTATATGGGGCTTTGGTGACAAAACGGATGGCACTGTGATAGACTGCATCCAATTCATTGAGTAGGGTATTGGAGGCTATTTTGTAAATGACATCGCCGAAGTCGATGATTGGTAGGATGGTCAGTTTTACAAGGGTATGTTTGGCAGCATGAGTGAAGGATGATTTGTTGTGAAATAGGAAGCCAATTCTAGATTTAACTTTGGATTGGAGATGTTTGATGTGAGTCTGGAAGGAGAGTTTACAGTCTAACCAGACACCTAGGTATTTGTAGTTGTCCACATATTCTAAGTCAGAGCCGTCCAGAGTAGTGATGTTGGACAGGCGGGCAGGTGCAGCCAGCGATCGGTTGAAGAGCATGCATTTAGTTTTACTTGTATTGAAGAGCAATTGGAGGCCACGGAAGGAGAGTTGTATGGCATTGAAGCTCGCCTGGAGGGTTGTTAACACAGTGTCCAAAGAAGGGCCAGAAGAATACAGAATAGTGTCGTCTATGTAGAGGTGGATCAGAGACTCACCATCAGCAAGAGCGACATCATTTATGTATACAGAGAAGAGAGTCGGTCCAAGAATTGAAACTTGTGGCACCCCCATAGAGACTGCCAGAGGCCCGGACAACAGACCCTCCGATTTGACACACTGAACTCTATCAGAGAAGTAGTTGGTGAACATGGCGAGGCAATCATTTGAGAAACCAAGGCTGTCGAGTCTGCCAATGAGGATGTGGTGATTGACAGAGTCGAAAGCCTTGGCCAGGTCAATGAATATGGCTGCACAGTACTGTTTCTTATCGATGGCGGTTAAGATATCGTTTAGGACCTTGAGCGTGGCTGAGGTGCACCCATGACCAGCTCTGAAACCAGATTGCATAGCGGAGAAGGTATGGTGGGATTCGAAATGGTCGGTAATCTGTTTGTTGACTTGACTTTCGAGGACCTTAGAAAGGCAGGGTAGAATATATATAGGTCTGTAGCAGTTTGGGTCAAGAGTGTCCCCCCCTTTGAAGAGGGGGATGACCGCAGCTGCTTTCCAATCTTTGGGAATCTCAGACGACACGAAAGAGAGGTTGAACAGGCTATTAATAGGGGTGGCAACAATTTCGGCAGATAATTTTATTATTATTATTATTATTATTATAGACATTGTGTCCTCCTCCCAGAGCGCTAAGAACCTTGGCGTGATCCTGGACAACACCCTGTCGTTCTCAACTAACATCAAGGCGGTGGCCCGTTCCTGTAGGTTCATGCTCTACAACATCCGCAGAGTACAACCCTGCCTCACACAGGAAGCGGCGCAGGTCCTAATCCAGGCACTTGTCATCTCCCGTCTGGATTACTGCAACTCGCTGTTGGCTGGGCTCCCTGCCTGTGCCATTAAACCCCTACAACTCATCCAGAACGCCGCAGCCCGTCTAGTGTTCAACCTTCCCAAGTTCTCTCACGTCACCCCGCTCCTCCGCTCTCTCCACTGGCTTCCAGTTGAAGCTCGCATCCGCTACAAGATCATGGTGCTTGCCTACGGAGCTGTGAGGGGAACGGCACCTCAGTACCTCCAGGCTCTGATCAGGCCCTACACCCAAATAAGGGCACTGCGTTCATCCACCTCTGGCCTGCTCGCCTCCCTACCACTGAGGAAGTACAGTTCCCGCTCAGCCCAGTCAAAACTGTTCGCTGCTCTGGCTCCCCAATGGTGGAACAAACTCCCTCACGACGCCAGGACAGCGGAGTCAATCACCACCTTCCGGAGACACCTGAAACCCCACCTCTTTAAGGAATACTTAGGATAGGATAAAGTAATCCTTCTCCCCCCCTCCCCCCCTTAAAATATTTAGATGCACTATTGTAAAGTGGATGTTCCACTGGATGTCATAAGGTGAATGCACCAATTTGTAAGTCGCTCTGGATAAGAGCGTCTGCTAAATGACTTAAATGTAAATGTAATTTTAGAAAGAAAGGGTCCAGATGGTCTTGCCCGGTTGATTTGTAGGGGTTCAGATTTTGCAGCTCTTTCAGAACATCAGTTGACTGGATTTGGTAGAAGGAGAAAGGGGAAGGCTTGGGCGAGTTGCTGTGGGGGCTGCAGTGCTGTTGACCGGAGTAGGGGTAGCCAGGTGGAAAGCATGGCCAGCCGTAGAAAAATGCTTATTGAAATTCTCAATTATAGTGGATTTATCGGTGGTGACAGTGTTTCCTATCTTCAGTGCAGTGGGCAGCTGGGAGGAGGTGTTCTTATTCTCCATGGACTTTACAGTGTCCCAGAACTTTTTTCAGTTTGTGTTTTTAGGAAGCAAATTTCTGCTTGAAAAACCTAGACTTGGCTTTTCTAACTGCCTGTGTATATTGGTTTCTAGCTTCCCTGAAAAGTTGCATATCACAGGGGCTGTTCGATGCCAATGCAGAACGCCATAGCATGTTTTTGTGTTGGTTAAGGGCAGTCAGGTCTGGAGAGAACCAAGGGCTATATCTGTTCCTGGTTCTAAATGTCTTGAATGGGGCATGCTTATTTAAGATGGTGAGAAAAAACAGGCATCCTCTACTGACGGGATGAGATCAATATCATTTCAGGATAAACCCCGGACAGGTCGATTAGAAAGGCCTGCGCGCTGAAGTGTTTCAGGGAGCGTTTGACAGTGATGAGTGGAGGTTGTTTGACCGCTGACCCATTACGGATGCAGGAAATGAGGCAGTGATCGCTGAGATCTTGGTTGAAAACAGCAGAGGTGTATTTAGAGGGCAAGTTGGCTAGGATGATATCTATGAGGGTGCTCGTGTTTACGGCTTTGGGGTAGTACCTGGTAGGTTCACTGATAATTTGTGTGAGATTGATGGCATTGAGGGCATCAAGCTTAGATTGTAGGAGGACAATAAGCTTCCACACAATAAGTAGAGGTGAATTTAGGCCCATTCCTCCTGACAGAGCTGGTGTAACTGAGTCAGTTCTGTAGGCTTCCTTGCTCGCACACACTTTTTCAGTTCTGCCCACAAATTTTCTTTGAGATTGAGTTCAGGGCTTTGTGATAGCCACTCCAATACCCTGACTTTGTTGTCCTTAAGCCATTTTGCCACAACTTTGGAAGTATGCTTGGGGTCATAGTCAATTTGGAAGACCCATTTGTGACCAAGCTTTAACTTCTAGACTGATGTCTTGTGATGTTGATATATCCACATAATTTTCCATCCTCATGATGCCATCTATTTTGTGAAGTGCACCAGTCCCTCCTGCAGCAAAGCACCCCCACAACATGATGCTGCCACCCCGTGCTTCACAGTTGGGATGGTGTTTTTTGGCTTGCATAATGATGGTCATTATGGCCAAACAGTTCTATTTTTGTTTCATCAGACCAGAGGACATTTCTCTAAAAAGTTTGATCAATGTCCCCATGTGCAGTTGGAAACCATGGTCTGGCTTTTTTATGGTGGTTTTGGAGCAGTGGCTTCTTCCTTGCTGAGTGGCCTTTCAGGTTATGTCTATATAGGTCCCGTTTTACTGTAGTTATAGATACTTTTGTACCTGTTTCCTCCAGCATCTTCACAAGGTTTTTGCTGTTGTTCTTGGATTGATTTGCACTTTTCGCACCAAAGTACATTAATCTCTAGGAGACAGAACGCGTCTCCTTCCTGAGCGGTATGACGGCTGTGTGATCCCATGGTGTTTATACTTGCATACTATTGTTTGTATCGATGAACGTGGTTCCGTCAGGCGTTTGGATATTGCTCCCAAGGATGAACCAGACATGTGGAGGTCTACAATTTCTTTTCTGAGGTCTTGGCTGATATCTTTTGATTTTCCAATGATGTCAAGCAAAGAGGCATTGAGTTTGAAGGTAGGCCTTGAAATATATCCACAGGTAGACCTCCAATTGACTCAAATTATGTCAATTAGCCTATCAGAAGCTTCTAAAGTCATGACATTATTTTCTGGACTTTTCCAAGCTGTTTAAAGGCAGTCAACTTAGTGTATGTAAACCTCTGACCCACTGGAATTATGATAATATAATATAATATATAATAATAATATATGCCATTTAGCAGATGCTTTTATCCAAAGCGACTTACAGTCATGTGTGCATACATTCTACGTATGGGTGGCCCCGGGGATCGAATCCACTACCCTGGCGTTACAAGCGCCATGCTCTACCAACTGAGCTACAGAAGGACCATGATACAGTGAAATATAAGTTAAATAATCTGTTTGTAAACAATTGCTGGAAAAATTACTTGTGTCATGCACAAAGTAGATGTCCTAAACGACTTGCCAAAACTATAGTTTGTTAAACAAGAAAATTGTGGAGTGGTTGAAAAACAAGTTTTAATGACTCCAACCAAAGTGTATGTAAACTTCCGACTTCAACTGTATGTGTGTGTGTGATCCTTTTAATGTAAAGTGATGCCAAAGAAAAATGTCCATCTGGATGGACAATACAGTTTTATTCTATTCTTTAGCACATTGATAGAATTGTGCCTTATCAGATCGTGTCTTTAGACTGACCTGATGGTGAGGATCTGGCCAAAGTTGAGTTCCATGTCGTTGACTTGGGCGATGAAGATGGCTGCCACGGCTTCGTAGAGGGCAGTGCCATCCATGTTGATGGTGGCACCCACGGGAAGGATGAAGCGTGTCACTCTCTTGTCCACACGGTTGTTCTCCTCCAGACAGCGGAAGGTGATGGGCAGGGTGGCAGAGCTATGGCAGGAGTGGTAGATAATGGAAGACCTTGTGAGATCATAACTACACGGTGTCCCCAGGGAAATTAATTAGCCTGACCCTGAATCAGTTCATGAGTTCATACATTCACCTAGAGGAATTGCAAAATCAGTTTATGTTCCCACCCTGAATCAGTTCATACACCCACCTAGAGGATGTTCCCAGTGCTGTGATGAGGGCCTGCAGAAGGCCAGCCATGAAAGTGTAGGGGTTCTTCCTGGTGACCAGGAAGTAGAGCAGGGGCAGGACGAACAAGCCGTGGATGAGCAGACCCACGATGACAGACATAGTGTACATCCCCAGCTGACCTCCCACCTCGGCCAGATTCTTCATCTCCACGATCTTAGCTGCTATGAGGAACAGGATGCCCACTGGAGCATACCTGACAGAGAGAGGGAGGAGGAGAGAGAAAGACAGAGATAGTTTACACTCTCACCTATTACAACAATTCCACCAAAAGCAACTATTTTGAGAGATATATGTGAGAAGTAATGGTAGGGGCACGTTAGAGTTCATTAGCATGTTACTTGTGAACACTAATCTGACTACTGACCAGATGACGATGGCCACCAGGCGCATGATAGCTTCGTTGAGGCAGTCGAAGAAGTCCCTGAGGGCCTGTCCCTGCTGCTTCATGCTGCCAATGACCAGGCCGAAGCACATTGAGAACACCACCAGACCCAGGGCGTTCACCCCGTTAGAGGAACCAGACACGGGGATCATCTCCACCACTGTCTCCTGGAGCAGGAGGAGAACAACCATCCACATAATCTTTACTTTTATCCGAAGTAACTGTAGTTATTTTCCCCCCAAAGGACTTTGGGGTAAGTCCCCCTATTCACCACAAATATGTATCACCCACCTGGATGGTCTGCAGCACTCTGCTCATGTTAACAGCCAAGGCAGCCTCTGTAGCGTTGAGGGAGTCAGTCAGACTGAGGGCAACAGTCACGTTCTTCGTGTGGATGGTCTTCTTGTAGACCGTTTTGTACTGATATATAACACATATATTGTTGTAAAAAAAAAAATCTACCATAGCAGTATAAAGTATCAGTCCTCAAAAATATACTGTGATGGTGAGTGAGCATTTTAACACAGTGTATAGGGAATCGGCAACATGATCAATCACGTTGAAGTGAATTCCCTTACCTGCTTGAAACAGGCTTCCACCAAATTAGGAGGGAACATGTTCCTGAAAGATAAACAATGGTGATGTTTTTTTTCCCTTCAGCATCTATCACAGTGAATAAAGGCCAATAAATGATTCATACCGCATATTGACACCGTAATTTAGATCCTACAGTAGTTACTCGCCTGATGAGATCCAGGAAGGCGTCGGCTGCTTGTACCGGCTCTATGGTACCGCTAGAGGCCACTGGGCTGTCCCTATGGCCTTTCCCTGGTTTGATGACAATCACAATGACGATGCCAATGAAGACCGCGATGAGGGTGGTCACCATGTAATAACCCACAGCCCGCATTCCCATCTTCCCAGACGCTTTGCTGTCCAGAGAGGAAATACCTGCAAGACAAGACAAAGTTCATTCCTTTCTCATGAACATTCTAGGTACTTCCACTGTACCAACTCACTTTGAAACTCAACATTGCAAGAAGTAGTATTAGGGTGAAGAACAGTAGCTTAGTATGGAAAATAGTAGCTTGCAGGAGGGGTGAGCGATCACCATAATATGACTATCATTTTGAGTTTGAGAAAAGCAATACATAAAAGCAAATAATGACGCTAATAAAGCAGAACTCCTGTGACCAGCTACCTGTGACCAGGCTGGAGACGATGAGAGGCAGAACCAGCATTTGCAGCATCCTCATCAGCAGCTCTCCAGGGAAGGCAAAGTACTTGATCTCCCTGAGGGTCAGGTTGTGGGGCCGCAGGGCGAAACCCAGCATGACACCTGGACACACACACAGGGGATATGATTTCAAGGCTGGTGCATTGATGAAGAATACTGTATTTCAAGTCATCTCGACAAAGACTTCTTTACCTTGGGCTACAGCTCATATACCTGTGTAATTATAATAATACTGCAGTTATTATTGTTTTTTAAATTAAAATTGTATTAACTATCAACAAACTACCCATAACCTTAGCCTTAACCCCACCTTAAGCTTTGCCCTAAACCTAGAAAGACAGTAAGCGAGTATCTCGTCCACTTGCCCAGAGCCACTGCTGCGATGGTGAGGAGGACAAAGAGGTTGCGTCTCAGGAAGCCCTTGATGCTCTCCTTAGTGATGGTGCTCATCCTGTCCTGGGTGCTGGCCGCTCTCTTCTGCATAGCTCTACGTAGCCGCCGCCAGAGGCCTCGATTTGGGAGGGGGGGCTTGTCGGCGTCCTCGTTCAGGAAAAGGCTGGCAGTGTTGGGGGGCTTCTCATTCATAATCAGCTCCAGCACCTGGTCCAGGAGGCAGGTTTCGTGGGAAACTGGAGGAGAGAAAAAGCTCCGCCTTATCTCAGCTCATTGGTCACCATAGCAACACCCAGCCGTAGCATGCGCTCCAGCAGGTACATTACACTGGTCATCCCCAAAGCCAACACTTCCTTTGGCTGCCTGTCCTTCTAGTTCTCTGCTGCCAATGACTGGAATGAATTGCAAAAATCTCTGAAGCTGGGGTCTTATATCTCCCTCTCTAACTTTAAGAATCAGCTGTCTGAGCAGCTTACCGATCACTGTACCTGTACACAGCCAATCTGTAAATAGCACACCCGACTACCTCATCCCCATATTATTACTTACCCTCTTGCTCTTTTGCACCCCAGTATCTCCACTTGCACATAATCATCTGCACATCTATCTCTCCAGTATTAATGCTAAATTGTAATTATTTTCGCCTCTTGGGCCTATTTATTGCCTACCTCCCTACTCTTCTACATTTGCACACACTGTACATCGATTTTTCAATTTTTATTTTATTTTGTGTTATTGACTGTACGTTTGTTTGTTATTTTTGTCACACTGCTTTGCTTTCTCTTGGCCAGGTCGCAGTTGTAAATGAGAACTTGTTCTCAAATGGCCTAGCTCGTTAAATAAAGGTGAAATAAATGTAAAACAAATGTAAAAAGAGAAGATGGAGACTATAAGCATTATGTTATAATTCAGTGAATAAACGGTGTGTATGAAGTGCACAAGAGCTCTTGATAGAGAAGTTGGTTGGAAATATTGATCAATTCAGCACTCAAGAACCTGATGGTCACTGCTAATGTTTAAACAGTGATGGATGAGATTTGGTGACATGCATGGCAAATACATACAGTGCAGGATCACAGCTCTGCACTGAAATACTTATTTTCTGTTATTTTCTGAATATTTTCCTACCTGGTCCAAGGCAATCCTATAAGGAAAACAGTGTGTCTGTAGCTGATGCCCTTCCAGATCTTTCTCTGAACCACCTTTATATCTCTACAGCTTCCCCCAAGGATGAACACTAACTAGAGGTGACCAGTGGCAACATGGTCCACAGGGAATGTCCTCCGATTCTGTCTTACTGCCCATTGATCCTCTTTGTTCATTGTTTTGCTCTGCTCTGTCTATAAATGTTCATAATGCAATCCATCCATCCATCGTGGTAGAGGACTGTTGAATGACCCGTGGTCCATATCTATCATTTAGCTAGGTGTCAGTAGCATAATACTTCCCGCACTGCAGAAAACAGTGTCTCTGTTTTAACGGATCAGCGGATCAAGTCAGCCGGGCGGCAGGTAGCCTAGTGGTTAGAGTGTTGGACAAGTAACCAGAAAGGTTGCAAGATC
This sequence comes from Oncorhynchus gorbuscha, assembly GCF_021184085.1. Classification (NCBI taxonomy): domain Eukaryota; kingdom Metazoa; phylum Chordata; class Actinopteri; order Salmoniformes; family Salmonidae; genus Oncorhynchus; species Oncorhynchus gorbuscha. The sequence continues at coordinate 41,088,559 of NC_060187.1, forward strand.
GAAATCCCCGAGCTGGTAAAAAAAGAAAAAAAGAGGTCAAACTCTGTCGTTCTGCCCCTAAACAGGCAGTTGACCCACTATTCCTCGGCCGTCATTGAAAATAAGAATTTGTTCTTAACTGACTTGCCTGGTTAAATAAAGGTCAAATAAAAAAAATCCATTGTGATACTTACCTTGATTGAAACGTACTAACACTCTTTCACAATGAATCATAAAGCCACATATAACAGTCAAGGGGGTTCGATTCAGTCTCACACAGTAGTCTTAATTGATGTGGGCGTTGTGTGCTTCAATAAGTGGATAACATGACGGAATTCTCCATGCAGTTATTATTCAAATGGATGGCCACTTGGGAATCCTTTCACAAATCTATTCATTAGAGACAGAAAAGCATTATTGTGCTGCATATACAGTGTGCAAGCTATGTCAATGAATGCCCTGCAGAAGAATGAGATGGGCCAGGTCCAAATCATATCGTATACGTAACTGATCCCAGGAAATTGACCTATTACGTGCCTTAATAATCGACTGTTACTCCCAAAGGGGTGAATTCAGACAGTATACGGGCATTACTGTACACTCAATGAAGATCCAACCACATTGGTAGCTCTGTAGTCAACATTATATTTCTATTGGCAAAGCTCTTTATGTTTCACCCTAATGAACACACCCTGCGTGTCCTCCCTGGCAAGCTGGCAGGCTGGCCAGTTCTGGTTCAGACACTCAGCAGTATGGTATTAAAGTTGCATACATTTCTGTCTAGATGAGTACAGGTAACCTACATTGGCCTGGTCCCAGATCTGTCTGAGATATAGCCAACTCCTCTGGGTAGAATTGCCATGCCATGTATGGAGAAGTTAGGTAAAAAACACATTCAGATCTGGGACTAGGCTAGCATAGACATGGCCCCATTTTGTTAGAGGAGATGGTATTTCACACCTAACAGAAAGCCTTGAGCCTCTTCCAACTATCCTGCTAAAATATGCAGGAGCACAGAGTACTAAAAGCCATTTGACAGTATAATTCTAACATCTTACCGACAGAAACAAATCAAAGCTTTTCTAAGCAAGTTTTGGAAACAAAGAAGCAAAATCACCATGGGAGATCAAACAGCTCCGTTTCTCAGAGACACAAAGTTTTTGCAGAAAATATATTCCAGTTCCTTTTAGCTACACAACTTAATCTCCCACCTGTGGACCCTTTTTCCAAGCAGACTCTATTTGCCTTACCTTTAGCACACTCTTTAAGCGTTACAGCATACTCACCACTCATGGTTGAGTTTAGGGATTGTCTTCGAACAGTCCAAAGCCTAGATAAAACAGATAGCGGGTACTGTCCAGAGACTCAGGGCCAGAGTGACTGGAGGTGACACTTCAATAATCTGAAGTAGGCAGACATGAAAAGGTCTGTCATCTCGTCTGATCTGACCTTCACATGCCTGCTCTCCCCTCCCTTTCTAGCACGCACACACGCACGCACGCACACACACACACACACACACACACACACACACACACACACACACACACACACACACACACACACACACACACACACACACACACACACACACACACACACACACACACACACACACACACACACACACACACACCAGAACACCACTACAAAGCCCTGGGACAACAGCAGGTACAGTTTAACTGCAACCTACCCTACCCCTTTCCCACTGCCCTAGCCAACATTAGTATCAGTATCAGGGCTGGAAATAGCAATACATAATACATAACAAAGCAAACTCATTTTCAAAAATGTGGTCCTCCACATAGTTGTTCATTCATATAAATACTCTTATTGTTGGTGCACATTGCATCAACACTAGTGACACTACTCTACCATGGGCGTGGTGATAACCCAGGAGAGCAGAATCCTTACAACTAGTCCTAATCCTAATAAATGGTTAACAGACATACTCACTGAGCATCAGCAAGTGAGTTGTCAGTGTCAGCTGTGGGAGCTATTTTTTTCCCCTTTTCGATGCTGGAGGAAATTAGCTGTTGTCGTTGTCTTTTTTTCTCCAAACACTGACTGACAAACAAATCTGGACAATGAATAAATTATAACTTAAATGTATTTCCTATTTAATCACTGTTAATAAAATAGGCAAAGAGAAAGATACCCTGTTTCTGATGCTTCCTTTCTTGTCTTCACGGATTGAGATAGTCCACAGACATGGAGAGCTTCTCTGGTCCAGGTGGAACGTTTTCAACTGATGGTTCTTCACTCTAGGTCATAATCGTAAAAATGTAACGTTTAAATTGCAATATTAGTACTTGATAATCCGTTTTCAAAGTTGGTACCACTTATAGGAGTCATGAAATCATGTAGTTATGAACAGAGAAGGAATTAATTGAAACCGGTGAAATACATGTTTTGCATGTGATAATTAACCATGCATTTAAAATGAATACAACCCCCCCCCCAAAAAAAGTAGGCCTTGTCATATCTTCATACCTTATCTCATGACGGTCCTCACTCGGTATGGTTCATTCTTTCCTTGCCTGCTTTCCACTCACATGAAGCACAGTAGCACACACTCACACACATCTACAGTTCATTTTCATTTACTACATGAGCTTAAGCGCTTTTTCTCCAGCCCTCCGGCGCGAAAGAAAAACGCCTTGACATCGAGCAGAGGTCTGCGTGGGAGGAAAGAGGTTAAGAGTTTTTCTGGCGCGAAGAAAAGACACCTGCTGCCCATCCGAATCGGCAGAGCTCAAATACAGGAGCAGAGTCCCAATGCGGGTGGTAGTTAGAGTGGTTATTGCAATACTGATAACAGAGATAATTTGCTCTCTAATGGCCACAGTAATTGGTCAACCAATTAAAAGTGTAATCCATTTGCTGTCATTATAAGGATGACTGTGAGGTTGACGATATTTTTAATAGTTGACACATTTTAATCGTTTTTTTATTTTTATTTTTACATCTCATTGGATGTTGTGAACTTGGGAGAGAGAGGGGTGAAAAGGTATATACACCCTGCTCTTATTTCCATGACAACCTGCCTTCCTGCAATTGCTCAGGGTCTGATTTTAGCAGCTCAAAGAAAACCGTATGTGTAACATTCAACTCCTGACAACCCACACTCCCATCCACACATTGTTTTAGGCCCTCTTCATACACAAGCAGGATGTTCTAAAACTTTTCCAGAGGGCTTCAGATAACTCCTTGTTCAGAATCCATTGGCTCCTCGTCATCATGTTATTGACATTATAGTATTTTCACTGAAATACCACCATTAAATTCTACAGAGTAGTAAAATAATGTTAAGTATTGGAGCTGTAGTGTGGGTGAGGTCATGCGCTGGTATCTGTTTATTAATAGAAAAAGGTGTATACCCTTGAAACTCAGATATTGTCCTCTTATAGATGTGAATTAGACTGATTTTTATTGTATGGCAAAAACAACAAAGGTGATCAACTGTGTCCCCCCCCCCGCACAAACAGGAAGCGCATTGGACATATTTGTTGTACCATGAGAATTTGACATTTCTATAAAAACTGTCCCAGGGGGCCTTTAAATAAGTCAGATGGAGACGTGAATACCATCCATCTCAAAATAGTATGCAATGTTAAGCCTTAGACAAAGTTCAAGCCAAAATACTTCTTAATGGCTCAATAGGCCATCTTTCTCTGATACTTAAAAAAACAAGTAGGCTATGGTCTATCCTCAATTTAGTGTTTCATTAGAATTAAATTTGTGTCTCCTAGTTCTGACCAAGTATGAGCAAGGCTCTTTCTCTAGGTTTTTTTTTTTCAAATTCAAATTGTGAAGGCTCCCACTGGGCAAAAACTGGTTGAATCCACATCCACGTTGTTTCCACATCATTTCAACCAAAGAATACAATGTGATGACGTTGAAGCTACTTGGAAAACTGATTGGATTTGCAAAAAGTAATCAACAGAAGGGCATTTCATCTTTTTTGAACCCAACTTTGAACCTAAATCCAATGACAGAGTGAAATGTTTTTTTGATTTTATGTGGAATTCATGTTAGTTGACATCTCAATCAAATGTATATCAAAACTAGACGTTAAAATGACATCTGCGCCCAGTGGGATGGAATTGTCCAACAGCTGAATACTGTTAATTGTGTGCTGCATTATTTCACTGTCTTAAGTGTTGAACCATCATCATAACCAATGGCTTGAAAATCCTTTTCCCTCAGAACCAGCAGAGATTGGAAGCTATGATTCCATGATCACATGATTCCAATCTGGTGTCTCCAAAGTGATGGGAGCAGATTGCATCACTATGGAAACACAATTGCCCTGTCACAGCGTGGGAGGTTTGGACCATGTATGATCCACATTTAGCCAGATAATTATGCACTTCTCTGTAGAAAGTAAGGCATGTCATTTGCTGGATAGTATGTGTGATGGGTGATGGCTCTATTGTCTCACATGAAATCTGAATGGTTAATTAAATCAATGTGATTTTCTCAAGTGTGAAATGGTTGCTTAATCCAATGTAAATCAGTACAGATAAGGAAGAAAAAATAAGAAAGTCTCTGGCTTTCCAGTTTATTAGTAGAATATCAGTATGAATAGTTTCTCAATAAGCTTATTGTTTTGGCATAGTTTTGGTTAGAGTTTACTTCAATGAAATGATTTCCTCTACATGAACAACTACTCCACTACAGTATTATTTATTAGAAGGTGATTATCTCATATCTCATAATATCCAGTTACCTAGCAACAAGCAAACAAGAAATCTGTGGTCAACCACATCCACTGTAGCCCCACGTAAAATCTCCCTACAGTGTTAAGGCAAGTGGAATGGAGCATGCTTCCCTCTGCAGTAGACCCCCCAAAAAGTCAGTCCCAATGAGACAAACAAAACTCTTACTGAAGTCTTCATGTCAACAGACTCACTCCCTCTCTCATAGGGAGAAACACACCCACACAATGTGTGCGGCGCACGCACACAGTTTCCTCATCAATTATTTCTCAAAAGATTTTAGCTAGCATCTCACTGAATCGACCCCCCAGCCCTGTTTGTCAGACATCCCAAAAATCGGTCTTCTCACGAAAACCTATGTATTGTCAGAAAGGTTTGGCCTAGAAAGAAATATGACCACACGATCATGATTGTGTCACAGACTCATCTGAAGGTAACCCGGTACCAGTTTAAAAAATAATTGGAAGTATGGAGGTACTTTTGTGCCAACAAAAAGTGGTTAAATGTGTCCAATTTAAATAAAAAAATCTCCTAGATATAGGACAGACACTTCAAAACCTTATTCCTTATGATACATTTGTTGAATGCCTCTTTTGCCATCTATGAATATTATTAAATGTGTTTCTATTGCACCCCCATATAAAATGCCTGAGCACACAGGGAAAGGTCAGGTAATAGATTCGCTGCTTTGAAATGTCATCCGATTACTTTCGAGTTGGTGACATGAATATATCTACAGTCAATAGTGGTGATAAAGGCCATGCAGATCAAGACAATTTGACAAAATACAGTACAATGAACAAACAATATTGAAGATCACATCTTTCAATATGACAATAAGAATCGACCTATGAAAATACTGCATCACAAACACACATCTGTTTTTCTATTGATTCATATGCTACATACAATGGTGGATGACGGGGTGATGGTAAGCTGTGGAACTGCCCACACACACCATAAATCTATGCACACACCCGGATGATCCAATTGCTTCAAATCTAACATTCACACTTTTTTCTCCACCACTCTTATGCTCACTAACACCATTTAATTAGCAGCTGTGAATCTGTGAAGAACAGCTGCTCTTCATGGTTTTAGCTGATGTTGGGTTCTTTTTTTCACAAAAACAGCTTGTTTTGGGATATTTCTTCCAACATCCAGTGCACACTGGGAGGTAATATCCCTGCTCATATCTTATAACCAAGTATTCTCTTTATCTATCCATCCCTCTGGGACCTACAGTATGGGTGACTGTCTATGGTTGACAACAACCACAAATGTAAAGTGCCTGACAAACACATAATACTGCAAAAAAGAAAGCAATCTTTCAGTTCATTTTTGATTTATGTTAAAGAACATTCAGAATGTGTCCAATATACAATCATATGCCACAATGATCAAAGTGTTTCCTCATATACTTGGAGTAATTATAAAAAAAGATATTTTAACACAAACAACATATTGATAGAAGTCAACTTTATAGAAAATTCATGCAAGGCTACATTTATCAAAAGTTTGGGCAGTCTTTTGAAGTGTTAATTCTTTGTGTGTTGTGTGTAGACTTAGTTACATCACTCTGCCAACGATATACAGTATAATGATAATCTCCCAATTCAAAGAATTCTAGCAAAAACCAAGCCATACAAAATATTGAATTAGTAGAACATACTAGGTACTATTGTAATCCACATTACAATATTGCTTTACCTTTGATTCATTTGAATAGGAATTGATCAAATTGGATTACAAAAGTGAGGCATCACTGTGTAAAACATGGCTGAGGCAGTGAAAAAGGATATATTACTGAACTATATAGGAATGGAAAGGAGCATGAATACTAAAACCCTATTGGCGCTATCACGTTTTAGTGGTACTCACTAGAGTGTAATTTGTATTCAAGTGTATTCAAACGTCTCATTTCATTTGATCCTTCAACGTTTGTTCAGCATTCAACTAAAGTGTATTAGCTGTCTGACATCAACCAGCAAACAACCTAATTAACAATCCAACATGCCACTTTCTCTATATAAACCTGAGAAAGAAGGCACTTAAAAAGTTGACTATACCCTAGCCTTGATTTCCAGGCAACGATGGCAACACCAAATGAATTATACCCAGAGGGTTGAGAATGAGAAGTAACTGTGTTCCTGCTACACTACCTACAAAAATCCAATCCTCAAATGAGTATTACAGTATTTGGTAGACAAGTACAATTAGAGTATAATGAAATATAAAGTATGCAGTTTGGCTGTGCTTGTTACTTTGGTAGATGCACTGCATGGATAAAGATACCAAAATAAAGATATATTGTCCAAGCCCGATGAATATTCATTCATTTCGACCAACACAGAGCAGTGTTAAGCACTAAGCGTTCCATTCTTATTAATGCCATACATCAAACATAACAACTCATATAAACAGGAAGCCTCTATGGAATACATACAAATTACCGTAGCAGATAAATGCTATGTGCGTTGTACACATGTGTTTGCAAAGCATCCTCTATCAATCTACAGTTTCTTGGCATTGTTTTCCTTTGGCTTGTAAAGACATCGACTTGAAAAACATCAAATGATTAGTTGGCTAAATTAAAAATGACAGATCATTAACTGTAATGAAGTGTACTAATTACTTAATAAGTCATGCTCATGTCAGCTAGTAAAGGCATTAATGATCCCAATAACTTGCACCATATTGGTTCTACAGTGATGTTATAAAAGGGTTGTACCATGTTTGAATTGGGAAAATGTGAGTAGGACTGTAATCAATTTAATTTCAACTCCATCGATTCCGGAAGTTAAAAATCTGAAGGAAAATAAATGCCAATTTTCAAATCTTGAATAGCATTTTCTTTTCCACCTCCTAAATTGACAAAATTGATATGGAATTCACCCCAACCTTACAGCTTGCAAGAAAAGCTTTGGAATACTGTGCTCTCGGTCACTGGCATTGTCTGACGTCAGATAGCGAACTCGGTCTGCACGAAAGGACTAGCGTTGCATAGAAGGGACGCCACCTGTCGAAAGACAATGAGGTCACCAAGCTGCTGCTACTGTTTGGAGTCATTACATCATAGAATGTTTGACAGCCTGCTCCAGGGATTTCCTGGTCACCAGTAGCCGCACGACATCTTCATTCTTCTTCGTCAGCCGTTTGCGTGCCTGATCGTGTGTCACCATGGTCATATCCCATCCATTTACCTGGTGGCAACAGACATCAATAATTATAATATTATTATTTACAGTAGTTATTATTCCTGATGTGAGGTAAGTATAATATCTGGATTGAATAGTGTACTGGTCTTTTACAGTCACTCGGCAAAGTCCAATCACAACTGAAACTGAGTAAATGGTGCCACCTTGTGGAAATGTATCAATAAAGTAAAAAGTAATCTCGGTTAACGGTAGACTCAGTGATATGATGTAGATGCAGACAGTAAACAGCATAGTGGGTCAATTTCCACAACTCAGAGCGTTGAAACGTGGGGCTTAACTTCTCTGCTGTTTTGGTGCCCTGGCGATCACCCTGTGACAGCGTGAAGTGAACCAATGCGCAGGCGCAGATACTGTGTGACTGTGTCTTGCATCTCGCTCATTTCAATATCTGCGGTGGTTCCCGAGTCTACCTTTAACCCAGAACTAAAATTATGCGTAATTTGGTCAAATGTATGTTTACGTAATTTGTCCAAGAGGGATTAGGTAACAGGTCTCGAGGGCAAAAGTTTGAAACATGCATTTCTACAAATATTTTGAAGTTTACCTGCATTACTTTGTCTCCCATCATCAAGCCTGCAACTTCTGCTGGTCCCTCTGGTGTCACCCGTGTCACATAGATGCCCTGTGATCCCACAGCCACACAGAAAAAGACAAAACAACAATAGAGAGATATATGAAAGCGTAACATCTGTGCAACTACAAATAAAATGTATTAACTAACTAGCTTCAATAAACTGGTTTGATTATAGAACTATAAAATGCCACTATTTGAGTAACACTGTATGCTATTGTATAAGATGAGCTACCTGGGTCTGCGGTGTTGCTACCTGAGGCTACAGTTGATGTGTTCAGACCTGCTTCTTTGATACCTTACGACTGATGTTAATGGAGTTTGGCCAGAGCTGAGCTCCCTGAGAACTGACAGGGAGAGTGTTTTCCCTGTTTCACTCGTACCTTGTCTGACTTGTCTTCAGAGAAGGGGTTCTGGCCCGGGTCTTGGTCTATTCCTCCTCCAATGCTGAAACCCAGGATCAAATGTTCACCCTGGCGGAGTTTGCGGATTTCTATCCGTTGCTGTAAAACACATGAACATTGGGAGTCGAGCTTGGAGAGGAAATCATTCAGAACTTTAACAACCATCAAGTAGTTGTTATATTCCCATTCCACCATTGCAATAATAAAAATGTGGTAAATGAATAGAATGTAAAAATTGATTGCTGAGCACTGTGTTCCCTTTAAGAATGTAGTACACTATGGTTATGAATAGGCTGTAGTTCCCCCGAAGGAACAAAGAGAATCCCACTGTCGTGTGAAGTCGAGTGACCGGCTGAAAGGGAAGCCCTCTGCCACCAACTGACTGGAGACACAGATTCTCTCTCAGTCTCGCTATCCCCATGGTCCTCAGACAGCTGCCCTCTCATTAGAGCAGATGGAGAGTTCTGGCACATCCAGCTCGCTGCTCTTTACAGCACAAAGCCAGTCTGTGTGATGGTGAATAAGAGGAGCCTCAGCAGTGTGGTTCATAGTGTCAGTGGTTCAAAGTTCTTCCAACCACTGCACTCAGTGGTCAACATGGTCAACAATCATTCAGTGGATCTGAAGTTCTTGGTGATGAGAACATGGGAAATACTCATGGAAATGTATAACGCAGGCTGACCATATTAACGGAAAGATCAACCCAAAGTATCTGTGTAACCCATTGTTCACATGACTGACATCAGATTTGTAAAAAAAAAAAGATCAACCAGAAAACAGCAGCATACCACAGCATTCAACTTATAGAGTGTATGGAAGATAGCTGTTGCATAAGAGTAGGCAACACATACTAAATCATACAACTAAATACGATTGGTGTGTGTAGCCTGTAGCCTAAATCACATAATTTTGTCACTAGGCAATTACTCCGTGACTCATATTTCTTGCTGATGTTAGGAATAAACAGTGTGTTGCGAGGAATCCCATCGAAAGCCTCCTGGCTGATTGTATCAACTGCACCGCTCTCGACCAGAAGGCCCTACAAAGGATGGTGTGGAAAGCCAAGCGCATCACTGGGGGTGAGCTCCCAGCCATTGAGGACTAACATGCCAGGCAGTGTCTAAAAAAGGCCCGAAATTTTGCCAGAGACACCTACCCTCCATGCTCCCGTCCAGCAGACGGGACTGGTGCATCAAGGCTCAGAGCAACAGACTGCTAAACAGCTTCTATCCCCTGGCCATAAAACCGCTACTGCTGCAAAAATGATCTATTGTGTTCTGTTGCTGGTCACTATTACTCCTGTAACTCAGCTTTGCACATTCTTGGCATAGTGGGAATCTATCACTTGTTTTTCAACAGGACAATGACCCAACACACCTCCAGGCTGTGTAAGGGCTATTTGACCAGGGGAAGGGGGGCGCTTGTACCAAAGTTGTCTCAGATAGCTAGGTGACGCCTTCCTCTGAAACACTTCACTTTCATGCAAGTAGCTTAGCGAACAATTTGGCTAATGCTAGCTGCTATCCATAGTGCAGAGATAACAGGCTACTAAAGAAAGAAAATGTTGCCAAGACAGAACAGTGTAACATTAGCTGGCTAGATTAATTTACTTTAGGTTAATACTAGATTGCGCATATGAAAATGAAATGCATAGGCCATTAAGTTTAAATGAAATTCTCCTAAACTGTTAGCCAGCTAGCTACAGCAGTTCCATTCAATCTAAAAGAAACAAGACTGACAACAAACAGAGAAAAGAGTAAAACGAAGATAGGTAGTTGGATTATCGAACAGCAATATTTCGAACGAGTTTTACTGCTAGAATGTAACACTTTTACAAGGGTCAATTCGAATAACCAGGTTACATTGACAAGAGTAGAAAGCATAGCATGACCACAATGTTACATTCACTATTGTAAACAGTAATACTACAATGTGAAACCGATTTTTTTTTTTAACGAAATATTTCAGGTAGGTATTTATAGTTCGCATCGAGGCACTGCTGGAAAGATTGTAGGCCTGGACAATGGATGCCGTAGCTATTGAATGAAGAGGAACGTTATCATTCCAAAACTTACCACAACAGCAGTAACTGGTTGTCCTGGGATGAAAGACATTGTTTCAGAATGTTCAGACACTTTTGTGTTTCTCCCCGGTTGCAAATAACTCAACGGTCTAAAGTCGTTTTTGCTCCTTTCATTAAATCATACAATACTCGAAGCAACTTGCTAAGCGTGAGTAACAACTAGCAAATGATTCCTGGCATGTAAAGGCAGGGTTGGTGATGTCATACTGCCTTCCGTGGTTAGTCATCATCATGGATCCTGTAATGTCCTGGGACAAGGTTGGGGTGTAGCCCAGAAAAGGGTTAGGCAGGCCCATTACAGTATTTCTCTTTGTATGATGGGCATACTACCTGCCAATTATGAAAATAGTTATTCTGTCAAGAGCTTTACTGAATGCCCACTACTTTTTAAGGACTTCATTTAATTGGCAACTGGAAAACTCATGTCATGGAGGATTCATTACCACTAAAATAAATGGTCTTTCTCACAGAATTCTGCTTTGTGTTTGAGTTTGACAGGGCATGCATCTCAAGTTAACTGCCTAAAATCAATGGCCTCTTGGCCTTTTCTCCTGTTCCCCAGTTAGCAAAATGACTCTGGTGCAGCTGTGGGGCACATACTTTGTGTTTTTCTGGACCATATGCCTTGGTAAAATACGGCATCACCATCAGATTAAAAAGGACCTGGCCCACAGAGTGCAGACTGATCCAATTGAAATGTGTGGCCCTCTGTACAATTGCTCATTGTAAAAGGTGTGGCTCATATCTGGTGCAAAACGGTTGTAAAAATAAAAAGGTCTGGTTCACGTACTGCACAAAGGTTGAGTTCCCACCTAGATTCCCAGACTAGAGGGTGGCTAGATGCACGCTGCAACACGGGCCTTATATGGGGATATATTAAACCTGCTACTCCCCAAATCACAGTTATGTACTCTGCTATCAAATTATGTATTTAAATTAAAGAGAAGAGCAGATGTAGTCAATCAAACATCTATCTGGTTCATAAAAAGTTGCAACAGGTAACATGGAGCATATGAAAAAGAGACAGCTTCTGACATGTAGTGCACAAAATGCTAATACACCGAGTATACAAAAATTAGAAACACCTGCTCTTTCGATGACAGACTGACCAGGTGAACCCAGGTGAAAGCTATGATTCTTTATTAATGTCACTTGTTAAATCAACTTCAATCAGTGTAGATGAAGGGGAGGAGACAGGTTAAAGAAGGCTTTTTAAGCCTTGATACTGTTGAGACATGGATTGTGTATGTGTGCCATTCAGAGGGTAAATGGGCAAGACAAAAGATTTAAGTTCCTTTGAACGGGGTATGGTAGTAGGTGCCAGGCGCACCAGTTTGAGTATATCAAGAACTGCAATGCTGCTGGGTTTTTCACACTGTTTCCCCTGTATGTCAAGAATGGTCCACCAGCCAAGACTTCCAGCCAACTTGGCACAACCTTCGAAAGCATTAGAGTCAACATGGACCAGCATCCATGTGGAATGCTTTCAACAACTTGTAGAGTCCATGACCCAATGAATTGAGGTTGTTCTGAAAAAGGAGATGCAACTCAACATTAGGAAGGTGTTCATAATGTTTTGTACTCATTGTATATAGGTACTAGTGACTTGCAGTGGATTGTTGCCACAAATACAAAAAAAAGTTATCATTTGAAACATTGGCCAGGTAAACAAAACCAAAGCATGGACTGTTGTCATACCTTATCCATAGACTGCTTACATTCTAATTACATTTGGGTGAGATTTCCTTATTCTTTAGAACCCATAGCGGCCATCTACGGCCATCTAGTCAGTTGCACAACTGAATGCATTCAACCAAAATGTGTCTTCAGCATTTAACCCAACCCCTTTGAATCAGAGAGGTTCGGGGGACTGCCTTAACTGACGTCCACGTCTTCAACGCCTGGGGAGCATTTGTTGTTGGGGTTTAACTGCCTTGCTCAAGGAGAGAACGTCAGATTTTCTTCCCATCTTGCCAGCTCCAGGATTCGAACCAGTGACCTTTTGGTCACTGGCCCAACGCTCTTAACCGCTCGGCTTCCTGCCACAAATTATGATATCGAGGTAATTGAGATGCGTTAACAGCAGATGTAAATTGGGAAAATATTCAGACCTCTTTTTCCACATTTTGTTATGTTACAGCCTTATTCTAAAATGGATTCAATTGTTTTTTCCCCCTCCAATCATCTTTCCCTCGATCCTGACTAGTCTCCCAGTCCCTGCCGCTGAAAAACATCCCCACAGCATGATGCTGCCACCACCATGCTTTCCATAGGGATGGTGCCAGGTTTCCTCCAGACGTGACTCTTGGCATTCAGGCCATATAGTTCAATCTTGGTTTTATCAGACCAGAGAATCTTGTTTCTCATGGTCTGAGAGCCCTTTAGGTGTCTTTTGGCAAACTCCAAGTGGGCCGTCATGTGCCTTTCACTGAGGAGTGGCTTCCATCTGGCCACTCTACCATAAAGGCTGCAGAGATGGTTGTCCTTCTGGAAGGTTCTTCCGTCTCCATAGAGAAACTCTGGAGCTCTTTCAAAGTGATCATCGAGTTCTTGGTCACCTCCCTGACAAAGGCCCTTCTTCCCCGGTTGCAAAGTTTGGCCGGGTGGCCAGCTCTAGGAAGAGTGTTGGTGGTTCCAAACTTCTTCCATTTAAGAATGACGGAGGCCACTGTGTTGTTGGGGACCTCTCATACTACAGAAATGCTTTGGTACCCTTACCCAGATCTCGACACAGTCCTGTCTCAGAGCTATATGGACAATTCCTTCGACCTCATGGCTTGGTTTTTACTCAGACATGCACTGTCAAATCATGTCCAATCAATTGAACTTACCACAGGTGGTATTTGTTATTTTATTAGGATCCCATTAGCTGATGCAAAAGCATGAAACATGACATAATACAGAACTCCAACCATGTTGTAGAAACATCTCAAGGATGATCAATGGAAACAGGATCCACCTGAGCTCAATTTCGAGTCTCATAGCAAAGGGTCTGAATACTTTTGTAAATCAGTTATTTCTCTTTTTTCTTAACACTTTTTCTAAAAAGCCTGTTTTAAATGGATCCTTATGGGGGTATTAGTAACCATTTTATAATGAGTATTTAACGAAACAAAATATGGAAAAAGTCAAGGGGTCTGAATACTTGCCGAATGCACTGTATGTTTGAAGTTGTCGATGTTTGATGCATTGACATTTGGGGAGTAGCTCTCAGATTAGCAAATCCTGTCACGGTGTCTTGGTTGGTACAGGCGAACACATCAACGGTGGAACTCAAAGGATTGCTCTTTGTCTCATGGAAAGAGTTGCAGTGTTTAGCTGTATATAGTCAGCTAACTAGTTGGTTGTTTTGTAATGTTTCTACTGATGTAATTCATATGGAAACGTCCCAAACTGCTTGGTATATCTAGCTAGCTAGTCTGTCAGGAAAGAAAGGTTGTGTGGCAGTAAACTGCGTTTGCGACGCGTCAAACTCAGCTGTCACTTTTACTAGCTAGCCATACCAGCTAACTAGCCACCGAAATGTAGATTAGAGTAATTGTTGTTTATCTGTTATATTATGGTTTGTCATGTTTGCTAGGTACAGATATTCACAGTCTTTACATTGCCTCGTTTTCCTATTATTTGACAGTTTAGCTCTCGTGTTAGGTAGGGTAGATGCCCGCGCAGTGATATTTGTTTACATAGCCAGCTAACAAGTTACATGTATTTGTTTTGTCCTGTTTCTACCGATGCTATTCATGTGGAAACTGTCCTAGCTTCGTAACTAATCAGCTAACATTGGCAAACTCTGTAGTTAGTCTGTCAGGCAAGAAAACAAGAGTTGATTGAAGTTGAGTTGATTGCTCACTCGCGACGCTGTCACTTGATCGTCACTCCTTCCCCACAAAAACAACCAGCCAACTATACCCATCGAAATACACGAATAATTATTCTAAACCTGTTTGGCTAAATTTCATGTAGTGTCTTCTTTGTAATCTTTTACTTTTAACATCCAACATAAATAAACAATAGCTGATGTGTTGAATCTGTAAACAGTTGTGCCACACTAATTTATCATCTATGTAAAGTAATCTGACCATCGATTTTGAGGTATGTGTATCCTATTTATTTATAATATGGCCCATCTATGAACATATTCATGAATGTCTTTTTGTGTACTCTATCCTGTCTGATTATTCATCAGTCTGACATACATATGCCCACCATGAACTGAAAAACAATCTGGACACTAAAATAGGGCTTCATAAAATAATATTGATTAATTGAAAGTGCTGTATAGCATCATTATGATACTGTGTGTGTATTTGGGGCGAGAGCAGCAGGAAGCTCATGTTGACAGGAGAGCCCACCTGCACTCGGCTGGCTTAAACAGGAACAGGATATGACATCAAACAGGAAGATATATATGGCAGGAGCAGTAGTTCCTTGTATGTCCCGGGTGTCTCTGGTGTAGGCCGGGTTACTGTAAAAGCACTTTGTGACAACTGCTGAAATAAAAAATATATACTTGATTGATAGTTGGTATATTAAGTACAAGTGATGACCTCCTATTCATCATGTAGGAGGTAGCTGTGCCAACACTGCCACTTTGTTGGGATGTCCACCAACAGAGTGACACACAACACACAAAAGGAGAGGAAGGTCATGTCTTCCGTGACATACTTCCTCAGAGGGAGAGTAGCAGGTTAGAGCCCTCACACACTAGCCCCTTCAGAGAGGACAGAGGGTACGACACGGTCTGCCTCCCCACCTCCTACACACACAAACACACGTCTCCCTTATTTCTCCCCGTCTTACGCGTAATGGCTGTACCACAAGGAGTGTTGTTGATAAGCTCCATGGCTGTGTGCATGCAGTATAAGGGGTGCTCCCCGCTCTGGCCCTTTCCACAGTCACGTTGAACTCTCCCAGCTCTCGACCAACACCTAGAACACTGTCACCAGAGAGACTTCACACACAGCTGCATCTCGGCAGCCCCTACACACACACACAAACACAAACCCAGACACACAAAACTCAATTGAAGTAGCAATCAAGCTAACACATCATCACATAATAGCCTATAGGCTGTGTATGATGGTTAGCACAGACACACAAACCCTTACTAAAAACTGATAGCATGTAGCAAGCCTACTATTAACATTACAGTATATTAATTAATAACAGATTAATAATGAATTAATCATAGATTAATTTATAGATAGTAGATTAAATAAATTAGAAGGCTGGGCTGTTATTTTGAAGGGATAGGAAGTGTTGGCTGTGCATTTGAGCAATAACAGACATTCCACATTTAACTCCACCCACTTGTGAAAATCTAAATATCAAATTTTATATGCAAAAGCAAGATGACAAAAACAAACAATTTCTCAATTGTTTCATTTTTTGACAAAAAGGAAAAACAAACAACTAAATATCAACAACAAAAAATCTACAACAAAAAAATTGACATTTCTCAATTGTTTCATTTTTTTTTACAAAAAGGAAAAACAAACAACTAAATATCAACAAAAATACAATTTGTTTTGTTCATCTGCCAAAGATGAGACAACAAAAGTCAAGGAATTTTTCACGTGAAACAAAACAAAAAATGGTCCGTTTTCACCTTGCTAACGTTGCCGTTTTACATCGGAAAACCATTGGCCATGATATACACGGATATACACTGGAAGTGAACGTTATTTATAATAAGGGCCTCTCTAAAATGAAAATGGATGGCCCTCCCTTCAGTAAAATATATTTTAACTAAACCCTCCCTGAACACTTGAAAAAACAAACAAGTGACCCTCCCCTATACCCAAAATAATAATTAAAACAAAGTGGATAGCAGAGAACATGCCTACCATTTATTCTATCTACTTGGACAGACCAGAGCTTTTAACAACTGTTTTGGATCCTGTAAGCATTACAAGACTTACAAGGAATTTTGATAGCACAGAAGGCTGTCAGCCAGAAGGTTGTGGGTTCACAGACCACCGTGGACAAAAGTAGGGGTGGATCTATTTGCAGGTCTGAGAAAAAATAGTCTTTAAAAAAAACACTTCTATAAACAATTCTACATAATTTGACATAGTAGCAGTGTCTTTTTTAATACCACACAAACTACTGAAACTACAGGCTAAAAATGGACAGTGTCACACCCTGATCTGTTTCACCTGTCTTTGCTTTGTCTCCACCCCCTCCAGGTATCACCCATCTTCCTCCTTGTCCCCAGTGTATTTATAGCTGTGTTCTCTGTTTGTCTGTTGCCAGTTTGACTTGTCAGGTCTTCCCAGTGTGTTTTCCCATCTCCCTGCTTTCTCAAGTTCTGTTCCCTAGTTTTCCCGGTTCTGACCATTCTGCATGCCCTGACCCTGAGCCTGCCTGCCGTTCTGTACCAGCCTGACTCTGCCATGGAATATGGACCTCTGCCTGCCTTTGACCTGTATTTTCCCTGCCCCCTGTTTGGGTCAATAAACATCGTTGACTCTAGCTGTCTGCATCTGGATCTTATTCTGAGTTCTGATAGAGAGATATATGCCTGTGTGTTCATCTTATCATATTTCTCCAATGTCAAATCAGTGTGTCTTGTTTGCAATGAAATCTGAGATGCCATTAGCATGGTACTTTCAAAAGTTTGGTCTACCTTTCCTCCCCAGACAGAGTAGAACTACCGATGCTGAAAAATGTAAGAATTAACTGCTGGCTACCCTTCTTCTGTGGCTTAATCCAACTAGAGAAGGTCACAAGTGTTTCCCTAACAGCTGTCTGGGTGTAAACATCTTCTATTGCACATAAAGTGAATAGCTTAACCAATTAATAGTGACCCAATTAGATTACTTGGGGTCACAGAAGAGGACTGGCCACCCCACATAGCCCGGTTTCTCTCTAGGTTTCTTCCTAGGTTTTGGCCTTTCTAGGGAGTTTTTCCTAGCCACCGTGCTTTTACACCTGCATTGTTTGCTGTTTGGGGTTTTAGGCTGGGTTTCTGTACAGCACTTTGAGATATCAGCTGATGTACGAAGGGCTATATAAATAAATTTGATAATTTGATAATTTGAATTACTTCCCATACAAAGTCATTTTTTGGTCTCCTCGGCTATAGAAGGTTGTAGCCCAGCCTCTAAAACTCAAAGAAACTAAACAATGATATCCCCATGTGCATCAGAGTTACGTCTTTCCCGGGTATTTTACAGCTTGTTTGTAGCATAAACCACCGCGGACCAAAGCGCTGTCATAGATCAATTTATATAAATCGGATCAGTTTTATTTTCCTCCAAACCTAACAAGGGGTATGCCTGTGCTTTTTTCCATTTTCTTTAATAAAAGGTAGGCCTATGGCACACTCTCTCATCAATTCGTCCTGTTTTTAACTTAACAGTCACTGACACAGAGGTAGGCTTTTAGGGTGGGCGGGCATAAAGCACCCCCTGAGAAACTCTATTTTTTTTAAAATATATAACTTTTCCCCCAAAAGTAGTACACTGGACCTGTATTAGTCCTGTATTAGCGGACCAAAACAACCATCTGTAGCATGGGCAAACATTTTTCTGTTAAACAGGTAGGCCTACCTCTTATTTCTTAAATAGTAAGCAATAGACTCCAACACAAAGCCGTCTAGTTGTGAGTCGCATTCAAATAAAGACGTTGAAACGAATTATGACTACTTGAATTATGCCTACTTGAATTATGCCTACTTGAATTTGCCTACTTTCAGCACCGTGAGCCATGTCCATTTCCATGTCCATTTCCGATTGTGCCTCAGCTGCTGTTTCATGTTTCAGCAACACAATGTAAGTTACTTGAATCTGGCTTATTTTGAGGACAATATCTCTGATAAATACGTCATGGGTAAGAAACAGTTTTTATTCGAATCAATTATAGTTGTATCAAACTATCAAAGTTGACCTCTGGTCCTCCTCGTCTTTGCACTTTCCTTCTTAAACTGAACAGAACATATGCTATAGGCTAATCCGCCTATAAGATATTGCATTTTTTGGACTAGGCCCAAACGACACAAAAATTCAGAAGAAACCTTTGATTCTCTTCCTGAACTGCCCAATATCCATTGCCGTGTATAATATATCTTAGTTGTATTTACACGATCCCAGCAGCTATCTTAGAAATATACTGTAACTTTGTGTTTCTTCGAGCATGCAGTTCTTAGCCTATAGATTAAGACCACACTAAATAGCATATAGGTGAACTTGATATTGTGCACCCAGCTGAGAATCAGAGATGAGGGTCGGCATAGGGCACACATCGATATACTGTATAGCCTAACAAGCAGCTCATTCTAAAACACAATGACATGATAAAAATAAAAAAAACTCTCCCCTTGACTGAAATTGAAAAAGCATGACCCTTCCCCATTTTCATCCAGGTACCAATTCTGTACATTTCAATCCATCCTTTAGTATCTTTGGTTCAGCGATAGCGTTAGCTAGCTATCAGATGATGTAACAGGCAACCTGGATAGCTGCTTATTTACAGATTGTAACTATCTGTACGGGTCCCCAAGGTCTGTAGCATAGAGAAATCACACAATGTTATGTCTCATTGTTTGAATGTCTGCCACTGAATCAAGAGACAAACACTTCAATCGCAGACTGACCTTCTCCATTAGACCAACTGCTCCTGATGCACTTACTTGCACTGCTACCCTGGCTGCATCTCAACATCATCATCGTCTCCTTTTAAGATTTTTCTCAGGTAATTTTGCCTTAACCTCTCTAGGTTCTTCATATCACTGTAGTTGAAGGACAGTCACTAAAACATTGGCCTCTCACTAAAACTAACATAAATACTATTGACTGTGGCTAAATCTCCCTACCACATACACTCACCCAGTATGTATAAGCTAACTATTTAGCAGTCTTATGGCTGGGGGGTAGAAGCTGTTCAGGAGCCTTTTGGTCCCAGACTTGGTGCTCCAGTACCGCTTGCTGTGTGGTAGCAGAGACGACAGTCTGTGACTTGGGTGGCTGTAGTCTTTGACAATTTTGTGTGCTTTCCACCGCCTGGTATAGAGTTACTGGATGGCAGGGAGCTTGGCCCCAGTGATGTACTGGGCCGTACGCACTACCCTCTGTAGCGCCTTGCAGTCGGATACAGAGCAGTTTCCATAACAAGCATTGATGCAGCCAGTCAAGATACTCTCAATAGTGCAGATGTAGAACTTTTTGAGGATCTGAGGGCCATGCCAAATCTTTTCAGCCTCCTGAGGGGGAAGAGGCGTTGTCGTGCCCTCTTCATGACTGTGTTGGTGTGTTTGGACCATGATAGGTCCTTAGTGATGTGGACACAACAGAACTTGAAGCTCTCGACCTGCTCCACTACAGCCCTGTTGATGTTTCCTGTAGTCTACGATCAGCTCCTTTGTCTTGCCCACGTTGAGAGGGAGGTTGCTGTCCTGACACAACACTGCCAGGTCTCTAACCTCCCTATAGACTGAATCATCATCGTCGGTGATCAGGTCTACCACCGCCCTGTTGTCGGAAAAGTTAATAATGGTGTTGGTGTCGTGCACGGCCACGCAGTCGTGGGTGAACAGGGAGTACAGGAGGGGACTAAGCACGCACCCCCGAGGGGACCCCATCATTGTCTCCTTTTCTGTGCAGGTTTTTCATATCAGTGTAGTTGAAGGACAGCATGGCCTGTCACTAAATACACTGGCCTCGCACTAAAACTAATATTAATACTATTGACTGTGGTTAATCTCCCTACCACAGTCACTCCCCTCGTATGTATTTGTACAGTGACGCTAAGACAAATGTAATAATAATATTTGGCTCTATACTCACAGCATGTTTCTTATGGGGATTTTCATACATATCTGTTTTTACCGTTTAGAAATTGAAGCACTTTATATATCTAGTACCCCAATTTGAAGAAGTCACATGTATTTGTAGCTCAGTTGGTAGAGCATGTGCAACAGGGTAGTTTGGACCACCCATTCACACATGACTGTAAAGGATAAAAGTGCTAAAAATAAATTCACCCAAAGTGTATAAAGTAGTCAAAAGATTAGTATTTGGTCCCATATTCCTAGCTTGCAATGACTATATCAATCGTGTGACTCTACACACTCTTTGGATGCATTTGCAGTTTGTTTGGGCGATGTTTTTCCCAATAGAAACTGAATGATCACTGGAATAATTTTCTGTCTATGTAAGTGGATACAGTAAAATGTTTCTGAACTATACTGCCTACCAAGCAAAAAGGCAGTAACTGCTCAGAGTGTGAAACTGAGCAAAATTACTTTTATTTACCTTGGTTTCACAGTAACTTTATGCAGTTACTGCTAACATGACCCCCATTTTCTCCAAAACACAATACAATAGAGTCAGGATATGTAACGTCTGTTGTCGGGAGAAGGAGAAGACCAAGGTGCAGTGTGCTAAGTATTCATAATACCTTTTAATCAATACGAATACTTGAACAAAATAAATGACAAACGAACAGTTCTGCAAGGTGCAATACACAAAACAGAAAGCAACTATCCACAACCCATAGTGGGAAAACAGGCTGCCTAAGTATGGTTCTCAATCAGAGACAACGATTGACAGCTGCCTCTGTGTGGGAACCATACCAGGCCAAACACCTAGAAATATAACACACAGAACAAAACATAGAAAGCCCACCCCAACTCAGGCCCTGACCAAACTCAAATAGAAACATAAAAAAGGAACTAAGGTCAGGACGTGACAGGATACTTGTCCATATGATTAAGCGTGTATTTAATGTAGCAAAAAGGACATTAACTAATTTCCGACCAAATGAGCAGTTGCTGCCTTTTTGCTTGTTAGGGCAGTATATTATAATGCCATGATTCAGAAAAATCAGGAATAATGATGAGTGAGAAGGTTACAGAGGCTACAACAAAACATGCTAACCTCCATCACCATTACCAATAACAGTGGAGATTAGCATTTTTGTGTGTGTGTGTGTGTGTGTGGGGGGGGGGGTATGATCTTTGTCCTTCTGTAACTTTCTCACTTTTTATCTTTCACAATGTATTCATGATTATCCATAATAATGTTATCATCCACATTAACGTCGACGTGTTCAGAAACATCCTTTCCTTATTTCCTTTCCTATCTCTAGCCCACCAGATTCCTCAAGACCTTGCAAGACCTAGGCTCCCAGCAGACACCACCACAAGAAAACCCAAGGATTCATCAGACGCACAAGGGAGCGATGGGTCCATCCTACGCTGAGGATAGACAACATATTCCCTGTCTCTCCTTCTTATCTAGGTGGGCAACGATACCTCACTCGCTCATGTTTCAGTGTCAGCTGGTGGAGGGAGAGATGGGGAGGATGTGTCCATCCGTTGCATAGGAAAGATACATCTTCTCAATCTCTCCTCCTGGTGGGCAGCAATATACTTCACTCTCGTCCACCTCGTTGTGTTATAGGGAAATGCCCATTAAAAGGTTTTTCAGCGTAAATTCGGAAAATGCTCACCAAGCATGGAACAGAAAACAATCATCATACACCTCATAGTGGAATGCTGCAGAATATGTGATTGAAGAAGGCCTTTTGCCGTCTAAGGATCAACAAGGTCTCCACAGCCTGGAAACCAAACTTCAGGGGCCGACTTCAAACTGAAACTGGTGAGTTTCATTCCACTTTGTATGTCATGCTCTTTTTGAGAGATTCAATTTTACAGCATTCCATTTACCTGTTACAACTACATTTCACATATTTCCAACCAATTGTGTTCTTGTTCCGCTGCTGTCCGGAAGAATCCCAAAACATCTAAAGTACAGTGGAGTCAGTCATGAAGATGTGGTTGCAGCTGGCAGCAGACCGGGAAGGAGGAAGGAGGAGACGAGTCAGGGGTGTGGAGGCACCTGTGCCATGATGGACTTGGGTAGAGGGGTGTATTTGAGGGTGGAGATTGGTATGGAGTGAGGGATGGTATGTCCTAGCTTGCGGATGGAGAGATTGGGAGGATGTGTCCATCTGACGCCGAAGAGCGACACCTTCCCTGTCTCCCCTTCTCCTGTGGGGCAGCAATACCTCACTCACTCATGCTTCAATACCAGCTGGGGAAGAGAGATGTGGAGGATGTGTTCATCCGAAGCTGAGGATAGACACATCTTCCTTGTCTCTCCTTCCAGCAGCTCGGACAATATATACCAACTTTATCAAATTCAGGTAGAATTCTCAGGTTTTGACCTCCTGTTGAAGTGTTTGTCATTTGAGTATGACTATCCCTTTAATTACTGTTTCCCCTTCCTACTTACACTGGGCTCACAAATAGTTAATACAACACAATAGTGCAAAAATCCAGATAAAATACAGAAAACAATTAACCCTATCAACACCAGTGGGCTTCACATGGGAAAGGGAAACAGTAATTAACCCTTTAGACCCCAATATAATTCTAGAATGCTGCTGTAGAACGCTGCTTTATTAGAATGGTGCCGGGAGGGGATTGCCACGGTTCTTATGGCTCCTGACAAATTGTGATATTTTGTGTGTTTTTAACTTTTTTTGCCATTGTTTCCTATGACCGAAAATAGCTTTTGGACATCAGAACAGCGATTTCTCACCTCGATCTGGACAAGGATGTTTTCTTAAATGAGTCGTACGGAAAGGATATAATGTTCTTCCCGGACCAGGCCCAAAACCCTGATATTCGTAAGAACAGGAGGTGCCGCTCCAGGGGTCGACAAGCCAGATGCCTGGCGAGACTGCATCTCTACCCTCCGTCTCTACCCTCCGTTCCACTGGTGAACATGCAATCACTGGAGAATAAACTGGGTGAACTTCGTTCGAGACTGTCCTATCAACGGGATATTAAAAACTGTACTGTCCTATATTTCTGGTTGAACAAGGACATGGATAATATACAGTTAGCTGGGTTTTTTGTGCATCAACAAGACAGAGCAGCAGCCCCCTGTAAGATTGGGGGGTGATCTATTTTTCTTTATCAACAACAGCTGGTGTGCTCTAATATTAAGGAAGTCTCAAGGTTTTGAATGCCTGTTAGTACTTCATGATAAACTGTAAACCACACTATTTACCAAGAGAGTTTTCATCTATCTTCTTCATGGCTGTATATTTACCACCACATACCGATGCTGGTACTAAGGCCGCACTCAGCGAGCTGTCATAAGTAAACAAGAAAATGCTCCTCCAGATGCGGCGCTCTTAGTAGCCGGGCACTTTAATGCAGGAAAACTAAAATCCGTTTTACCTCATTTCTACCAGTATGTCAAAAAACTCTAGACCACCTTTACTCCACACACAGAGATGCACACAAAGCTCTTTTGCACTCCACCCACAAGAGCCATAGTGAGGTCAGGCACTGATGTTGGGTGATTAGTCCTGGCTCACAGTTTACATTCCAATTCATCCCAAATGTGTTCGATGGGGTTGAGGTCAGGGCTCTGTGCAGGCCAGTCAAGTTCTTCCGCACCGATCTCGACAAACCATTTCTGTATGGACTTCGCTTTGTGCACAGGGGCATTGTCAGGCTGAAACAGGTAAGGGCCTTCCCCAAACTGTTGCCACAATGTTGGAAGCACAGAATTATCTAGAATGTCATTGTATGCTGTAGCGTTAAGATTTCCTAGCCCAAACCATGAAAAACAGCCCCAAACTTTACACTTGGCACTATGCATTGGGGCAGATAGCGTTCTCCTGGCATCTGCCAAACCCAGATTCATCCATCGGACTGCAATATGGTGAAGCGTGAAATATTACTCCAAAGAATGCGTTTCCACTGCTCCAGAGTCCAATGGCAGCGAGCTTTACACCACTCCAGCCGATGCTTAGCACTGCACATGGTGATCTTAGGCTTGTGTCGGCTGCTCGGCCATGGAAACCCATTTCATGAAGCTCCCGACGAACAGTTCTTGTGCTGAATTACTTCCAGAGGCAGTTTGGAACTCGGAAGTGAGTGTTTCAGCCGAGGACAGAAGATTTTTACTGTGCATGATGGTTAGCACAGAGACACACAAACCCCTTTACTAACATTGATAGCATGTAGAAAAAGCCTACCATGTATGTTACAGTAGATGCATTAATAACAGATTAATAATGAATTAATAATACATTAATTCATAGTAGATTCATAGAAAAACGTTAGAAAGAGTTAACTCTTATTTTGAAGGGACAGGAAGTGTTGGCCGTGCATTTGGCCAATGACAGACATTCCACATGTAACCCCACCCACTGCAATTCGAAATATCAAGTTGTTTTTTATATGCATAAATCGAGATAACAAAAAACTAACCATTTTTAAAAAAGAAAAGAGAGAAAAAAATGCATAAAAGCTAATTGTTGTTTTGTTCATGTTCTGAAAACGAGATGACAAAAATCAAAGCGTTTCTCGTTTTGAAAAAAAAAAACAGTTTTCACGTTGCTGTTTTACATCGGAAAACCATTGGCCACGATATACACGGAACCCCACCTCCCCTAACCACGTTTGTCTGTACAATAATTTGGAAGGGGTGCTTTCAGGACCACTGCAAGCCAGATTCTTAAATACAATTACATTTTAATTTATTCAACCTGTTGTCTAGGTGATTAGTCATGATGCAGATGGAATTTGTGACAAAATGTACACAGGAAATAATTATTAAAAATACTTTTTTTTAAACGATGGCAGTGCTTTCAGCTTTCTATCACCTGCATGTGCAGACGACATACAGGGTATTCGGATACGTTTTCAGACCCCTTGACTCCTTCCACATTTTGTTACATTTCAACCTTATTCTAAAAATCGATTAAATTGTTTTCCCCCATCATCAATCTACACACAATACCCCATAATGACAAAGCAAAAAACGATTTTTATACATTTTTGCACCTAATACATTGTTTTTTAAATATAACATTTACATAAGTATTCAGACCCTTTACTCAGTACTTTGTTGAAGCACCTTTGGCAGCGATTACAGCCTTTACTCTTCTTGGGTATGACACTACAAGTTAAGCACGCCAGTATTTGCGGAGTTTCTCCCATTCTTCTCTGCAGATCCTCTCAAGCTCTGTGAAGTTGAATGGGGAGCGTCACTGCACAGCTATTTTCAGGTCTCTCCAGAGATGTTAGATCGGGTTCTGTGCTCTGGCTGGCTGTGTGCTTAGGGTCGTTGTCCTGTTGAAAGGTGAACCTTCGCCCCAGTATTCAAGGGTCGCTCTGTACTTTTCTCCGTTCATCTTTCCCTTAATCCTGACAAGTCTCCCATTCTCTGCCGCTGAAAAACATCCCCACAGCATGATGCTGCCACCATCAGACTTCACCGTAGGGATGGTGCCTGTTTTCCTCGAGACCTGACGCTTGGCATTCAGGCCAAAAAGTTCAATCTTGGTTTCATCAGACCAGAGAATCTTGTGTCTGGTGTCTTTTGGCAAATTCCAAGCAGGCTGTCATGTGCCTTTTCCTGAGGAGTGACTTCCGTCTGGCCACTCTATCATAAAGGCCTGATTGGTGGAGTGCTGCAGAGATGGTTGTCTTTCTGGAAGGTTCTCCCATCTCCACAGAGGAACTCTGGAGTTCTGTCAGAATGACAATTAGGTTCTTGGTCACCTCCCTGACAAAGGCTGTTCTTTCACGATTGCTCAGTTTGGCCAGGCGGCCAGCACTAGGAAGAGTGCCAAGCATCACATCTGAAGGAACCCAGGCACCGCTCATCACCTCGCCAATACCATCCCTACGGTGAAGCATGGTGGTGGCAACATCATGCTGTGGGGATGTTTTTCAGCTGCAGGGACTGATGAACGGAGCAAAATACAGAGAGATCCTTGATGAAAACCTGCTCCGGAGCACTCAGGACATCAGACTGGGGCGAAGGATCCCTTCCAACAGGACAATGACCCTAAGCACACAGCAAAGACAACACAGGAGTGGCTTCAGGACAAGTCTCAATGTCCTTGAGTAGCCCAGCCAGAATCCGGACTTGAACCCGATTGAACATCTCTGGAGAGACCTGAAAATAGCTGTGCAGCGACACCCCATCCAACCTGACAGAGCTTGAGAGGATCTGCAGAGAAGAATGGGAGAAACTACCTAAATTCAGGTGAGCCAAGTTTGTTGCGTCATACCCAATTAGACTCGAGGCTGTAAACTCTGCCAAAAGGTGCATGAACAAAGTACTGAGTAAAGGGTCTAAATACTTACAGTATGTAAATGTGATAGTTTTTCATTTTGAATACATTTGCAAAAATGTCTAAAAACCTGTTTTTGCTTTGTCATTATGGGATATTGTGTGTATATTGAGGAAAACAATTTAATCAATTTTAGAATAAGGCTGAAACGTAACAAAATGTGGAAGAAGTGAAGGTGCCCGAATGCACCCGAATGCCCACGTTGTCACTTGATTCTCCCGATTGACTCACTCACATTCATCTGGTCAAACCAGTTAGACCAGCACCTATCTCTGAGAGCACACTTCCCTATTACATTGTTGATAACAAATCAGCATTTGACTGCCATCTCTTGCAGAAACAAGGTTGTATCACATAACTGGATGGACAATTGAAACAGTTATTTGCCATGGTTGTATTTTAATGAAAATAATACATAGATGTCTAACATAATTCCTCACATCAAATTAAATAAAACAAAAGTATTTTCACATTTGATATGAAATAGTTGACCATACATAGCACTGTAAAAAAACATGGGATATTGTCTAATCACTAACCAGAGCTGGTTGCAGACATAAATAGTTCTCAATGTTACGTTGTAAAAGAGATTCTAGATTTATCCAGTTAAATTAGAACATCGTCAGACTAACTTTAACTCATCGGTGCCTTCTCAAAATGCATGTGTCCGTTTGGCCACCCAGCCATCCTGAGGGTAGAAAAGTGGACATTAGTATCCAGGGGCAAAAGGAGGAGGGTTCAGATACTCTGGCAGTAACCCACAGTCCGTGGGTCTGACAGCAGTGATGGGTGGAAGGCCATTGTCAATCTCTCCTGGTAGCATCTGATACTCGTTATCAGCAGCTGTATCAATATCTCTAGACTCCACGGCTGTGAGTTTCCCCTGGTCTAGCCCTTGCTCATCCTCCACACTAATCTCTGCATACATGTGCTCCTGAGAGGCACTTCTCTTCTTATGGAACTTCCTCCTGAAGTAGCTCAGGTTGCTGACCACGGACTTTACATCTTGATTCTTCTGTTGGTTGGAGTTTGGGTCCTGGTGGTGTGTGTTTGGTCGGGTCTGTGGTCTGCCTGTACCCACAGTCCTGGGTTCTGTGGGACCTTTAGATGTTGTGCTGCTCTGGTTCGTGTCCTTTCTCTGTGGTAGAGCAGGGCCTCTGGCAGGTAACTCAGGAGGTTGGTCCGGCTGGGCCGTGGTGACTACATTCATTTTCCTGGGCAATGGCACTGGTTTAGCAGTATGATCTACCTGGAATGAAAATAATAAATTCTGTATAAGAGTACAGTCTAACCTTAGTTTGCTTAACCTACAATGAAATATGTAGGTATTTAGTTTAGACCCAGAGTTAGGAAACCTCAATATTATGGCAATGTAGGCCTACAACACGTTTGCAATAGCATTATCTCACCATTCAAAGTATGAAAATAAAGATTTAGCCCTATCCCCCAACAAACACATACTGTAAACACTATGATAGTCCAGCGTCTTTACCATGCTTGGGGTTTGGAAGCTTAGTGTGTTTAACTCGGTCTCCAGGCAGGGGTAGAGTCTGGGAGAAGGGGTGTTTGGAGATACAGGTGGTGTGCTAGTGTTTGGAGGTGGGCCGGCAGGATCACTCAATGTGCTGGGACGATGTGGGAGGGCAGGTGGAATGTCCTCAGCTACTTTCAGATGAGTACTACTGTGCATGTGTGGGGGGTTATTTGGCAACACACCATGATTAGGGTTCATGGCTGGTCTTTTGGGGAATAACAGTTCTGCATAATCAGTCTTGTCCTTTGATACCTACAACAAGAAGTAGATGAAGGGGAAGAATGTTGAGTCAAACACACGTCAATTCACTAATGTATCCACAACAGTGTACAGAAATGCAGCACAGTGTACCGTATCCGGACCACTGTGTGTTTATGCTATATCAAACCAACTCAATTCAAGCCTATAGCGTACTGGTGTGTATACAAAATAAACAATACGACAGTTTGTAGTTTACTGAATCAAGTATAGTTCCTCACCTGTCCACAAGCTACAGTCAGCAGCTCATTGAAAGGCATGATAGGCACCCTGCGGTGAAAGTTCACCAGGTCTTGCAGTGAGCTGTGATGCATGTCCTCTCCTACAATAATGTAGCGATTGTCCTTCAGCACATCGATCATGAAGTGCCTGCACCGATCAGTGGCACTAGATGTACAGATAATTAATTTTGATAAGGAAATGCAGATGGACTTTGAACTACACCGTTGAATAGAATGGAACGTTCTATGGAATAGAACGTTTCAGAGTGGGTAGTATGTGGCATTGACGTAGAATAGGATAAAAGCTATGGAAACAGAACACACCAATATGCTTATTGTCATCAGCTGAACAAACAACCAATCTAATGATGCCTCGCCTGGAGTTGTCTATCTCATGTACAAAGCACAGATGCTTACCGATAGGAGAGTGTGTATCCTATCCTGCTTTCACTGACACGGATCAGGAAGTAGCCTGTGGGATTGGACAGGAGCATTTCCTCAGCAACCCTGCGGTGAATAAACACTACAGCGTTAGAACAAACTTAGTGCCCTACTGTAAGACAATAACAGTCATAAAGCATACAGTATATCCTTCACCACAAGCCACACATTGGTCTCATCTATGTTGTTTATCAGGGAAAAGAAACAGACACAATTTTATAACTTACTTCCTGGAAATAATGCCATGGAACCATTCTGGAACTACCCCATTCCTGATGACACAGTCCAGTTGGAACTCAGTGAACCAGGAAAGGGCGTCATGTCTTCCCTGAGTCTGTGTTCCATCCATACCCCCCCAGTTGTGTCCTGGTAACATACAGTAAAGAATGATGTCAGGAAGCACCCCTCATTCTCTAAATGTTATTCCATTGCCAGTTTGACATGTCAACAAAAAATGTTTTAAAGGACAGTAAACACATTTGGTATAAATGACAGATTTAATGTCCAGTTATAAACTGTAAGGTAAAAGATGTAATCATCCCAATTTCAAAGAGCACTTCGCTATTGCTCTGATTGTTCCTCTATAATTTGCAGTTTCTGAATTCAATGAGGAAGACCATTCAGCTGGCTGGTTGATACACTTATTTACATTAGGGCAACAAAGACATTTATGCTGCCAAATATTTAGTAGCACTAATAAACCTTGGATTAGTATTACATATATATTCAACTACATTTAAACTGAGACAGTTAACACAAAGTGAAATAGCTTCACATACATGCCACATTGTTGGTCTCAATGGAAATCTTTATTTTTTTTACTCTGCTCTTAATATTCAAATATTATTTAGACAAGTGGGTAAAACCAAATACAAAAAATGCATCCAAATGAATACAATACCAAAACTATAGTAATACCCGAGTAATTAGGCCTACTAACTATACATCTGCATACCACATTGTCTAACAAAACAAATACTCTTCTTTGAAAATGTACATAATAAGAAAAGTTGTCCAATCCCACAAATAAAACGAACATTACATTTTGTCTACGCACCTGTTGTGGCTAGTTACAATTTTTGTCGCCTTTTCAATAAAGCAATTTACCTCATGAGGAGCAACTCGAAACTGAAGCTTTGCTCTGTTCACACACCTTTACAAGTTAGCTCCTGTGAGGGAAAAGGGTGGAGATATTTTTCCCATGCGTGAAACGGGTAGGTCTATCTTCGTAAAATAGCCTTGCCTAGCCTCAATACCAATTGCAGCTTTATCAAGCTAATTTAAACATTTCATTTTAATTCTATAGGAGTAGTCCTCTTCAATATATACGATTGATAAGATATACAGCACAGGTGCAATCGAAAGTAAGAAAAATAAAAACGAGTTTCGTTGTGGCCGATCTTGGGATATAAATATCTGACATTTCTGCATGGCTAACGTTTCCCTTAATATTATAGGAAGGAATTAATTGGGACAATGATGGTAGCCTAATAAGTTGTAAGTAAATTGAGAAACTGCAGCAAGTTTTAAAATAATCATTTTAATAAATCATCAAAAGTACACGTCTACAAAAGGTGTAGATCAATTCAGTAATATTTATGAAAGTACAAGTACAATCATTTTAGATCTTTCTTATTTACAATTGTTTTCTAAATGCCATTTCTCCCCCATTTTCCATAGTTATCTATGAAATCCAAATGGTCTTGAACATGGAATGCTGGAATGATTTATGAACTGAAAAAGATGTACAAATAGTTCCACCAAAAGGAAACGAAACCGTCATAATTGCTATTCTGAATAAACATTTGCCAGACCTATACAAGGTCCTGAACATACACAGCTGTTCAGCAAACTGACTGTGCCACTCGTGATGTTCTACACAAGAGAGGACATAAAAAGCTCATCCGCAAAATAATATACAGTATTTCTAAATACAATTTACTTGGTCACAAGTAGAGATAAGACCTGTGCAAAATCAGGGAAGTCGTTTCCTTTTGCTGTGATTTAATATGTGCTCAATTTCCTAGAAATGTTTGTGTTGACAAATGGAATGCAAGTTCCACATTAAGACGGATTGAATGGGAATGATGGGAGTGACAATGTATAAAGAGAACAGAAAGCAATGCAATAATGATCCTTTGCACATGTCTAATATCAAAGAAAAGCTCTTCAAGTGCAAACCCTCAAGAGGACCTACAGCCTCATGATGCATAGTTGCAAAGACCATGATATCAAGTATTAGGTGAAAATAAGACACGCTGTCATGGACAGTGGCAAATTCAGAGGGAAGGGCAAGCAAGGAAGGAGAACGAAACCGAAACGCAAACTCCAATAAGCAAAGCTACTTTCCTCCAGGCATCCATTTAACATTGTCACCCTATAACGGACTAAAAATCACTGAGACTATGATTAAGTCTTGAGGATAGGGACTGGAAGAATATTTCAACTCTGGCAAGGGTTTCTACAAGGGCACTTTCATGTTGTTTCACTGAAAATACTGACTAAATGTCCTCTTGACTCGTTGCTTGTGACATTTTAGTCCATTGCCACGTCACGACATTGCCCCCTAGTGCTTAGATAAAGTACTGATGTCAATGCATTCAATGTAAAACTGCAACATTAAATCAAACCCAAAACACCCAGAATTAGATTGTCTTAATACTGGCACATGAATAGTAATTATCAACACCAAAATGTTGGTCTCTTCAGTTTCAAAGCAGCAAGTATTAGGAAAACATATAGCTACTATCCTCGACTAAAAAAAGCTGCAGGAGTGGTTCTCTAGTGAAATGGACTGTCATTGCATATTGTATTTCAAATATTCTCAATACAGTAGGTTGACATTACTCAATTGAGTTCTTATAACCATAACATGTACTTTAGTTGGAATGGACAAAAGGCCTACAAAACAACTACAAGGCAGACTAATATTTGCGCAATTGTCACTCATTTTCTGCCACAAATACCGACAACAGCAGCATTAAAACAGGCTTAGAAAGACAAAGGCCACACAACTAAACCCGAATGGTATTACAGTATCACAATTTAACAACCAGTAAACAAATAAGGAATAGGTTGAGGTTGGCATTTGGAAAGGTTGCCCAAGACATGACTTTAAAAAATAATTATAATCCATGACAAAGTGATTATTACCACCCAAAAGTTTCTCTCCGTTTCAGTGGTCTCCACATCACACACAATATTCATAATTGGGGCAAAGAAAGCATTTTGTGGAGTGGTTTAATATTAAAACACATTTCGAATGCCAAAACCAAAGTTGTGGGCAATTTATGCAACTCAATTGTTAGGAAATGAATTGTGCTCCATCTAGACTGATGTTACTGTGGAACAGATTTCAACTGACAGCCACTGGAAGTTCCGGAATGTAATAGTTCTAAAGAACACTGACATATTCCTATACAAGCTAACAGAATAAGACATGCTTTTGCAAATGTTAAGCAGTGAAGCCAATTTCATTACTAAAGTGCAATCAAAATGTGCAGATATCGGCACAGAATTGTTTTACCACTCAAATATGGTTGATAAACCTTGCGTAGGAAACAAATTGGAACTGCATAACGATAGAGTACATGTAAAATGATGAACACAGTTCTTTTTATTTTATTTTTTAGGTATGTCTAAGATGGAATGTCCACTATTGAAAAAAAAAAAATCATGATTAGGCAGCCAGTACGTTGCAATACATTTCAGTGAACTGTTAACAGAAATATATACATATTGGAGCAGATCGGCAATGTACATGAGGAGACACAACTGCAACGCGTTTTGACTTCTCTACAGTCAGCGTCAAAATGCATTGCAGTTGTGCATCCTCAAGTACAATGCCGATCTGCTCCAATATGTATATTTTCTGTTAACAGATCAGAAAAGTTTATTACAACGTACTGGCCACCTACTCATCTTATTTCTTGGATTGCCTGCCATTTAGGGGCCTACCTTCCCACTGTCCTCACCTCACACGTCTTCACTATTAACATGGTAAGACTTCAGAATTTTTCTAGGTATTATCTTAAGAACATAAGTGTCCTTTCTTGGATGGCAAATGAGTAATGTCAAGGTAGAAGAGAGAATCACTATCATTTGAGAAAGGAAAAAACAGGGACGCATAGATCTCCATAGTAGTAGCTAGATGACATAGAAGGCAACTCTGACAGAAGACGTCAGATGTATATGATGGTTAACTAGTCTTATCATGGAAATAAGCCACTGCTTTTAAGGTTAATTCATGTTGAGAAGAAAAGAAAAAAACTCACTAAGCATCAACTTTGGCAGCAGTGCAACCACATAGCAACATGAAGTACCTGTAACAATACCAGTTGCATAAGACAAAGAGAGGAGGAGCAGAAGCCTAAGTGTAATTATGAGAAACGATATAAGAGCATGAGGAGTGCCCGGTATAGAGATCTCCATCTAACAACCCTGATTGAGCAACTGATTGATCCGCCTGACCAATGAATACATCCGTTTTTAAACTGGGGGACACATGGTGAATCAGAAAAAAAAGCTCAAAACCCAGAGGCCTGGGATATGGGGAATGAGAAAGGGATGAGAACAGGGCTAAAGAGAGGAGAGCTCTGAGCAAGCTCAGTCCAGTTCTGTCCAGCTGTGGACAATGAGAAGGCCGTGGTCCTCACAGGAGGGTGCAGCGGAAGAAACTGCTCTTCTTGGGCTGCTCTGTGATCTTCACCCCCTGACTGCTGCCCTGAGGACTGTTGCCCTCCTGGAACACACATACACTGAGTGTAAGTCAGAGGGAACACACATTATAGCCCATTGAAATAGATGTGCACATGCTACACACACTTACCAGTTTCTTGTCCATTTTCGCCTTGATGTCTCTGGCAAGGGTCATAAATGCCTGAAAATGTCAGGGGGAAAAAAAACAGGGCAAATAGAGATCAAATCAAAAGAGACAAAACAATGTGCATTGTCTTTCACTAATGTCACAACTTTACTGTACTCCCATTGTTTTTAGAACTGCTTGGAATGAGTCAACTCTGTAGGCTTGGCCCTAAACGGTGTGCTCGCTGTCACCTGGGGCTGTACGGCAAATGAAGCTGTCTATATGGATGTATAATCTCTGTGGTAACTTGTATTTGTACAGGGTGAACTTTAAATGACTATAGATGAATCAGAGTTTGTCTTCAGGAATTCTGTCTTATTTGCATTGGTCTCACCCCTCACACAAGCCTTTAGATGCTGTGACACCCTATGGGTGATCAGGTTACTGTAAACTTTGTATCATATGATTGGTCAATGGTGGTTGGTTTTACACCTTCAGATGTTTGAAATGAAGTTCTGTTCTTCCTCTTATCCTGCATGCAGTCCATTGGATAATGGTTGTATGATATTTCCTCAGACACTGGCCTAGTAGGCATCTCTTCGTTCATGCTTGGTCTTGTAAGTTAACCTTAATATTATGACTTGTGTGTGAATTAGAGGTCTTCATGGATCCACTTGTATCCGAATACACAAGACCCAAACCGGGACTCGAGTGGGTCTGGATCCAGAATTCTAAATAAAGTCACGGGTCAGATCGTCACGGGTATGTGTAAGGGCTGGTACGGATCCGAACGCAACTGCTGCAGTAGAGAGAGAGAGAAAGATTTTAATAATTTATGCTGCTACTCTTGCTTTTCACGAGAGTGGAGCATGGCACGTGTAGCTTGTTTTTGGCCTATCATAAGCCATCAAAGCAGCAATAAGCTAGTCATAGAGCCTCTGTGTATGTCTAAAGTTAGGAGACATCTACTCAATGGAAGATGTAATTAAAATGATGTAATTAAATGTTAAAGGAGGATAGGCTACAATGACCAAGAGTAAACAGCTAGGCTGCTACTTAATATTCTGAATGGAGTTGTTATTTCTAACTGTAGGATGAGAAACTGCAATTAGCATAGCTAGCGAGCTTAATTGGCTTCTCCCGGTTTGACGCAGTCAAGACAGGTACTACATAATGATATGTGACGATAAATAAGTTAGCTACGGCAGCCATTAGTCTACTATGGTGCGAGTCGTCTTGGTTGGTTGCCATCTCTTCCTCCCCGTGTCACTCACTCACAGTTCGGCCCCTCCCCCACCTGCTAAAGCAGCACCTCTCTCTCCCTCTTACGCTTTAGCTCCGGTTAATAGAGTAGCTTGTAAAAATCATTTTCTGCTGTTTCCCTCACTCGGATCGGACCGGGTCTGGAGCCAACCAGGTCGACACGGAATGGGTCTAGTTGTCCTCGCGTTCGTTTGGAATGAGTCACAATATTAAAAAAATAAAATAATAAATTCATATCGGGTCTGGGCGGGAAAGCCCAGATCCATTTCGGACTTGGACCCGTGAAGACCTCTAATGTGAATCCATTCATTTAACAGAGTTATTAAATAATACTTGCTTTGATATTCTCTTCTCATGACCATTCCTTGATCTTAGTCAGCTAAACACATAATTGCACATGGTTTTACTATAATGTTAAATCGAGTCAGGCATTTGGTTTAATAGACTTTGATCATATTAATTGCATAGTCTTATCAAATTTTACCCCACTGCAACTCACATTCTCCACGTTGATGTTGGCCTTTGCACTGGTCTCCATAAACTTAATACCGTACTCCAACGCTAACTGCCAACAGGAGATAAGAGGGACACACACAAAAAACCTCAGTCAACATGTAGATTTCTTATTGTACTGTCCATGTTGCCTCGCAAAGCCACCTGATCCCGTGA
Source organism: Oncorhynchus gorbuscha (assembly GCF_021184085.1). Taxonomy (NCBI): domain Eukaryota; kingdom Metazoa; phylum Chordata; class Actinopteri; order Salmoniformes; family Salmonidae; genus Oncorhynchus; species Oncorhynchus gorbuscha. The sequence continues at coordinate 41,124,832 of NC_060187.1, forward strand.
GCTTACATGCAGCGTTTTAATGTAAGTTTGTGTGGATCAGGTGCCCTTGAGTGGCTACATGGACAGTATCACAATCAGAAATCGACATCTACTCTATAGACACTATTATGAGTTATTTAGTTTATGATATACTTTTCATCTACTGGTCAGTGATCACCCACCTTCTCCCCTCTGTCTTTGGACACCTGTCGCTTGTCATTGACGTCACACTTGTTGCCCAGCACCATCTTCTCGACATCTGCAGAGGCATGCTAGACAGGAAGAGAGGATAAGTCATCCATAGCATTTATAGAGCAATGCAACGCATTCAATTTCACTAACTTCTGTTCTCCTGCAGAGATGTAAATGTTACAATTTCTGACGACTACCTCCTCTATATTCCTTATCCAGTTCTTGATGTTTTCAAATGACTTCTCGTTGGTGATGTCGAAGACTAACATGATGCCCTGGGGAGGAAGAAAAAACAAACAACCAATTTAAAACAGAGGCATGTCAGATATTAGCATCCTGTTAAACTTGAGAAACCTGTACACTTGGGAGGATAGCGAATTGTTATGAAGGGCCTAAACAGGATTCCAGGGTGATTGTACCCACCTCCCATGGATGATCTCAGGTATGTACTGCTTCATTTACAACTCTAAAAAGGGAGCGGCTCAAACTAGTTTGGAATCTATTAGTTGATGCACTGATCGCCATGAACGTCTCCGAATATGATTTATTTAAAAAATGTTTTTTTATTCAAACTAAGTTCTTAGCTAGCTAGGCATATGCTTAGTACATTTCTGACATTGTGAGAGTGACATAGTGAAGCAAGGCAACTGACCATGGCTCCTCTGTAATATGCCGTTGTGATTGTTCGAAACCGCTCCTGGCCAGCTGTGTCCCTGGTAAGAGAACAACACAATGAGAGCCTTTCATTCCTGTCCCTGAATCAACCCACTTGTTGAATTATAGGCCAATTGTGAGCATTCCCAAGGTGCTCTTTCTAATACATAATTTAAGACACTGTGTGAAGAAGTCAAAGGGCTGTCTTACCATATCTGTAGCTTGATCTTCTTCCCGTCTAGTTCTATTGTTCTAATTTTGAAATCAATACCTAAAAAGGCAAAGAGGACTAGCATTAGCAAGAGTGAGACAATTCTTGCACTTCTACCCACCTAAAATAGATGTACATTTCACGGTCGTCTCGGAGTTGCAAATGACAAAAGATTTTTGAAACAACCATTTGACGTTGATGTACAGCACTGTTTATGCACAAGTGGCAAAAGCAGACTGCATTCAACATTTACTCGGAAGCTAGCAAGTACTTATTTGCATGACACCAAGTCCAGAGTGGCTGGGGTCTGGCTAGGGAGGCCCATTTTTTTAGATGATGTTGCAAGCCACACACAGGAAATGTAAATTGCTGCAAAACTTCAGGGGAGACCTCACCTCCGAGCTAACCTTTCTGTAATGCAACTCAGCTAAAATTGGACTTCTTGCTGTGTATGAACATCACTGCTAGATTAGCTAGCTAGAATACACAATATGACCAAAAGTATGTGGACACATGCTCATCAGGTTTACCCAATAAATTACTGGGAGTTTATACATGTAGTGTGCGACTCTATTAAAAACAGACACCTGCTCGAACATCTCATTCTAAAATCATGGGCATTAATATGGAGTTGGTTCCCCCATTGCTGTAATAACAGCCTCCACTCTTCTGGGAAGGCTTTCCACTAGATGTTGGAACATTGCTGCGTTGACTTGCTTCCATTCAGCCACAAGAGCATTAGTGAGACCGGGGACTGATGTTGGGCGATTAGGCCTGGCTCGCAGTCAAAGTTTGAATTCATCCCAAAGGTGTTTGATGGGGTTAAGGTCAGGGCTCTGTGCAGGCCAGTCAAGTTCTTCCACACCGATCTCGACAAACCATCTGTTTGTGCACAGGGGCATTGTCATGCAAAAACAGTAAAGGGCCTACCTCAAACTGTTGCCACAAAGTTGGAAGCACATAATGGTCTACAATGTCCTTGTATGCTGTAGCGTTACGATTTCCCTTCTCTGCAAATAAGGGGACTAGCCCAAATCATAAAAAACATTATTCCGCCTCCACCTAACTTTACAATTGACACTATGCATTGGGGCAAGTAGTGTTCTCCTGGCATCCGCTAAACCCAGATGGTGTGACTGACCACTCCAGAGAACACTTTTCCACTGCTCCAGAGTTCAATTGGGGCGAGCTTTACACCACTCCAGCCGAAGCTTGGCATTGTGCATGGTGATCTTAGGCTTGTGTATGGCAGTTCGGCCATGATAAAAATAAAAAATAAATTCATGAAGCTCCCAAAGAACATTTATTGTGTTGGCAGTTTGGAACTCAGTAGCAATAGTGAGCGTTGCAACCAAGGACAGACGATTTAAGCACTGAGCTTGTGTGGCCTACTTACTTCATAGCTGAGCCGTTGTTGCTCCTAGATGTTTCCCCTTCACAATAACAGCACATAGTTGAACGGGGCAGCTCTAGCAGAGCAGACATTTGACAAACTGACTTGTTGTTAAGGTGGCATCCTATGACGGTGCCAGGTTCAGTAAGGTCATTCTACTGCCAATGTTTGTCTATGGAGATTGCAAGGCTGTGAGCTCGATTTTATACACCTGTCAGCAACGGGTGTGGCTGAAATAGCGGAATCCACTCATTTGAACTGGTGTCCACATACTTTTGTATATATATATATTGTGTAGTTACTTAGTCAGGGTAGTTTACTTGCTCACCTGACAGCTAACGTTAGCTAGATAGCTAAGGAGTCAGCTGGTGACGTCGCCAGCTAAAAAAATATCATGAACATTTCAACTTGAGGTATGCCGGGGAAGCTGAAGTGCTGGTTTTATTGTGAAGCGAGCCCTGTAAACAAGCCGGTTGTTTCCTGGCTGGAGAACTAAATGCTAACTAAACAAGCTCTAGTTAGCTAGCGTTAGTATGACAGGATGGGCGCTCACCACCAATATTGCTAGTTGGGGTCGAGAGCTAGCTTACCCCTCCTCCTGCATAACTTTTCGAACCACAAAACTTACGAAATGTACATACCTATTGTCGAGATAAACGTTGAGTTAAACGCATCTTCTGAAAATCTGAACAACACACAAGTCTTTCCGACGCCAGAATCGCCGATTAACAGTAATTTGAACAAGTAATCGTAAGTCTTCGCCATGTTATTAGCTATTGCGGAAATCCCGCCCGGCAGCTGTGTAAAGAGATATGGTTAGTTGAAAAAATATTTGGATATGTCACTTCTTTTTCGATTTATACTGGACCAGTGATTGGACAAACAACATGTCACTCTTGACAGCAGTCGTGGCTCCGGAAGCGCGACTTCCCCACTGTCAATCAAAATAGAAAAGGCAGCTGATTGTGCGTTTGCAGTCAATGTCCCACCCATTAAGATGTGATCCCACCCATTATATGATCTCACCCTTTATACAGTTTTACAACTTCTCAGTTTCACATTCACGACAACAATATCAGTGTACAGTCTGAAAGCCGTGAGATAATCTTGTTATCAAAGTACAGTGCCAGTGAAATAACAATAACCAAGAGAAGCAATGTCGGTAAGTGTTTTTTCTTTGCTCATGTGAGAAGTAGCCACATATACCTGTTATCGTGTTTACACCATTGGAATAGCCAGTCAAATACTGTAGGCCTAATTCTTTATTGTAGGCCTTGCTTTCATTGGTGTAAAGTACTTTAGTAAAAATATATACCAAAAAGTACTCGTTACATTTCGAATGCTCAGACAGGACAGCAATATGGTCCAATTCACGCACCTATCAATATAATGTTTTGTCATCCCTTCTGCCTCTTATCTGGTGGACTCACTAAACACATACTGTTTGTAAATTTTGTCTTGTGTTGGAGTGTTACTGTCTGTCCGTAAGTAAAAAAAATCGTGCTGTTTGCTTAATATAAGGAATTTGATGTATAGAATTGTACTTTTATTCAAGTATGACGATTGATTACTTTTTCACCACATGTCATAAACAAATTAAATAGTGGACCTTGTCCCGGGAATGGGATACATGTCTGGGCATGCCTCAAAAATAGCTCTGCTGAAGTTTTTGTATGAGACATGAGAGGGCGCCCTTGACTTATTTACATAAAAACCATACAGTTATATAATATATGCCATTTAGCAGACGCTTTTATCCAAAGCGACTTACAGTCATGTGTGCATACATTCTATGTATGGGTGGTCCCGGGGATCGAACCCACTACCCTGGCGTTACAAGTGCCATGCTCTACCAACTGAGCTACAGAAGGACCACCTCAAATGTTATTATAACCAACGATTTCCCTTCTAATCTGTGTTTATATCTTTCTATGGATCTTAAATGTATAAACTGTACAGTCATATATTTACACATTAATCCGTATTGCAGCTCGCTAAGGACCTAATGCACCCTACTTTGGTGGCTGAGAGGCAAAGACACAAGAAGAAGAGGTTGGTTCAGAGTCCCAACTCCTACTTCATGGATGTAAAATGCCCAGGTGAGTATTAAGGATGTACAACTTCCCAAGTTTGCGATTTACCATTAGGGCTGGGAATTGCCAGGGACCTCACAATATGATATTATCACAATACATATGTGCCGATATGATATGCATTGTAATTCTCACGATTCTGTATATGCATTGCACTTCCATACTGATATTTTATTGCAATTTGATGGTCCAAATTTTGCTCACTATATATCTGCTGCAGAGAGACCATGAGAAAATGATTTTTGATTAGTCATGGAAATAAATGTGTTGGAAACATGTTTTTATTTTTTTAAACCTTTATTTAACCAGGCAAGTCAGTTAAGAACACATTCTTATTTTCAATGATGGCCTGGGAACAGTGGGTTAACTGCCTGTTCGGGGGTTTGAACTCGCAACCTTCCGGTTACTAGTCCAACGCTCTAACCACTAGGCTACGCTGCCGCCCCAGCGTGTTGTCTCACTATAGAAAGAAGACTGGGAACGAGCTATTGGATGAACAATACTGGAGTTTTAGTACAGAAAATGAAAAAGCACAACGCTTGCTCACCATAGCCTATGTGCGCCTTGAGCCTTTACCTTTTCAATGAGGATCTAATTGTTTGATTGTACCTCGACTCATTGGTTGAGGGCCTGACACTTCTTTCCATTACCAACATTTATTCACAGACACTGTAGTAAACTAGAGAGGAGAGGTAGGCCATTGAACTTGGAAGCAGTGAATTCTGAGTGTGAATGATGCCCCAAAAGGTTGCTTTTAATACAGTAGGTAGGCCCAGGCTAATGCATACAAAGCAAAAAGACAATAGTTTCCAAATAATATGCGCGACCAAAAGAAAACCATTTTCATCCCAAAATTGTCTGTCTGACTGGCCGCTCCTGCCCACAGCATGGAAAATTACGATGCACCACAATGATCTCTGTCAGGACGCGCAGCCCTCTACATGGAGTCAAAGTATGGATACTGTATGTCTTGCAAAATAATATAATGATATGTAACTATTTCCCCACCATCACTATTTACCATACTCCATTGATAAACTATGTGTATGTATGTACAGGGCGGCGGGCTGCCTAGTGGTTAGAGCGTTGGGCCAGTAACCGAAAGGTTGCTAGATAAAATCCCCGAGCTGATATGATAAAAATCTGTCGTTCTGCCCCTGTACAAGGAAGTTGACCAACTGTTCCTAGGCCATCATTGTAAATAAGAATTTGTTCTTAACTGACTTGCATGGTTAAATAAAAATAAAATAAATGAAAATGATGTTCACATTATTATTCTAATAACATTATTATCTAAAATAATTATAATTTACAACAAATAAATGAAGCATGAAAATAAAGCATTTACAAAGGCTTATTAAAGGGATATATTGGGATTTTGGCAATGAGGCCCTTTAGCTACTTCCCCAGAGTCAGATTAACTTGTGGATACCATTTTTATGTATCTTTTTGTGTTGCGCAAAAAAGACAAAATCTACAGGAACAGCTAGCATGCCAGTCATTGCGCTAACGCTTGTTAGCAATTGCACTAACACTAGTTAGCAGCTTCCTTCAAACTACGCAGGTACATAAAAATGTTATCCATGAGCTCATCTGACTCTGGGGTGGATAAAGGGTGTCATTGCCAAAATCCCGAACTATCACTTTCATGAAAACATATGAATGTTTTCATTTTCAGCAGCATACCACTGCTGGCATGCTTCTGAAGTTAAGCAGGGGTGGTCTTGGTCAGTCCCTGGATGGGAGACCAGATGCTCCTAGAAGTGGTGTTGGAGGGCCAGTAGGAGGCACTCGTTCCTCTGATCTAAAAAGAAAATCCCAATGCCCCAGGGAAGTGATTGGGGACACTGCCCTGTGTAGGGTGCTGTCTTTCAGATGGGATGTTAAACAGGTGTCCTGACTCTCTGAGGTCATTAAAGATCCCATGGCACTTAATTGTAAGAGTAGGGGTGTTAACACCGGTGTCCTGGCTAAAATGTCTAATCTGGCCCTCAAACCATTCACGATCACCTAATAATCCCCAGTTTACAATTGGCTCATTCTTCCCCCTGTAACTATTCTCCAGGTTGTTGCTGTAAATGAGAATGTGTTCTAAATCAACTTACCTGGTAAAATAACAGATAAATAAAACATATATAAGGGAACAGAAAAACATCTTTGTTTCCACATTTATTCCAGGCTGCTACAGGATCACCACAGTGTTCAGTCATGCCCAGAGAGTGGTGCCCTGTGGCGGCTGCTCCTTCGTCCTGTGCCAGCCCAGAGGGGGTAAATGTCGCCTCACTGAGGGTAAGACGTTGTACAATCACATTGCTCAAGAGCCTGAACTTATACAGTAGCAATGACGCACACTATATCAGTTTAGAGCTCTATTGAATGTCTACTGATTATGAACTTCAACTCCTCTTTCTCGCCTCTGTCCAGGCTGCTCGTTCAGAAGAAAGCAACACTGAGGGAGGTTACAGTTGTGAGCTTTCAACTCTGATAGTCGTGGAAGGTGGACCATGAATGATTCTGACTGTTCAGTCTTAATTTTAGCTTACATTATGTTGATTGGAATGGGTATATTTAGCTGAGCTGATTGACAGTGTTTTGATCTTATTGTGATGTATTTCACACAAAATACAAGCAGATTAATGTTCGGCTACAATATTATGTCTTCTTTTCATATTGAATAGGAATAATATGATATAATATAAGTTGAAATAGTCTCCCTCTGTATGTGTATGAAATGTATATTTTTCTTAGTAAATCATCAAATAAATAATCGCTTAAACCAGGTTACTTTGTTTTGTAAAAATTTATTAGATTGAAAGAGGGAAAGGTGAATGAAACATTTCAACACAGACTCAAGTCAAATGAGCTTTTTTCACGGGCCAAGAATGAGAAGCCATGATCACCTTCACAGACAACAATAAAAAACATTTGAGGGTTCATCTTCTCTGGTATGTGTATTCTTTGGTTTCGAGAGTTCCCCTGCCGGAAAGTGGTGAAAAACTGGAGCAATACATCTTCTCAATAACTAACATTATTCTACTATATACAATAAGTATCCATGTTGTATTACCTTGATTGAGGCTCCAGTGGTGCTTATTTGGCATAACGTTTACTGCATATGCTACCACCACATTTAATACCAGGAATGTGATTTTACATCCAATGCTCAGGCAGTCAAATGTAGAGCTGGGATAGTGGAAAGGAGGTGCTATAAAGCTGCATGTCAGCATATGGTGGCACTTTAAAACCATACAGATTATAGGTTAAGTCAGAGGATGGGATGCAGTTCTTTAAAGGATTTGCATGAGGCTCTTTTCACATCAAAAGCATTTTGAGTTTGGCTTTGGCAAACCCTCCACCTGACTGTCGGTCATAGTATTTTACCACCACAAGTAGCACCACAGACATGTTCACCACACTTTCCTTGAGTCATCCTTTAGTCTCAACGACCATGTTAACACACGCAAGCACACCAAAGGTAGGATATTGGCTCATTCTGAAAAGGCACAGTCCAACCTGTGAATATGGTCACACACATTGTGAATGCATAAAACATGACCATGTCGATGGGTGCATGGACAGTAAAGCTGATTCCTGTAAACTGTTCACATAAGACCCCGAGGTGGAGCTCATGAATCATACGTAAAATGAAGACCATGTCACAAGACCTATTTCAAAAACATGCTCTTGGAGTGCACACTTCAGATATTAATTGTCATATTTCTATTCTTTACTAATTGGCCTGAATATAAGACTGTTTGTAAATATGGTCATAATCCATTGTATTTTAATGCTGGTCTATAATCTCAAAGTTCCATGAAACAAAATGCTGTAAACATAAGAATCGGGATTCGAGGAAGCTGGTGATTTGGAATGCATTTCTCTTAAAGAGAGAGAGAGAGAAAGTTGTGACTTAAAAAGAGAAGAGAAAATTAAGGGTACAAGTATTTAAGTTAATCCCCTTTCCCTGGGAATAAGACTTTACAGCTGGAAATGTGGAACGAAATTGAATATTTATGGAATGTTGCAAGACTTTTATCCTTTCCATCTTCTTCATCATGTTTATAAGCTGTTGAGCTCTTGCAGTGTTTGGTCCAGGACTTGATGCATCCCCAAGTTCTCTTCTTTGGCACCTGCTAATTTTTCTGGAAAACAAAAAAGAATGACATATTGAAGAATAATTGAGTGAAACCACACAGGACAGGAGCATCATAAAGTTGATTCATATGCATTCATTCTCCTTAGGTTTGATAAACAATAGTCTACACTGACGCCAAAGCAATTCTTATACCGTATGTCCCAACAGCTGTTTAACATAACTGCTGTGGTCATGTTAAGTTGTTCCATATGCAAACCCCAACCACATTAAAGAACCCTACCCCAAAACAAAAGGCAGATTTGCATGCATAAAATGGATGATGGCGAAGTCTGTCTCTATTCAGCAACTATGTACAGTGACAGTCTATTGAAAGCAATTTGTTGAACTGAACTTAAAAGACAAAGCCACTGGACATTTCCGATCTTATGAGCTGTAAGCAAAATGCACACTTTTTAAAACACGTTGCTGTGAACACACTTCAAATACTTAAACTGCAACCACAACCAGGAGTGTGTTAGTCAAGAGATACACAGTTGTGTGACATTTATGCAAAAGAGGTGAGGGACACTCAACGTGAATGCATACGTCACTCCATAAATTCTCACCTTCTTAAAACAGCTGTTTTGAAACATTGAAACATTGAATTCAAGAATAAAGGCTGGTTTAGACGTAGGAAAGATTAGGCTTTTAATGAGTTTCATTTGCACAGTGAGATGGACAGAAGGCACAGAGAACGGCCTGTGTTTCTGGAAGCGAACCCTGGGACACAGTAGGCCTACAGTGGGAAGGGTGAGAGGACAGACACCCTAGAGGCAGCATGAGACAGACAGGAAGAGACATCTACAAGGAGGTCATGTCATTGAGGGCATGGTCCAGCTCCTCGCTGATTGCCTTGTACTTCAGCTTCTGAGCGTACAGTTCATCTGGAGGTCAAAGCGCAGCAGGAAGTAGTGCAGGTAAGGCCCAAGGGAAGCAGCAGTAGCAGAGAGAGAGAGGTGGAGGACAGGGAATGAGAAAAGAAATAGCAGCAAAAAGAGAGGGAAGAGAAATAGAGGACAGGTCACTGGTTGCAGAAGAGAAAATTCATACAGTATAAACATTTAACAACAGAAGATGCCAGAACGATAAGAGATGTTTGTCTACCTGAGCATGTAAAAATAAAAATGTTGTTGCAAATCTTTTTTTATGGGCAGGAGGTGACTACCTTATGCAATTAAGCCCATTTAAAGGTTTTCATCAAAGTACTTCATACCGGTAAACCCATTCCATGTGGCTTTAGGGCCAAATATGCTGATCTAAAAGGAATTTGAGCATACTTTGTCCTTTGTGCAGACAGCAGACACAAAAAGTGGTTCTCTTTGGAAGCCGGCGTTTTGCCGGTTAGTAGAGAAGTGGCCTACATATTTCTTTACACTTGAGACCACAGCAGTGTGTTTTATTAGCTTGTCGGAGAAGTTTCCATACGTTTGGCAGGTTACCATTTCTTCCAGAGAAATATTTCCAGCTAGTTGAAACACAAAACCCTAGCTGGGACCGTGTCAACGTGAAACGTTATCACAAAATGGAAATGTGTATATTAAGATGATGTTTCTTTGCTCACGGAGAGGATTAAATAACCACACCTCTTGACCTAGGAAACTACATCCATCGAGGATTCCTGAACAAGCTTTGATATCTTTAGTAATGTAATAAATTGGAACGTCTCCCTGGGAGAAATGTATATGGTAAACTATGGTAAACTGTGGCCTCTCTTGCCTGATATACTACTGTATGGATGAAATTAATGACATTTTATTTTTGTGTCAAATCGCCAATTGGCAACCCATCCCTTATGTGATCAATTGACACAAACAAACATTACAATAATTCACTGTGGTAATTCAGTGATAATTCTTCTTCCGGGGTTCTCTGCAGTTTGCATTGCATAAAGAGTGAAAAATTAAAGGTACAAATCTATCATAATATTAAAAACGTTTATCCAAACAATAATTATAATCCCTGTATGTTATTCTTGTTAGAGATACCCAGGTTTACAGGTCTGGGTTTCTACTAAAGACAATGATAAAATGGTTCTTTCCAAATATAGTTTAATATCATGCCATGAAATATGTCTAACTTACAGTAAGTTGCTCTGCAATAAGATAAGTTGTCTTTCTATTCTATATTGCCATAGAGCAGTTTGCAACAGTTTCTTAAACAAAGCACTCATACCTTCCAGGTCGTCGATGGACTTTTCGAGTTTGGCCACAGTCCTCTCTGCAAACTCTGCACGAGTCTCGGCCTGGGGGACACAGAGGAAGTGGGAGGGCGTCAGAACAAGACGCCATCTTTGACATGGAGCAAATTGGTTTACTACTGTATGAATTAAGAATCAGATGCCAGCAGTTCCTTACCTCCTTCAGCTTGTCACTAAGAACCTTGATCTCCTCCTCATACTTGTCCTCTTTTTCTGAGTACTGTCAAAATACAAGTCTGTTACAGACAAGCTCTGAACTCTTGAACATGCCTGAACTCCCAAGACAGATGCAGACATATTAGCATGAAAGTGCACAGAGAATGATGGTCTTGCAGGACTGTGTGTCAACCATGCTTAGTTGTAACACAACTCTTCAGGTGTGATCAAACTGGCTATGTGTTGGTATAAGGAACACATTGTGCTGCGATGCCAAAGAGAAGGACATTGATTTAATCAGCACAGGGCAACTGCTTAAGTGGCTAAGGTGGAATCATGTGGCGTGACTGGCACTAGAGCGGCTGGGTCGGAACGCAGAGACAAATCTGTGCTGGTTTAGGACTATTACGCCGTCATGCGTCATCAACATTATCATAAAGAAATCAACGTCTAGTTTGTCCGGTTGATAACAGGGTCTTTGCTCTGACGTCTGTGAAGGTAAAAGTGTGGCAGGCAGTGATTATACTCTCAACTACTCTGCTTTCACATCAGCCTTGTCGAGTCAACTCCTGATAGATACAAAGGCTCGGGACAGCCCTTAAGTGGGTGAACTAACCCTGAACACGCAGATATCCAGAATAAGTTCAAATCATGTATTTTCTGAATTGTGACTGGTGATCTACACCGCACTTAACCAACGTTCACTTATCAGTAGTTGACTGCATTGACTTGTATGATGTCATAGTATGCACACTGACCTTCTCAGACGAGGCTTCTAGGGACTTGAGGTTGTTGGTCACATTTTTCAACTCCTCCTCCAGGTCACTGCATTTACTACAGGGGGAGAAAGGAAGAAAAGTATTTTGCTTTGACATCGTAATAGCTGGCCTGGAAAAAACTTCAAGTTACTGATGTCCATTTTAGCTTATGGCAGAAAATCCCCGTTTTTAACTAGACACTGTTTTTTAAATGTTAATTTTAAAAAAGTGTTATGAAACTCCTTACAAACCGTAGTCTTTAACTCATCTATTTCTAAATAGGAGGATAAGAGACCCCATCACAGAGGTCCTAACCCCCAATTCCCCTTTGTCATTCCAGCGTAATAGGCGGACTGTGCTGCACTTACAGTTCTGAGACCTCTGCCCTCTCCTCAGCTCTCTCCAGCTCTCCCTCCAAGATCACCAGCTTACGGGCCACCTAAGGTAGACAGAGCCAACTGTATGAGTGAACAGTAAGAGCAAAAGGAATATGAAAAGGAAGAGGGATGAATGGGAGAAGAGTATGAAAACACTACGGATGGGTGAACAGACGGTTGGTGTAGAACTGCAGACAGGACAATCTCTATGGGACTATATGAAATCTCACCTCCTCGTATTTACGGTCGGCCTCCTCAGCGATGTGCTTGGCCTCCTTCAGCTGCATCTCCTGGATCTCCATCTTCTCCTCGTCCTTAGAGGCTCTGTTCTCTATCACCTTCATTCCTCTGATTGGACAGGACACACAGCGATGTCAGCAACACCCAAGACACACTCAATTTCAACTGTCATTTAGATAGCTCATCCAACACGGAGGCACATTGAATCGTTTTACACAATCAAAGATGGCTGTCTGGGAAATAGCGCGCTTTCACTACGCTATTGGAGGGGCTTGTCATTTGCTAGCAAAGCACATAGCAACATATATGCACACATGACTGTAAGTCACTTTGGATAAAAGCGTCTGCTAAATGGCATATATATATATATATATATATATATATATATATATAAAGAACCTTCAAAGGAAGCTGCATGTGCCTGGTACTATCCAACAGGCCTCAAATTAGCAGGAAAATAGGGCATATAAATATGCTGTCAAATGAAAGATTAGAAATCCATCAGGTTCTGTGGCTGGCTGGTGCTGACCTCTCACTCTCATCTGCGGCCTTCTCTGCCTCCTCCAGTTTCTGCAGCGCGGTAGACAGCCTCTCCTGGGCCCGGTCCAACTCCTCCTCCACTAGCTGGATCCTGCGGTTCAGACCCGCCACATCACCCTCCGCCTGGGAGAAGAGAGGGGGAAGAGGGGTCGAAGGTTAGGCAGATATCAGGGTCACACTCGCATCGTAACGCTGTTGTACTAAATTGGATGCTCTTCACTCGATAAACAATCCACGTTGTAGAAAGCAAACAGAAAAGCAAACATTTATTTAGTCCATAAGCATATCCACCTCCCAGCGAACTGACTCCAGACCAGTGCAATGGAAGTTCTCCAGCAAACTCCGACTCACTCAGGCCCTACTACTACTTATCCCACAGTTCAGTACAGCACCCGCAGGCCTGCCTCTGGCTGACCATGACCAGACCCATTTTACATAACCTGCAGTTACTCTCCTCCTAATTACAAGGCGTGTTGACAAAGGGAGCTGCCCTCCACTGCCCTCTATCACTTGGTCCTATCTCCAGCCAGTCAGTCTTTCAGTCAGGTAGTTACCATGGGTGTGAGGACTGAACATGAGGCCTGCCTGCTGGAGATGCTGTCTCAGAGGCCAGTAAAACACACGTTAGGGCTAGGGCCTGGAATAAAAGGGCCACAGAGAGGGATGTTTCCAGTTGGAGAGGGAGCTAACAGAGCACAGGGGAAAAGGGTAATTAGGAGCTATTTGTGCAGAGTGCCATTCCATTCCATTTTCTCATGGGCTGGATATTCCAACTCTGCTCTGGGCTGACTGTGGGAGAGAGACATGGCTTCCCGCTCTGCTCAGGGCTGACTGTGGGAGAGAGACATGGCTTCCTGCTCTGCTCTGGGCTGACTGTGGGAGAGAGACATGGCTTCCTGCTCTGCTCAGGGCTGACTGTGGGAGAGAGACATGGCTTCCTGCTCTGCTCAGGGCTGACTGTGGGAGAGAGACATGGCTTCCTGCTCTGCTCAGGGCTGACTGTGGGAGAGAGACATGGCTTCCTGCTCTGCTCTGGGCTGACTGTGGGAGAGAGACATGGCTTCCTGCTCTGCTGGGCTGACTGGGCTGACTTCCTGCTCTGCTCAGGGCTGACTGTGGGAGAGACATGGCTTCCTGCTCTGCTCAGGGCTGACTGTGGGAGAGGGACATGGCTTCCTGCTCTGCTCTGGGCTGACTGTGGGAGAGGGACATGGCTTCCTGCTCTGCTCTGCTCTGACTGTGGGAGAGAGACATGGCTTCCTGCTCTGCTCTGGGCTGACTGTGGGAGAGGGACATGGCTTCCTGCTCTGCTCTGGGCTGACTGTGGGAGGGACATGGCTTCCTGCTCTGCTCTGGGCTGACTGTGGGAGAGGGACATGGCTTCCTGCTCTGCTCTGACTGTGGGAGAGGGACATGGCTTCCTGCTCTGCTCAGGGACGGTGGTTAGTCAGCACTCTCCATTCTATGCCTCCCTTTTATTTCTCTTGATCTCTCCCTCTCTTTCAGGCCTGACTGACACCCCACCCATCCTCCCTCTCTCTCTCTCTCTCTCTCTCTGTCTTTCCCTAGTTACGACAGAAGCCTGCAAAGAGACAGTGGAGGAGGGCAGGAAATGTCTGTTAAATGAAGGTTGATGGAACAACAACCAGCCAGCTAAAAACCAATTGAATCCATTGAATCCAATGACCGATTTTCCAGAAAGTGAATACTGTTGCATAAATTGACCACAAAATGAATCATTGTGGATAATGTATTGTTCCCTGACTTCTTTATGGGATTTTATGGATATCAGATCAACTGTCAGACAGTTTGAAAGAAAATACAAACCATAGACATTACTTCACCCAGGAAATAACAATCTGGAGAATTCCTCCATAAACAAACATTCTATTCATGAGCGCAGGTCAGTTAGGTATGCAGGTCGGTATGCGGCTGTAAAACAGGTCCAGATACAGACAGGCAGGCAGTTAGCAACAGAGCTAGCTTCCAGAACAGTTTAACGGCTGTAGTCAAAATATCAGCAGCATAGAAACATGACTACCAGGGGATTTACCACATAAAAAAATGTGCAATAGTGTTGAGGTACTAGTTTGGAATGGCGATCGAACATCAGACTTTCAAGTTTTTACGTTTTTAATGTCACGTGCACAAGTACAGTGAAATGTCTTCGATTAAGATGTAGGGAAATCTCCCTCAGACAGAACTCTGTGGGTTTTAAAACATGCTTATCCACCTAGGCAGTATGTCCCTTCATGCTGCCAAAGGTAATTCATTCAGCCATGTGGAGGGAACCAGGCATTCTTCTGTGAGATGCATGATGATGGTAGATACTGGCATTCAACAACTGAAGTCTCTCAGGGTTGGATGGGAGAGGCATTTCGTTGTTGTTAGTTCAGCTACACAGTCACTTATCTATGGCCCAGGCCCATGTCCTTATGGATTGTCGCTAATGAATACTCTGTGGAGACTTGAAAAGTACCACAAAGAAAAGTATGCAACACATTACCAATAAGCTGACATAACAGCTTACAGGCTCACCATATACAGTACATGAGTACATTCCTGTTACACATTAAACGTTTTAGACTAAATGTAATGACCCTTTTTGAGGGAAAGGAAGTGGAATAAGTTTCAAGGGGGTAAAAGGTAGAAAAGGAACAGGAAGCCAACCCTCTCCTTCCTCCTTCCCCTCTTTCTTTCTCTGTCAGTTCAGGGTCAGAGGAGAGTTCGCTCTCCCTCTTTCTCTCTTTCCCTAGCCATGCCCCTTCCTTAGTCACCCAGCATTCTCCAGCTGCCTGCACGCCTTATATGGTAAAACATACTCACAAGAATGTTTGTGGTGCAGTGCCAGGAAGATGTTTGAGAGCAATCACACACACACACACACAGACCTGCACGCGCGCACACACACACATACACACACTGTCTTACATGCACACTTGTGCGCACACAATCACACAAGGACAGACACAGAAAACAATGCTTAAATTAAACCATCTGAGATTCAGGAAAAGGAAAGATACCAAGCTACAAGGACGTGCTCTGTTTGTTCTTCCTCATATAAACTAAGCCGATTCAATTATTATTATAATTTTAACCAGGCAAGTCAGTCAAAAACAAATTCTTATTCACAATGACGGCCTAGGAACAGTGGGTTAACCGCCATATTCAGGGGGTAGAACGACATATTTGTATCTTGCCAGCTCGGGGATTTGATCTAGCAACTTTCCGGTTACTAGTCCAACGCTCTAACCACTAAGCTACCTGCCGCCCCCTATTACGAATGACGATAGGAAATGTCTGGTGAGAAACTAAACAGACTACATTAATGACATGTCTAATATTACGTCATGATGACACTTAATATAGCTATCAACAATAACGTGTTCAGAATGAAAAGTCTCTCAGTAGCTATGGCTAGGGCCAGGAGTGTCTCCTGGTCAGGAAAAACGTGCAACCTCAGTTAACGTTACAGTCTATAACTAGGAACGGGAGGTTTTTATCTGATCCCATGGCTAGATCAGGAAAAACTGAAAGCCCAAGTTATTTGGTCAGGAAAGACTCCTTGCAGGTCGGTAGCAACAACATATCTGCCGTACCAGCTGAATGTGTTATGTTATATGGAGGCTGTTTGAAGCTTGGCAGCTGATGACACAACGACACCCTACTGACACTAATTACACACTGACACAGCATCCTCAATGAGCGCCCGCAGCTCACTAGAATAAGCTTGATGTTGTTAGCCCAGCATCTGGAGTGCTGAATCGCTGAATCACTCCCTTTGTCCCCCGCTCTGCACACAGTGGTATCTCCCTCTCTTTGGCCACACGACTGGCTTTCTTTATGCTGCCAATATAACTTCCAAGATACTTTATATCAACACCAGAGCCTTTTCAATTGCCACAATTATGTCAATTCCGAGCAATAGACGACAGGGATTGGCTATATAATTTCGCACTTTCTTTTTGCCAAAGCGACTTATACAGTGCTTAAATACATTTTCGCATTGATGGCCCCAGCGGAACCCAAGACCCTGGCGTCTCTAGCGTCACGCTCTTACCACCCGCTGTGGCTCATGGAACCGGGCGGGCCCGAACCAGCACACCACACATTTTTATTTGTGGAGGCAAAGGACCATACTTTATGAAAAGAGCAGACGCTCTGTGCTATTCAACCAGGACCAAGACGACTACTACTACTACCATATTCATACTTATGCCGGAGTTTTCAAACTAAACCATCTTTGCTTAAGAGTTCTTTCCATACATACAAGTGATGAGTGGAGTTGGGTATGCCTGGTACCCACCAGAGGCATGCATTTATTCATCTAAATACATGGCTCTGGTACGCGCTTGTCCCTCTTGTCAAAGCGGCTAGTGCCTTGGTCCGTGCTATCCAGAATCCTTTGGACTTCCCGACTCTGACCTATTGAAGATGAAATGTAAAATGGTTCTGTAAGGGTTAAAAGGTCCCGATCAGTCATTCTGATTCCGTGTAAAATATCCTTTTGGGTGATTAAAATATCACCTAGAATATTTTTTTGTGGGGGGGTTGAAATGCTCAAATTTTGAGAAAAATTAATTTTTCTCATGGCTATTTTTTTTTAAAGAGCCTGATTTGGAGGGCTTATAATCATGAGCTCGCCTTGACTGACAGCTATTTGAAACGCCCATGTCAAGAAACTTGGATGCAGTGAACAGTGTTGCACTAAAATCATCTCAAGCAAATTTGGTGAAACACAAAGCAACTGAAACAACATTGAAATTTGGCGTATTTCTTGTGATGCGGTTCACAGCAGCACTGATGGATGTGTTGACATGACAACTGCATCAGAGTTTTGAACAACCCTCCTCCCTTTTGTTCCATGGTGGCTGAAGACCTAGCTAGCCATTAAGTAGCTAACACCAGACACATGAAATGGGAAACATATAAGTATCTTTGCCATAGATGAATAGTGTAAACTTCTAATTATATTTCCTGACAGCCTACAGTCAAATTTTGGCAGCAGGTGAGTAGCTACTTCGCCATATTAACCACGCCCTTCTACAAAACACACCTTCTCCAATGTTTTTTTATTTTTTTATATATATATATTTTTTTACCTTTATTTTACTAGGCAAGTCAGTTAAGAACAAATTCTTATTTTCAATGACGGCCTAGGAACAGTGGGTTAACTGCCTGTTCAGGGGCAGAACGACAGATTTGTACCTTGTCAGCT
Source organism: Oncorhynchus gorbuscha (assembly GCF_021184085.1). Classification (NCBI taxonomy): domain Eukaryota; kingdom Metazoa; phylum Chordata; class Actinopteri; order Salmoniformes; family Salmonidae; genus Oncorhynchus; species Oncorhynchus gorbuscha. The sequence goes on from NC_060187.1 coordinate 41,142,975, forward strand.
CGGGGATTCGAACTTGCAACCTTTCGCTTACTGGTCCAACGCTATAACCACTAGGCTACCCTATGTTACCATTGGTGTATTAAAATAAGAGTAACCCCCATCCCCTTAATAATCCTGAATCCTGAATCCAAGTGTTTGACATGGGGGAAGGGACCAGTATCTTTATGATCAACCCTTACCATTGTAGAAGCACCAGTACTTTGTTATACTTTGGTCATCATACTTTGAACTGGTTTCATCCAAATATCATCCAATTTCATGAAGGGAAAAAATGATTTTGACTATACATGACCGTTAAGGTTAGGGTTAGGTAAGGGTTACGGTTAACGTAAGGGTATGGGTTAAAGTTAGGGTTTATAGTAGGGATGTCCCAAGGATACCGGATTGCACTAACTCTAGTGCATTCACACACGCGCTCACGCACGCACGCACACACACACACAGAGGATGACAGCCAATGGTGACCATAGCAATGGAGTAAACAAACATTTTCGAAGTGTGAAAAGTGAATTGCTATAGCACCATAAACATGCTTCAAAAAGTATTTACAGGCAACCAAATTTATTACCCAAAATGTTTTAGAAACTAATGTTTTTTATTGTGATGGACTCTGCAAACATGTGATGTGACAGTTGTGACTGACTCTGTAAACCTAGTTATAATCCAGCTAGCTAGAGCTAGAGTGGAAATCTAGCTGATCAGTAGCTGCATGTACGTGCTGACGTATAACCACGCAGGCTAGGTTGTGTTGCTGAACAAACGTCACGAACGCGGTGGAATGCGAATGCGCCTCCAACCAAAAACAATGTGTTGTGGATGGGGTCAGCCCCACGGCCGACCCCACCCCGCTCTATGTGCCGCAGCGAGGGGTACTTGAACTGAGCCACAAAGGACCGAGGAGGTGAGACATGCCATTCATTCTACATTCCTGTTGTTGCACTCATCCTGTTGAGTCATAGGCATTGAGAGGGAAGGAGGGCTACAGCACAAGGAAGTGAGGCATCAGGAATGTAATAATTGCTTAATTTGAGGATGGTGGAGTAATGAAGAGCATAAGGCTTGGGTTTCTATGGAAGTGTTCCAGGCAGGCACTATGTTATATGCTGATCCAGTCCTGGTGAGATCCCATCTGTTAGCAGAGACTTGACATGCAAAGACAGCCTCATATAAGCAGGCATGTCAGGAGGAGAATGAGATATGTAAAGAGAGGCTATTAAACATCAGGCACATGCTTCTAATGCAGCTCCTCACGCCTGTTCAATGCAAATAGGATGCTGAATCAATAGAGTGGACGACTCCATCCTATTTCAGCCACATTCAGACCCTGCTCCATTCTCCATCCAGACTTAAGCCAGCTTTATAGTGGAGACTGCTCACTGCTCGCTGATTCGTATATGAGTTTTAGAACATGGGTAAAACCAAAGGCCCGAGCTTCAGTAGGGTCCACAGTAGTGTGGGTATGCATGCAAATAAGGATACAAGAGCTCAATTGGGTCTTAAATCTTTGAGCCTTGCTGACAGCAGAGACCAGAGAGTTAAGTGCCATCAGGTCAAGTAAACATTCCGCTAGTAAAACTAATTACTGGTCTATATATCATGGTGACCCCCTCCCACAACTCTAAAGCAGTGGACAAGCTTAGGCCTGTCACTACGCATGGCAGCCAGTGGGACCCCTGGTCAACACTGTAAGTAAGTATAAGACAACATCCACTCCAGCGATGTAGTGGTAAAATATCAACTCCAGTGGGTGATCGAGATAAGACGAAAAACCACCGATATAAACCAAAGCATATTACATTTTTAGAACTGTATTGTTTGATTGAATTTTCATGCATGTCTATAGGGGAAGCCTAATGTCATTTTCAGTGGTAAAAATTCCACATGATGCACATAAAGATAATCCCTCCCAAAATAGTCAATTTGGACACTAGAAAAGTAAAGAAAAAATAGGATGCAGAGATGTTTATATTGAAATGTGGTGTTTAAAAAAAATCATGTTCATGTTATTAGTATCTCATGTGAGCAGCACTGCAATTCTGTATTGTTAACTGCTTAAGTGCACCAGTGTAAAAGGCCCTTAGTTTGCCTCTAAAATGTACTCTATACCCATTTGAAGAGACACAAGTTTGATAAGGTTACAGACTCTCTCAATGGACTCCATGTACATTTCAGGGGACCCCATATAGAATATCCGTGTTCTGAGTATTGATCAACGCTGGGAACAGAATAAGAAGTAGGCAAACGATAATTAACTAAATAAAAAAAGGTGAGTAAACGCTATTTCACAACAACAACAGAAAAAGTGCGTAAACGGCGTAAAAGTTCACGTGCGTTTACCCGCCACTGCATCCCTGATCCACTCCCTCAAATACTGTACTTCGAAGGCTCATGGGAGTGCCCCGTGGAACTTCAATTAATGCCAAAATGCACGACCGTTGAAGTTAAATTAGGAAAGTCGTGATATTCCCATAGAGAAAGTCCAAAGAGAAAAAAGAATCCAGTGGAACAAGGAAGTAATTCTTTCCATGGCATGCAATTCATCCTGGTGCTATTAGGGGCAGGAAACCACTAGCCAATTACCAGACAGGCCAGTCAACAGATCTAGGCCTATTTGGCATTCACTGCAGGCTGCTGTATGTTTACGTGGCTGTCAAAAGCATACGGATCTAAGCAAACAAATGTAATTTAAAGCTTGGTGAGAGGGACAGACAACAAGACTCGTATAAGAAGGGATTAGTTGGGGGGTATTTCAAAGGAAAAAAAGTATCGGTGAGAGATACTTTCAGCAACAGCGGCCATCTTCAAATAGCAACTGGGTTGTCTTGACCCTTCGCATCATCAGGATGTGTCTGTATCATAGAGCCCAAGCCTGGGAGAAATGTCCAGCATCTGCTTATCTTCCTGCTGATCTGGGCTGAAGCACAGGAAGTGTCGGAGTGGAGCTGGCAGACAGGCAGTATCCTGGGCATGTTCCTCAGGGGCAGGGAGTAGAGAAGCTGCGTCTCTAACCACTGATATTGGGTCAGATACTGTTTCATCCCTCTAATGGTTAAGACTAGGACTGGGGGTAGGGTAATCTGATCCTAGATCTGTGGTTTGGCACAAAAAGGTCTATATCAAGCCAGAGGTATTCCCTCCAGGAAGAGGCTTGGCTCGGCTGGGAATGGAGTTAGCAGAGCCTGGGCTATATCTACTCACTGGCCACACACTGGTTGAATCAACGTCGTTTCCACATTATTTCAAAGAAATTACGTTTAACCAACGTGGAATAGATGTGAATTGGTGTCTGTGCCCAGTGGGTGGCAACCATCCTTCTCATCGACATGAATGGAAAATAGATCTTACCTCAATCTCTAAACTAAACTGTGAGAACTGTTGACCTGAATATCCAGAAGAATGTAAACGGTACACACTTTGCTCCTCACACGTTCCTTAATTGAATCTTTCAATGGTGATTCAACAAAAGCTGAGGGTGTTGTGTGAAGTCAAGTAACGCCTTGAAAGACAAGAATACCACTTCACACCAAATTAACGTCAAGGAATTTGTTTGATGCCAAAAGAGTCTCCCCGCTTTAACTATTCAAAAGACGATTCATTACCTCAAAGGCACACCAATGTTCCCTCTTTTGTGCACCATGTTGCAATGAAAGGGTTTGTTGTGCCAAGAAATCATCCTGCTCTGCGCCAATTACTCACACATGGGCCCATACTCCCACAAGGTTGCTACACAAGTGCTCAGTCAACCACTTCAAGTCTTTTCATCCTTGAACACAGACAAATAGCTTGAGTTTAAGAGGTACGTGTTCTTATGCTTTGAAGCTGAGACGACTGAAATGATGTTAAGACAGTCTGTGTCTCAGTAAACTGTGAATGAATGGCAGATCTCAATCGCAACCAGTTTGGGGGCTTGGGGTTAATTCAAGGGATGCAACATATAACATTTTGAGCGACCTGACCAAATTCACATAGAACTATGAGCTATAGATCTGTCATTCTCATTGAAAGCAAGTCTAGGAAGCGGTGCGCTCCTTCTTGGATTCCCATTCTTATGTTTCGTTTGTGCGTGTATTACTTTCGGTTTTGTACACCAGCTTCTAAAACAGCTGAAAATACAATATTTTTTGGGTTATTGAAAAGATATGTCAAAGCGTTTGGTACAATGATAATAAGTCAGTATTCTGTCATCAGTGAGCTTTGAGGTTCTCTCTTCTTTGTTTATCACCATATATCAGTGAAAGCTGCCTCCCCACAAGGCCTATAGCTGACAACAACTCCCAAGATGCCAGTGGTCTGGGACATTGACATCCTGGGATTCTCATGGAGGACAATTCCATCCATTTCACATCTCTCTTTCTTTGCTCCCTGCAATAGATTCCTCTGAAATGAAGGGGAAACCCTTCCTTTAGCCAGATCCTCTCATTACCTCTGCTGCCTTTCCAGGAAAGACCTGAGCTTTCTCTCTCTAATTCTCTCATCCGGGCCTCCTACAAGTATGCAAATGGTAGCCTCCATACGCTCTCTACATACATAATCAAGTATTTTACCATACACAACATGTCAAGACGGCCTCCCATTCTACTGAGCAGTAACTCCACAACTCTCTCTCCCTTTCTCGCACCCATTATTTCGCCAATCTCTCTCTACCTCCCTCATTCACTCTCTCTCAGTCAAAATCTAATATCGCATAATGCAACAAGCCATTTAATACTTTTATTGGAAATATCATCATATTAGGTTTGATGATTCAGATCCCCTTAGGCACATTTAAAAAGGAACCGTGTGAGAAATACTTTTGAAACCATCCAGCTAAGTTTGAACTGGCCCTCCAGAAGTACCCTGGTTTACCTATAGGCTACTAACACTTAGTAGCATTGCACTTATACAAACCAAAATTAGGCCTTATTAAGATGTAATACTAATGAAGTAGCCTACTTACGGCTTACTCCCTTTATAACTAAAAGTACACGTGACAATGTCCAAAACGAGAAGAAGATCATATATTCATGCTATGAAATATGTCAAAAGAGGACTGTCTAAGACAAAGATGGATGATTCCTACTTTTATAACACCTCTGAGAATGATTATCCTGTTTTTTGGGGGGGGACCAACGCCATGCATTGTATGTCTTCATCACTACCGGCAGATCAATTAATTCACGTGGCTTTACCACACTATCACTGAACGGAACACTGTTCTGTCGTAGTGAACATGGCAGACTTGGTCAGGGGGGGGGGGGGGGCAGGTAAAAGACGTTTCCAAAGGGAATAGACAGAGAGAGGGAAAAGAGAAGTATTCTATTGTCTCACTTTCTCCCGAAGTTCTCGTTCCCCATCCAGTTCTCGCTGTAAAACCTGGGTCCGGTCTTCTGCGTCGTCGGCTTGCTGTTGCAAACACTGGATCTTTCTCTTCACAGCTTCCAAAGAATTCAAACCTGCCATTGTCGTACTATTTGGTTAAAAATAAAACTTTTGGTATAGAAAAAGAAAATATTGTGGTCAAAGCTGCTTTAGTCTATTCGAAACAGGATATAGGCTACAAATAGTATTCAAAGTCTTTGGAATGGACCCGAAAGAGCCGAATAGAAATCTCAAGTGGAAAAATTAAAGTTGTATAAACCAAAGCAGTAGGCTATCCAGGTGTTTCCCGAAATGTTTCTTTAGTTCAGCTTCAGCCTACGAATGGCTTCACAAAAGTATTCAAATATCTAATTTGGAATGTAATATGGATGAACGCATTAGCGAAGCGCAGCGTTCCAGTTTTGAAAGGCAGATAAAATGGCAGGAGTGATGAGGAAAGTTAATGTGCACTCCTCCAACCCAGAGAAGTGTGATTCCGATGAGGTCACGGTTCCAGGGTAGGCAGGGCGTGCCGGTCCTGGTTGCGTGATGCTTGAGGGGGGTGTAGACGAAGGGAACTTTCAATGAAAATTCAAATGAACAGCTTAAATGATGAGACATCAACACAGTGCATAGCCTATAAAGCCGTATGTAAGTCAACAGTTGTTCAACGAATGTTCTTCAAATTCAGGGCTTCAGTTCAGTAACAAAAGAACAAGGAGTCACGTTACAGGGGAAATCCAGTACAGCAAACATGAGGCTAAATGTAACACTTTTAACTGCCTAAAAAATACCTCCCCTCTCTGACAGGGAAAAGATCCTTGACCTTAAAGAGATTAAACTGAACACTTAATTCTTATGATGCTATATAGTATATGTTACAGTGTACCCAAAAAAATCCAGGTTTTATCAACAGTTGTCCAGATCAAAGTCCAAAGTGATTTTTTAGCCTATACTCAAATCCAATTGAATTGGTCACATATACATGGTGAGCAGATGTTAATGTGAGTGTAGCAAAATGCTTGTGCTTCTAGTTCTGAGAGTGCAGTAATATCCAACAAGTAATCTAACATTCCACAACAACTACCTAATACACACAAATCTAAAAGGATGGAATAAGAATATGTACATATAAATATATGGATGAGCGATGACCGAGTGCCATAGGCAAGATGCAATAGATGGTACAGTATATATGTATGAGATGAGTAATGTAAGATATGTAAACATTATTCAAGTGGAATTATTTAAAGCGACCAGTGATCCATTTATTAAAGTGGCCAATTAATTGAGTCTGTATATAGGCAGCAGCCTCTCTGTGCTAGTGATGGCTGTTTAACAGTCTGATGGCCTTGAGATAAAAGTTGTTTTTCAGTCTCTCGATCCCAGCTTTGATGCACCTGCACTGACCTCGCCTTCTGGATGGTAGCGGGGTAAACAGGCAGTGGCTCGGGTGGTTGTTGTCCTTGATTATCTTTTGACCTTCCTGTGACATCGGGTGCTGTAGGTGTCCTGGAGGGCAGGTAGCTCGCCCCCGGTGATGCGTTGTGCAGACTGCACCTTGCGGTTGAGGAGGAAGCAGTTGCTGTACCAGGCGGTGATACAGCCCGACAGGATGCCTTCAATTGTGCATCTGTAAAGGTTTGTGAGGGTATTAGGTGACAAGCCACATTTCTTCAGCCTCCTGAGGTTGAAGAGGCGCTGTTGCGCCTTCTTCACCACACTATCTGTGTGGGTGGACCATTTCAGTTTGTCCATAATGTGTACACCGAGGAACTTAAAACTTTCCACCTTCTTCACTACTGTCCCCTCGATGTGGATGGGGGGATGCCACCTCTGCTGTTTCCTGAAGTCCACGATCATTTCCTTTGTTTTGTTGACGTTGCGTGAGAGGTTGTTTTCCTGACAACACGCTACTGTATGTTGTGGTGTGTTGGTGTAGTTCTGGAGATGCCTATTTGTATTGGCTACTGTAACTTTATTGTTAAATATCTCATATGTGTGTGGGTGCCAATACACAAAGCAATACTTATGATTCAGTTGTCTGTATATACTCCAACCAGCAGATAGAATAAGCAGGTTTTGATTTATGGTGTCTTGAGTGAGTGTCTGTTGTGGAAATGTGGTCGATACAGCTCCAGCTCTGTAAATGCCAGTGTGATTTGCCCACTAGAAAAGCTTGGAGCATTGATTTCATTAGACACAGGACTGTGTGGGCCTTTCTGTTTGCTTTAGCTGCATTCCTGACATTCTGGGACTGCTACTCAGCTATTGGAGCCTGCTCTCCCCTGCTGCTCCACAGCCCTTATCAGTAACAGGCCTGCAATGAACTACCACCAGCCCCCTATTCACTACAGCCCACTCCCTCATAATGTAGCATGCCCCAAAGACACAGACCTACACTCTTAGAAAAAGTGTTCCAACAGGGTTCTTCGGCTGTCCCATAGGAGAACCCTTTTTGGTTCCACGTAGAACCATTTTGGGATCCAGTTAGAACCTTTTTCGGTTCCATATAGAAATCTCTGTGGAAAGGGTTCTACATGGAACCCAAAATGGTTCTACCTGGAACCCAAAGGGGTTCTTTAAATGGTTCTCCTATGGAGACAGCCGAGGAACCCCTTTTAGGCTCTTGATAGCACCTATTTTTCTAAGAGTGTAAGACATACCACACGCTTCAGGTTGGAGTTCCCCCTAGGCACTGATCTAGGATCAGCTTCCCCCTCCCCAAAATCCTGATGATAATCATTATGTTGGTTAGCTTATATTGTTTATTGTATAAATATTTATGGTAATATGTTCTGTCTGTCTGCTTGCAGATCCCAGGCACCAGGCCTGCTGTGTTTGGTGTGAGTGATAATATCTGAGGACGAACGCAGGATAACATAATTTAGCCACAGGCAAAACAGACAGTGTCGTCCTATCTGACAGCTGCTTGTGTCAAAATCTTCTGATGAAAATCTGTACATTTTGTATAATTGAATGGCTATTGATTAAAATGAGATTGTGGCTAAGTATGACAAATACACCCTTAATTCTATATGACACTTTGAAATGAAGCCTAAGCCTGTAAGTACAGCTGGACAGTGCAGTACAGAGAAGGTGTAGGGATACCCCCTTTACAGCAGCTGACCAGCCATGCAATAATCACTATGCAGGGTTTATCAGCATTACTGTCTGTTAACCAGTGCTACTGTGTTTAGGTGGAGTGTATATGGGGTGTTAGTGACCTCATCTTTCAGGACTGGGTGCACAGGAATGTGAACACACTATCTGATCTCCTCCCCAGCAGATAGGCCTGATCAAAGCACACTCACAGCTGGCACTGGCACTGGGGCAACTGGCCAGCTATAGAACTAGAATATGTAGAATGGATATTCCCATTCAAAATAATGATCTGTGCTGGTACAACAGTGGCCAAATTTAGTTTTTGGTGTTAAGGCCTCTTAAGGGTCACACAAGTTGCACAGGAATGTGGATCTCCCTTCCGCCTACCGATCGCTCACTATGCTGTTGACATTGGTCTCCACTCGATTCACAAGTACTCTCGGTAGGCAAACGCTATTGGTGTATTCGAGCCCTTGGTGATAGTGAAGGGACTGGGTGAAGGCTCAGTCCCAACAGGTGGGAGCCATTCCACTAATGCTCAATACTGTAACAATTATCTAACTAAATAATAAAGCCTTGGTAATAGGGACTGTTCATAACAGAGAACCTGTGTTATAGTTGGACTATTACATTACATTACCGTTCCCCAAATAAGCAACATTAGCCCGCTATTCTTAGCCGTTATTCTTAGTTTCTACATTTTCTAAACAAACCTAAACATTTGACAGGAACTAGGGGGCCTGTGGCTTGGTTAATGAGGGTATTGGCTCAGGTATGCCTCAAACATACTTAACCCATACCTCCAACCTCCTCCTAGTCCCCTCCCTCCAATCACTACCCAGTGGGCGTGTTATAGGGGCTCTACCCAGAGGCTTTGGTGCCTACTCACGTCTGCGGCGGTCTTCTCAGACTGTTCCAGTTTCTCCTGGGCATCTTTGAGGGCCTCAGAGTATTTGTCCAACTCATCTTCAGTCCCCTTCAAATTCTTCTGCAGGCTCAGCAGCTCGTCTTCCAGCTAGAGCAGGACAGGTGTTTGTTAGTTAAAAGTACACACAGTTAACTCACCCCCACCCCTCTTTCTCTCTCCCTCCCTCTCCCTCTCCCTCCGTCTCTCGCTCGCTCTCCCTCTCCCCCCCTCTCCTCTCTCTCTCTCTCTCTCTCTCTCTCTCTCACACACACACACACACACACACACACACACACACACACACACACACACACACACACACACACACACACACACACACACACACACACACACACACACACACACACACACACACACACACACACACACACACACACACACACACACACACACACACACACACACGTTAGCTCTCTCTCACACACACACACACTCGTTAGCTCTCTCTCACACACACAGTGTCTTTTCTTCTTTCAGTATTATAATAACATATTTTACTCTTCGTAAATTACAGCCCAATCAAAGTTAAACAAGAAAGTATCTTGAAGAATTCTTCAAATTCCTCCAGGCTTTTATGGTTTGAGGTCAACTCAAGGTTTTTAGTATCAAGCTTCCTTTATGTCTTATCGTTCTTGTGTGTGCTCTTTTATGAATGAATAAAATCCATTTAAGTGGTTGAATTGGAAAGATTTTTCACTTTCTATAAGAAAATATTTTGGTATGGGCGGGAGTGTGTATGCTTTACACAGCATTGTGTCTCAGCTACACATCTAGCTACATCAAATTCCCCAGAGCCGCAAATAAAAGGGTGTGTGTTTTCATTTACCAGGGCTCCCGAGTGGCGCGGCGATCTAAGGCACTGCATCTCACTGCTAGAGGTGTCACTACAGACACTCTGGTTTGAATCCAGGCTGTATCACAACCGGCTGTGATTGGGAGTCCTATAGGGTGGTGCACTATTGGCCCAGCATAGGCCGTCATTGTAAATAACAATTTGTTCTTAACTGACTTGCCAAGTTAAATAAAGGTTCAATTTAATAAATGACTTCGTTAGATGTTTGTGTTCAGTGAACTTTACAGGACCAATCCATCTTGTTATTCAGGGACCTATTTAGCAGACACCCGCATGGGTGCCATTATTACACCCCTCTATCATGGGATGGGAAAATGTTACAGAGGAAAATGAATGCCTTTAAAATTATAACAATTCTGCTGATGGATTGATCATCTGCTCAAAGTAACAGTGATGAGATGATAAGTCTATAAAGTGCATGATGACTTCCTTCGGGGTGTTGAAAGCGGAGTTTATTTTTAGTCAGTAATAACAAGAGCGTTGGCATGCACAGCCTCCTGATAATCCCACTGGATTCCAGACAGCCTATCTCTCCTCTGTCTAAAAATACAGCTGCTATCCAGGTGGAGACACCTGTCAGGCATTTGGATGGACGACCATACAGATGCCCTTGGTCTACCAGTGGACCCCAGCCAGAGCCCCATCACAAAGCTCTATTCTCAGTGTGAATAGGCTCTGGCACCTGGGTCTCAGTGGCTGTAGAGGTTGGGATTGCTGGACCAAATATCTTGATTTTGGGGCGAGCCTTGCTGAAAACAGACCGTCAATCAAGACATATCCCAGTAATGCTGCATTCAGCCCCTATTTGCCCTTTTTCAGTTGGCATCACTTTAGTCCAAGCATGGGGGGGGGGGGGGGTGTAGTACTCAGATCACCATGAATCAAATCAAATGTTATTGTCACATGCGTCGTAAACAACAGGTGTAGACTAACAGTGAAATGCTTACTTACGGCCCTTCCCAACAATGCTGAATATAATACAAATAATAATAGAAATACAAATCTTTATATGATGTGCTGAATTCTGTTGGATGCAAACTAAAGCTAAACTGATGGGTTATATAGGCAGCAGCTGATGTACAGTTGAATTCGGCAGTTTACATACATCTTAGCCAAATACATTTAATCCTAGTAAAAATTCTCTGTCTTAGGTCAGTTAGGATCACCACTTTATTTTAAGAATGTGAAACATCAGAATAATAGTAAGGTGAATGCACCAATTTGTAAGTCGCTCTGGATAAGAGCGTCTGCTAAATGACTTAAATGTAAATGTAAATGTAATAGTAGAGAGAATGATTTACTTCAGCTTTTATTTATTTCATCACATTCCCAGTCGGTCAGAAGTTTACATACACTCAATTAGTATTTGGTAGCATTGCCTTAAAATTGTTAATCCCTCGGTCAAACGTTTCGGGTAGCCTTCCACAAGCTTCCAAACAATAAGTTGGGTGAATTTTGGCCCATTCCTGCTGACAGAGCTGGTGTAACTGACTCAGGTTTGTAGGCTTCCTTGCTCACATACGCTTTTTCATTTCTGCTCATACATTTTCTATGGGATTCAGTTCAGGGCTTTGTGATGGCCACTCCAATACCTTGACTTTGTTGTCCTTAAGCCATTTTGCCACAACTTTGGAATTGTGCTCGGGGTCATTGTCCATTTGGAAGACCCATTTGTGACGAAGCTTTAACTTCCTGACTGATGTCTTGAGATGTTGCTTCAATATATCCACGGAATTTTCCACCTCATGATGCCATCTATTTTGTGAAGTGCACCAGTCCCTCCTGCAGCAAAGCACCCCCACAACATGATGCTGACACCCCCGTGCTTCACGTTTGGGATGGTGTTCTTTGGCCTGCAAGCCTCCCCATTTTTCCTCCAAACGTAACGATGGTCACTATGGCCAAACAGTTATATTTTTGTTTCATCAGACCAGAGGACATTTCTCCAAAAATATGATCTTTGTTCCCATGTGCAGTTGCAAACCGTAGTCTGGCGTTTTTATGGCGGTTTTGGAGCAGTGGCTTCTTCCTTGCTGAGCAATATAGGACTTGTTTTACTGTGGATATAGATACTTTTGTACCTGTTTCCTCCAGCATCTTCACAAGGTCCTTTGCTGTTCTTCTGGGATTGATTTGCACTTTTTGCACCAAAGTACGTTCACCTCTAGGAGACAGAATGTGTCTCCTTCCTGAGTTTTCTGGACTTTTCCAAGCTGTTTAAAGGCACAGTCAAATTAGTGTATGTAAACTTCTGACCCACTGGAATTGTGATACAGTGAAATTTATGTTAAATAATCTGTCTGTAAACAATTGTTGGAAGAATTACTTGTGTCACGCACAAAGTAAATGTCCTAACCAACTTGCCAAAACTATAGTTTGTTAACATGAAATTTGTGGAGTGGTTGAAAAACAAGTTTTAATGACTCCAACCTAAGTGTATGTAAACTTCCGACTTCAACTGTAGCTCTGTTTTATTCCTCTTGTCAAGTCCAAGTGGTAATGTGTGTGGTCCATTGAAGGAGATGTCATCCTGTCCTCTTTCCCTCCCAAGGTTGCTGTGGGCTGTTGGGAAGGAACTTGCCTCAGAGGTCAGCGTCCTCAGGTTTCATAGCGTCCACGAGTCGTTTGTTGATTTATGCCGACATTCACACTTTCAAACCAGGCTTTGCTCTGTCAGCTCAAACCATTGTAGGCATACTGTACACTCTCACTCCATGAAGCATCATCTTCAATATGCTTTCATTTTGCTTCATAAAATTGGATTATTTCATCCATTTTCATCAACTTTGACTCACTTGGTCTTACCTCTTCTTTTAAAATTCACTAACAATAAATTGCTAACAATGTCAATCTTTGATTTAGGTCCATACTTTAATCAAACATAATGCCTGGGATTAATTCAATAAACTGTGTGATGTGTTTACGCCTCATTTCCTCAGAAATATGTCTGGTATGGAATAAATGCTGAGGTTGGCTTACAGAGTCTGGGCAGTATGAGACATAACATCAGAGCCTGTACATGGCTTGAGTTTGAGCATCATCATCATCCAACTCCGTACAACATAAAAGGGTTTTTCGGCTGTCCCCGTAGGAGAACCCTTTGCAGAACCCCTTTGGTTCCAGGTAGAACCCTTTCGGCTTCCGTGTAAAACCCTTTTTTACATGAAACCCAAAAGAGTTCTACCTGGAACTAAAAATGGGGTCTCATATGAGGACAGGCACAGAACCTTTCGGAACCCTTTTTTTTCTAAGAGTGTGCAATTTGACTGTGTCTAGTGTATGGTCCATAGATCCATCAGCATGTGTCCTTCTCTCCATCATTCTGAACTCACCTGTTTGCACTTGTCCTCCGCTGCCTTCTTATCGGTCTCGGCCTGCTCTGCGCGGTCGATGGCGTTCTCCTTGTCCAGCTTCAGCATCTGCATCTTCTTCTTGATGGCCTCCATGGTGCTTGGTTAGAGTGTGCTCACTGAGATGAGAAATGCAGCTGAGAAAGTTGAGATGTCACCCCTGTAGTGTGAGACAGAGTCTGTCCTGTTCAGTACTGGAGCAACCTCCACTGGAACCTGCGTCCACAAGAGTCAGAGGGATAGAGAGACAAACAGAGGTAGAAACGAGGGAGAGCGAGGGAGTGAGAGAGAGCGAGGGAGCACGCGCAGCACAGAGGGATGCAGACTCAAGCCTAGGGCTGCCGTCAATACTTTAAACGCCCAACTAAACCTGAGTGTAATCTCCAATGACCCCCCTCTCCTCTCCTCTCCTCCATCCCTCCCACCCTGCACTCACCACACTGTCCCGCTCACCTCACCAGACACCCCCCCCCACTCCACCCAATCAAAACACTCATACAAGGCCTTTCTAAAGAATGTCTTGGCCCGCTGTACACACTCACTCACACAGCAGCCCTCAGCCAATCTCCTTATTTGGGTTGCTATGTTTTCACTGAAAAAAAAGACCGATCAGACAGGAGAGAGAAACACAAGGCCCATTTCCACATTTAACCTTGTGGATGGAAGTGTTGACATACAGTACAAGGCTTAACACACTTCTTGTCCTGCTCAAGAATAGGTTTAGGCTCTGTTATGAGTGAGCCAGAGCGAGAGAGAGAGATTGAGAGAAAGAGAACGAAAGAAAAAGAGAGAGTTATCAAGTTGTGATTGCTTAGTGAAGATGTCTGTAGGCTATTGTTGAACGGGCCACCCAAGCCACTAATACAGGATGCTTAGCAGCTCCAGATACATCAAAGGACAGATCTAATGAGGTTGCATTGACGTAGTTTCCCCCCCTCACCAAGCTGATATTAGTGGGAATGGCAGGGTTTTGAGGTTTGGATGAGGGGATCAGATGTCCTGTTGATGGGGGAGAATGGAGTACAGGGTTGGATAGGTTACCTTTTAAATGTAATCCATTACATTTACTAGTTTCCTGTCCAAAAATGTAATCAGTAACGTAACATTTGGATGACCAAAACTCAGTAATGTAAATGTATTACTTTCAGTTACTGTTAGATTACTTTCCGTTAGAAGACAAAAAGGATCCATCAAACACATTTGGTGTGTCATCATGTGGTCTCTGACCTGTGGTCAGACTCGCTCAGGTGGAACAAACTTAATCTTGCACCTTTTTTCAATTCTGAATTAAATGTCATTGAGAAAACAGAAAGGTGTCATATTGTATTTTTTCATTCTTTCTGAATTTAAAAGTAATCCAAAAAGTACATGTAATCAGTTACTCCCCAACCCTGATGGAGAATAATGGCTGCCAACAAAACAGGAAGATAAACACGATTCTAATTAAGGTTTGACATACATCTACTATAGTAATAAATAGCAGGCAAAATTCTGCATTTTGCTACCAAACACCAACCTCTGATAGATACAGTTTTGCCCAGATTTCTGTAAACCTGATATTTGAGTTTGATGAGTGAGGGGTGAAAATTCACAGAGAGTCAGGGCATTGTGAACAATGGTAGAACTGTGGAGAGCTTCTCTCTCATAGGGGTGTATGTGGAGAGATGTGCAGGGGGTAGGGGTGTAACCCCCCGAAACCTGGACCTGTAGCCTGTTTGTCTGTTCACAGCTTAGTAGCATAGCAGCTGCACTACAACTGTCTAGCTGTGGTAAACCACTACGACAACAGCCTACGCAACTAATAACAATGTTATTGGGAAGCTAATAGCAGTGTTAACACTGTGTATATTCTCCTTGGCATGTTTATCCAAAGCAAAACACATAGACAAACTATATCTGGGATCAGTCTCTTCCACACACACTACTTGTGTATAGACAGCATAGCTGTAAGTTATTCATTCCTAAAGATCAGGAAGAAAAACCCCTGAATATTCCAACTGGTTGGATGTTACACAATAGTAAATGTTTTTAAGAGGGGTCGGAAGAGGCCTCTTGGCGACCTGTATTGAATGGCCCTACATGTAGTATCCAGCGAGGATCCTGATCTGATTTGTAAACACTGTGCTTTCACTGTTAGATGTTCGGGTTGTCAGTGGCGAAGGCATCCCATCCGCCCCGACTCACCTGATTCATGGAGCAGCATTGTTCACAGACACATCAGCTGCTATGACTCGGGTGACACTGAGGTGCAAAGCTGCCATAGTCCCATCGTTTAGGGTCCTCTCATCCTCCAACTGGGATTTCGGGAAAACCAGGGAATGTATTGAAAGTTCCCGTCATTTTGCAACCCTGCCCATCATACATATTTCCTCCTTAAGCGGTGCCAAGGGAGTTGGCCAGAAAAAGCTCACTAGAGGAAAAATGTCACACCATGTACCATCCAGCCCACCCGTTAACCCAGGCTAACAGCTTTATCGCGGGGCCATAAGTAGTTCCGATAAAGCCTGCTAAGTCCATAAGCATTTGATACATGGCAAAGATCATTTGATGATAGGTTAAGATGATGATAATATGGCTTTAAGGAGAACAACACATTTGTATTGCATGTAAGAACTGTAAGCCAGTGTGATTAAAGGTATCCCCTAAGATACTTAGAGGGTCTTATTATAACAAATCTCATCCACTAAGGAATGAGACACGAGGAATCCAAATCCAAAAAGGAACATTTACTTGTTTTTCTAGTGTTTTCATGATTCTTTGTTGTGGCGTTTTCTCCCTTTGAGAATAAGACATTGCACTGCTATTCTGTTCACATTGCATTTCTGCATGGATGGATCCCACTGGAATCTCCCAAATACGGAGCCCATTTCTGCATGGATGGATCCCACTGGAATCTCCCAAATACGGAGCCCATTTCTGCATGGATGGATCCCACTGGAATCTCCCAAATACGGAGCCCATTTCTGCATGGATGGATCCCACTGGAATCTCCCAAATACGGAGCCCATTTCTGCATGGATGGATCCCACTGGAATCTCCCAAATACGGAGCCCATTTCTGCATGGATGGATCCCACTGGAATCTCCCAAATACGGAGCCCATTTCTGCATGAATGGATCCCACTGGAATCTCCCAAATACGGAGCCCATTTCTGCATGGATGGATCCCACTGGAATCTCCCAAATACGGAGCCCATTTCTGCATGGATGGATCCCACTGGAATCTCCCAAATACGGAGCCCATTTCTGAATGTGGGTTGAGAACCAGAAGGATCACATAGGATAGTTATTTAAATATGTGTTACAATTGGCTTCCTCTGTCCCTTCAATGTCTGTCTTTGGGACAGCAGGTAGCCTAGTGGTTAAGATCATTGGGCCAGTAACCAACGGGTTTCTGGTTCAAATCCCCGAGCCAACTAGATAAAACATATGCCGATGTGCCCTTGAGCAATGCACTTAACCCAAGTTCCTCTGGATCAGAGCATCTGCTAAATGTCTCCTCTTTAGGAATAGGCCTGAGTTCAGACAGGCAACTGGGTGGACTCTATGGAGCTGGCACCACATAGGTTGATGGGGCCTCAGAACACTCTGGATCCAGAGATCAGAAATACTTTTGAATATTTCAGCATGTTCCCATTCTCAGCATCTGAGACAGAAACTATGGGGCATAATTTAGTGCTTTTAATATTCTCTCCCACATTTCCAGGCCCACATTCTGTTTCAGAAAAGAAGCCACAGAAATGCTTCAAAATAAGTTTGACCAATATTAAATATGTTGCTAACGGAGTTTGAATGGCTAGTATAAGTGTACAGTTTTGATTTATAACCATGAATTATACTGGTCTGAAGTATGTAAGGCGGAACATATGAGAGGGGTAAGGAAAGTGGAGAGTTATAATGGAATTGATGGATATTAATTCTGGCATGGATTAGGAATCTGCACATACTCAACAACTCTTAAACGTCATTTTTAAAATAATTTGTATCTGCTGGTCTTCTTCTCTCTTAAGAGGAAAGGAATCCTATTCCTACCATACCTATTATATTTTATGAGTGGTAAACCTGTAGGAACATGTTAATCACCACTATTAATGGCTTCGACCATGAATTACAATGTAGTTACACTTCTCTCAATTGTTCAAACAGCCATTCGTTTTCAATTTGATTCCTTATCACTATGGTGAATACAAAAGCATGTAGTCATGACTTTCACTCTTTCCCAGTCAAAGAAATGAAATCAGGCCTGAAGTACACCTCCAGCTCCATTCATCACCTTGTAATCCATCTCAGACTCTCTGACTATGACTCATCCTAGACACTGCACCACCTGGTCTCTGTTACCAGCCGTGATGATGACATTCTCCTTCTCTTCTGTAACACACACAAACACGCTCACACAAACACTCACCTGTGTGAGAAGGGCACATGTTCCCCTGATTATCATTGCTGCCTTCGTGCCAGACACTGCACCACCTGGTCTCTGTTACCAGCCGTGATGATGACATTCTCCTTCTCCTCTGTAACACACACACAAACACGCTCACACAAACACTCACCTGTGTGAGAAGGGCACATGTTCCCCTGATTATCATTGCTGCCTTCGTGCCTGTTGAAATGGCGTCATGCAACCCCCCCCGGCCATGCACAGATGTTTGGATCACATTTAGCCAATCAGACGCGAGCTCACCTATGAACTTCCCCTTGAGCACTAGGGCATGAGGACCACGTTTTGTACCATGGTACGCTTGCAGAATAACAGAGACAGTACATAGACGCGTACACGCATACACATTAACACTGACGCTCACTCGTATACAGACACACACACACCTGTGTGACTCAACCTTTGCTCACCTCTCAGTTATTCGGTGACAAAGCCTGTCCCTGTGCATGTCACCATGTGACGCCTGTGGGATCCCATATCAGTACATCACCATCGCATTACACTGCCTCACAATGCACACTTCCCATTGGAAACCAGATGGGCTGTAGGCCTACGGCCAATTGTTTCTATGAAGCAAAATAACAAAGACAAGTCCAGCAGATTTATTCCATGACCACATGTTCTTTGATTTGTTCTGATCAGTACACAATAATCCAGATAGTTAATTGAGAATTGTCCTGAGGCACACTGGGACAGAAACCTGTGGTACAAGTTTATATGGGGTGATAATGAGCAGGATGCACACAAACAGTCATCTGATCACTCACTCGTGAAGCATTGATATAACAGGTGAGAGCAAGAGACTACAGAGAGATTCCTACCTTCCCCAGGTAGGAAACAACATCTCCACCCCGCTGATCCTCAACACTGGGGCCCCACAAGGGTGCGTTCTCAGCCCTCTCCTGTACTCCCTGTTCACCCATGACAGCGTGGTGATGCACGTCTCCAACTCAATCATCAAGTTTGCAGATGACACTACAGTGGTAGGCCTGATTACCAACAATGACATGACGGCCTACAGGGAGGAGGTGAGGGCCCTCGGAGCGTGGTGTCAGGAAAATAACCTCTCACTCAACGTCAACAAAACAAAGGAGATGATCGTGAACTACAGGAAACAGCAGAGGGAGTACCCCCCTATCCACATCGACGGGACAGTAGTGGAGAAGGTGTAAAGTTTTAAGTTCCTCGGCATACACATCACGGACAAACTGAAATGGTCCACCCACACAGACAGCATTGTGAAGAAGGCGTAACAGGAGGCTGAAGAGATTTGGCTTGTCATCTAAAACACTCCCAAAGTTTTACAGATGGACAGTCAAGAGCACCCTGTCGGGCTGTATCACTGCCTGGGGTGGCAATTGCACAGCCCTCAACCGCAAGGCTCTCCAGAGGGTGGTGCGGTCTGCACAACACATCACTGGGGGCAAACTACCTGTCCTCCAGGACACCTACAGCACCCAATGTCACAGGAAAGCCAAAAAGGTCATCAAGGACAACAACCACCCGAGCCACTGCCTGTTCACCCCGCTATCATCCAGAAGGTGAGGTCAGTACAGGTGCATCAAAGCTGGGACTGAGACTGAAAAACAACTTCTATCTCAAAGCCATCAAACTGTTAAACAGCCATCACTAACTTAGAGAGGCTGCTGCCAACATACAGACTCAAATCTCTGGCCACTTAATTAAATAAATGGACTTAATAAAGGTATCACTAGTCACTTTAAATAACACTACTTTAATAATGTTTACATATCGTACATTACTCATCTCATATGTATATACTGTATTCTATAACATCTCCTGCATCTTGCCTATGCCCCACGCCATCGCTCATCCATATATTTATATGTGTCACGTTCTGACCATAGTTCTGTTATTTTATTCTTTGTTTTAGTATGGTCAGGGCGTGAGTTGGGGTGGGCAGTCTATGTTTGTTTTTCTATGTTGGTTTTTGTGTTCGGTCTAGTATGGTTCTCAATTAGAGACAGGTGTCGTTAGTTGTCTCTGATTGAGAATCATACTTAGGTAGCCTGGGTTTCACTTTTGGTTTGTGGGTGTTTGTTTCCGTGTGAGTGTTTGGGCCACACGGAACTGTTTCGGTTTTGTAAATTCACGTCATCGTTTATTGTTTTGATTCAGTGTTCAGTGCTTTCTTTAATTAAAATCATCATGAACACTTACCACGCTGTGCTTTGGTCTGATCCTTACTCCTCCTCAGACGAAGAGGAGGAAATTCGTTACAGAAACACCCACCACAAAAGGACCAAGCAGCGTGGTAATGGGCAGCAGCAGCGATCACAGGACTCCTGGACATGGGAGCAAGATCTGGACTATGTCACTACTTGGGAGGAGATAGACAGTTGGTCGGTCGACCCAGGGAGAGTGCCGGAGCCTGCCTGGGATTCTTTGGAGCAGTGTGAGGAGGGATACCGGCGAATGGAGTCAGCCCCAAAAGAAGAAAGCCCGAGAGGCAGCCCCAAAAGTTTATTGGGAGGGGGCACACGGGGAGTGTGGCGAAGTCAGGTAGGAGACCTGCGCCAACTTCCCGTGCTTACCGGAGAGCGAGGCACCGTGTTATGCGGTGAAGTGCACGGTGTCCCCGGTGCGTGTGCATAGCCCGGTGCGGTACATTCCAGCTCCTCGTATCGGCTGGGCTAGAGTGGGCATCGAGCCAGGTGAAATGAAGCCGGCTCTACACATCTGGTCTCCAGTGCGTCTCCTCGGGCCGACGTACATGGCACCAGCCTTACGCATGGTGTCCCTGGTTCGCCAGCACAGCCCAGAGTGAGCTATTCCACCTCGCCGCACTGGCCTGGCTGCGGGGAGCATTCAACCAGGTAAGGTTGTGCAGGCGCGGTGCTCAAGAGCTCCAGTGCGCCTACTTGGTCCGGTCTATCCTGTGCCACCTCCACGCACAAGCCCTCCGGTGGCAACTCCCCGCACCAGGCTGTCTCTCCGTCTTCTCCCTACAGGTGCTCCCGCCTGTCCAGCTCTGCCAGAGCCTTCCTCCTGCCCAGCGCTGTCAGAGTCTCCCGTCTGTCCTGAGCCGCCAGAGCCGCCAGTCTGTCCTGAGCCACCAGAGCCGCCAGTCAGCCAGGAGCCGCCAGAGCCGTAAGTCAGCCAGGAGCCACCAGAGCCGTCAGTCAGCCAGGAGCCGCCAGAGCCGTCAGTCAGCCAGGAGCCGCCAGAGCCGTAAGTCAGCCAGGAGCCGCCAGAGCCGTCAGTCAGCCAGGAGCTGCCAGAGCCGTCAGTCAGCCAGGAGCTGCCAGAGCCGTCAGTCAGCCAGGCGATGCCAGAATTGCCCTTCACTCCGGAGCGTAGCCGGAGTCTCCCGTCTGTCCGGCGCTGACGGAATCTCCCGTCCATTCGGGACCCGTGGTTTGGGTTCCCAGTCCAAGGTCGGCGACGAGGGTTGCCACTCTAAAGAAGCCACGGAGGCGGGCTAAGAGGCGGACAAAAACTATGGTGAAGTGGGGTCCACGTCCCGCGCCAGAGCCGCCTACGCGAACAGACGCCCACCCAGACCCTCCCCTATAGGTTCAGGTTTTGCGGCCGGAGTCCGCACCTTTGGGGGGAGGTACTGTCACGTTCAGACCATAGTTCTGTTATTTTATTCTTTGTTTTAGTATGGTCAGGGCGTGAGTTTGGGTGGGCAGTCTATGTTTGTTTTTCTATGTTGGTTTATGTGTTCGTCCTAGTATGGTTCTCAATCAGAGGCAGGTGTCGTTAGTTGTCTCTGATCATACTTAGCCTGGGTTTCACTTTTGGTTTGTGGGTGTTTGTTTCCGCGTGAGTTTTTGGGCCACACGGTACTGTTTCGGTTTTGTAAATTCACAGCATCGTTTATTGTTTTGATTCAGGGTTTAGTGCTTTCTTTAACTAAAATCATCATGAACACTAACTACGCTGCGCTTTGGGCCGATCCTTACTCCTCCTCAGACGAAGAGGAGGAAATTCGTTACAATATGTACATATTGTTAGTCATCCCTTTACATTTGTGTGTATTTGTGTGTATAAGGTAGATGTTGTGAATTTGTTAGATTACTTGTTAGATATTACTGCACTATCGGAACTAGAGGCACAAGCATTTCACTACACCCGCATTAACATCTGCCAATCAAGTGTATGTGACCAATAAGATTTGATTTGATTTGATTTTGAGACTAGATGAGAAGGAGAGTTGAACTATTAATCTCTCCCTTATTTATGTTGTATCATGAATGCAGGTCTATTCCAATCATTTGTAGTACTCAAATGTGATAATACACTATTTATTGTATGGCTACTGTTTTCAGAAGGCTATGTTTCTGTGTCACAACACACTTGTTAATTTCCTCAAATATCCAACCTAATGATGAGTAATGATACACCGACACCTGTGGCAATTCTCCACAGTACTCAGTAAAGCAGGAGTCATCTTCAGCATGTGGAAGTATACCTTATATGGACATGAGCTGACTGAGTCATGTATTATTGTCTGGTCTGAGGAGGAATCAGGATGCCTCTCACAGAGGATGTTACTCTGAGCACCTACTAGAGTACTTGATGTTGGAGGAGAATTGGGAGACATTTTTCATTTATTAATGAGGATGATTTCATGTTTCAATGAGCACCTACTACTTGGAGTACTCTCTCTCTCTCTCTCTCTCTCTCTCTCTCTCTCTCTCTCTCTCTCTCTCTCTCTCTCTCTCTCTCTCTCTCTCTCTCGCTCGCTCTCTGTCGCTCTCCCCTTTCTCTTTTCATTTCTCACCATCTCTTCCACCCCACCCCCACCCAGCCTCTCATGATTGTCTAGTTGTAGTGGGCAGTAAAATTGTTTGGACATACCTACAATATCCTACATTAAGCAATCATTGGGTTCTGACTTTTGGGTTATTTAGTGAAAAATCTAAACCAGCATGAGAGATAGGAGGAATGCCTTAAAGTACATTAAACCTCTGTTAAGTAAGAGGTCAGGTCAGCTTTGAGTGGTGGGGATAGCACAATCTCACAGAGACCCGTCCAGTTGAGCCACACATAAGCTGTGTATATCTGGCTTTGTGGGGATTGTGCTCCACTCTGCCTGGAACAGGAAAGAGACCAGAAGTGAACATGTATTTGTGTGTGAGGGAGTGGCACAGTGGAGGAGCCAGGACTTGCCGCTGGAAAGGGAGGGAGAACCAGAGAGAGAGAGGGATGTAAAGGGGGGGGTGGGGGCAGGTCAAGTCGCCCAGTTGCACAGGCGGAGCGAGGAAAACCCTCCCACAGGAAACCACAGCTCAACTCGGCATGGCCTTTTAAGGTAAAAAACTCCCTAAAAGCTGTTTGCCTGGGGAATAGGAGTAAGATATAGCTGGATTTAAAGCTACAGAGTCACAGGGAAAAATAGAGCTTAGTGTATTTCTGAAGGACAAAACAGGGATTTAACTCTCACACTACTTTGAACATGTTAATCTGAATGTTTGTTTAGTGTAGATAAGATACCCTTAAGGACAAAAAACAGAAATGGCAGTTAAATTCTACAAGAACAGATGATACCAATCGGTAAAACACTCAGGGCATTAGCTTACATTCTCTTATTGTCCTTGGTGAAGATACTATACTTAGTTTAAGGCTGTTTGAGGTGGTTCACGTCACTGTCTCTTACACATGGCAAATTTTCATAACATTTCACTATCGAGCATTTATGTACAGAGCATTCATGAACCTCAGGCATTTCTATATCTTTATTGCATAATATAAGCCAATGAGCCTTGGCACTGACGATATATTGTAAACATTCCTCACGGTGTCGTCCTCTCCAGACGTTTACAGTACTGAATGACTCACATAGTAAGAAATGCTGTTGTTTTTACAGTAACTTACTGGCAGCCAGTTACATGCAAGTTACTGTAAAAAAAAGGTACAGTAATGTACTGTTAAACCAAAGTTTATTTTATTTTTTACAAGTAATTGGTTGCCAGTAAGTTATCGTAAAAACAATATTATTTATTTTTACAGTGCAGTTCTTGACCATAGGAAACGTGTCATAAATTACAAAGGAAACCTAAACAAGAAATGTGTCCATATCCCGGATGAACACTGCGAAAAAACATCAAACATCACATTTCGCACACATGACCTCTCATGGCCAGAGATTTACCTCCAGGAGTCTTTCTCATCAATAACATTTACCCTCTGTGCCCTCCCTTTGACTTGGATTACACTGTGTGAGCTGTGTTCATGGAGGTCACAATAACACAGATAACTCAAGTCGGACCCTTTCTTTATTGTTCTCTTCATCAGTGGAGCACGTCATCATGTAGGCACCCTTACGTGGCAGTAAAAGCTATGGGAAAGAGGACAGTCTTTCTCCACACAAAGACTGTATCAGTCAGCACTTTACAGCTGAATCATTATATCCTCTCCAGCCGGCACCGTTATCTGCAGTTACATTTGCCTCCTCCTGCTGTTCATTGAGACAGGGAATAAATAAAGATCCAGGGCTTTGAATGATTGATGAATATGATGTGAAGCGAAGTGTACTTACAATGCTTATCATTTCATTTACATTCATTCATAAATGGCAGCCACAAGTTGCACAAGGGCTGGGCGTTGAAAGGGAAGGAGAGCAAATACAAAACTTTGTCCAAAGGAAAATGAGAGTATTAGCATGGATGAGACATGAGTGAGACCGGGCCAACATAATGTTTGAATGATTGCTAATTATTAATAGGCTCTAATTCAACATTCGGTGAATCGTTTGCCTCTGTCCTGGGATTACCCACTTCCCACAGGAAAGTGAAACAGTGTCACGGATCCCCTTGGTACTGCTGCTCATTCTGTTCCCCAGCTCCAGAGGTCTATGCCACCGGCCTTCTAGGCGTCACTGAACTGGATTCATGACCACAAACCCCCAAACTGTCTTGTCTCATTACACACACCTGGTTCCCATTCCCCCTGATTAGTATGTGTATACGTATATGTTCCCTCTGTTCCCCATATGTGCTCTCTGTTCCCCATTTCCATTGGTCGAGTGAGTACCTGTGCTATTGTATCGGCTTCCATTCTACATGTTATTGTGCACTTGTTTGCACACATCACTCTTTTGTTTGGGTGGAGAAAATAAAAAACCCTATTACGTATTCCTGCGCTTGTCTCCAATCTTCTGCTCCAACGTGACAGAATAACCAACCCACTAAGTGGAGACAGCAGGAAAGACCGAGCTGTCGAACATCGTAGAGACAGTCCAGCATCAAGAGGACTGTCTCTCTAGACTAGGCAACACCATGGACAGTGTGCTGGCAACCATCCTGCATTTGGAGGGGAATGTGCAGTCCATCCAGTCTGCAGCACCAGTTCTGGCACCAGCCCCCACACCACTACCTGCCTCCGTCCCATCTGAGCTGGTCCACGGAATACCCCTGTCCCCCCTGAAGCGCTTTGACGGTGCGCCAGCGGGATGCAAGGGGTTCCTTCTGCAATGCGGCCTGTACCTCGCTCGCTACGCAGAGGCTGCCTCCGGGAGAGGCAGGGTTGCCACATCATCTTTGCACTGACCGGATGGGCCCTGGACTGGGGTGCCGGGGTCTGGGAAAGGGGCGGACCCGAGGTTGAGTCCTACAAGCACTTCACCCTCCTCTTTTGCCCAGTGTTTGATCATCCTGTGGAGGGTGGAAAGTTGGGGTGAGCGCCTACTCCGACTATGCCAGGGAGCTAGGACCGCCTCGGAGTTCGCTCTGAAGTTCTGGACCATTGCGGCCTCTACCGGACGGAACGAGTCGGCTCTGGTCACTGTGTTCCGCAGCGGACTGCGGGAGGAGGTATAGATGGAATTAACCTGCCGTGATGACAACCTGTCAATCGACCAGCTCATCAGCATGGCGATTCGTTTGGACAACCTCCTGCGGTCCCGATGAAGACCTGTGTGGAATCCGGAGCCCATGGCTACACCTGCTCTGTGGCCAGAGCCGATGGAGGTGGGCTCTGCACGTTTGCCCGAGGCAGAGCTTAGGAGAAGGAGAAATCTGAGGCTCTGCTCCTATTGTGGAGAAAGGGGTCATTTCTCCCAGACCTGCCCTCGATCCACTAATAGGCGAGGTGACAAGCCAGGGAATTCTCCTTCTCCAACCCAGGTAGGATGCAAGATCTCTCCTCCTTTTCTGTCAACTCAACAAGTGTGTTTTCTCATTAAATTCCCTGAATACCCTAGCCCTTGACTCCAGTTACAGTGCCTTGCGAAAGTATTCGGCCCCCTTGAACTTTGCGACCTTTTGCCACATTTCAGGCTTCAAACATAAAGATATAAAACTGTATTTTTTTGTGAAGAATCAACAACAAGTGGGACACAATCATGAAGTGGAACGACATTTATTGGATATTTCAAACTTTTTTAACAAATCAAATTGGGCGTGCAAAATTATTCAGCCCCCTTAAGTTAATACTTTGTTGCGCCACCTTTTGTTGCGATTACAGCTGTAAGTCGCTTGGGGTATGTCTCTATCAGTTTTGCACATCGAGAGACTGAAATTTTTTCCCATTCCTCCTTGCAAAACAGCTCGAGCTCAGTGAGGTTGGGTGGAGAGCATTTGTGAACAGCAGTTTTCAGTTCTTTCCACAGATTCTCGATTGGATTCAGGACTGGACTTTGACTTGGCCATTCTAACACCTGGATATGTTTATTTTTGAACCATTCCATTGTAGATTTTGCTTTATGTTTTGGATCATTGTCTTGTTGGAAGACAAATCTCCGTCCCAGTCTCAGGTCTTTTGCAGACTCCATCAGGTTTTCTTCCAGAATGGTCCTGTATTTGGCTCCATCCATCTTCCCATCAATTTTAACCATCTTCCCTGTCCATGCTGAAGAAAAGCAGGCCCAAACCATGATGCTGCCACCACCATGTTTGACAGTGGGGATGGTGTGTTCAGGGTGATGAGCTGTGTTGCTTTTACGCCAAACATAACATTTTGCAATGTTTTGCATTTTTTTTTCATCTGACCAGAGCACCTTCTTCCACATGTTTGGTGTGTCTCCCAGGTGGCTTGTGGCAAACTTTAAACAACACTTTTGATGGATATCTTTAAGAAATGGCTTTCTTCTTGCCACTCTTCCATAAAGGCCAGATTTGTGCAATATACGACTGTGTCTCAGGTTCTGGGTTCCTGTGGTGGATATACTGGACGCTTCGCTGACCAGGGATTTTCATTGTCAGCGCTCTGACCGACCCGCACCGCTTCCCGAGGCCGGTGTCGCCCCGTTACTGATGCAGCTTGTCAAGGGGGGTACTGTCACGGATCCCCCCGGTACTGGTGCTCATTCCGTTCACCAGCTCCGGAGGTCTACGTCACCGGCCTTCTAGGCCTCACTGAACTGGATTCATTACCACCAACCCTGGACTGTCTTGTCTCATTACGCACAACTGGTTCCCATTCCCCTTGATTAGTATGTGTGCCCTCTGTTCCCCATTGTCCATGTCGGTTATTGTTACTATGTACGTTGGTCGTGTGAGTACATGTGCTATTGTATCGGCTTCCGTGCTAAGTGTTATTGTGCACTTGTGTTGCGGGTCTCGTCCGGTGTGTTATTTAAAGGTTTACACATCTCTCTTTCGTTTGGGTGGAGAAAGTAAAACCCCCTATTACGTATTCCTACGCCTGTCTCCAATCTTAATACAACATGACAAACAGTACCTCTGCGTTTGTATTGTTAGCATGACACCTTACAGTCGATGACCACACTGACTTGACCATTATTCAAAACTCCACACACAAATGGTAGACATATGAGGACATACATGAATATAAAAATGATTGCGTGGGAACATCTTAACCACAGCTTCATGACCCGGTTTCAGAGAAATGTGGAGCAATCTTCACTGCTACATTTTCCATTGTTGAATGTTTCAATTTCACAGTTGATGACATGCATTGTGCTCATCCATAACCAAAGAAAGGATGAACATTTCCATATTTAGCTAGCTTTATCGTTAGAGCTATTTGTGTTCTGCTCCTTCACATTTATTTCTGACACACATAGGGAGTTGTAGTGCTGAGGTTATCTGGGTATTACACTTAAGAGCACAGGAAGAATGCATGATGTAATCAGGCCTAACATTCCACTGATAGGCCGGCAGCAGCCAGCGTGGCCATACGAAGTGCCTCGCGAGCTGTTGAAAAGTGGGTAGACTGGGTACATGGACACAGGCCACCCTGTCAGCAATCAAAATGCCCAATCAAGAATGCAAAGAGCAGTTAGGAGAGGAAAGGCAGACAGAATGAATCACTGGCCTAAGAGATGTAATTCAATCAAACATGCAACACGGAAACATAAACTGTCGGGAAATAATGTTGCTTGTGTCAATGAAGTGAGAAGGCATGTTTTAGGTAAAGTAATCACAAATGTTGATTTCTTTGCTAAGGTGAAATTACAATACACTGTAGCTTTCATTTAATTCAGCCCTGATATCATCGTAGGCATTCTGGGAGACCAAAGCAGTAGAAATCAAGTCTGTTTTCTCATTCCATCACATTTTTCTTCGCCTCATTTCCACTCTCTCAGAAGCTAGTTCAGCACAACACAGCTTTGATATTCAGATTAGTTTTATCCACCCTGACTGTTTTCTCTGTCCAGCCACAGCCGTTATCTCCAGAGCTGAATAAGATGTCAGTGTCCACTAGAGTCCTGGATGACTCTCCATATAAAAGCACAACACAGGCCACTGTTTCACTCCCCATGGTCAGAAGTGAGACCTTACTGAAGACACACATAGACTAGATCAGTTTCTTTTCATGATTTGGACACTTTAGGCAAATACAAAATGAGGGTGGTTGGTCGGGGTGGTTGGATGGATATCATGGACTTTAGCATTTTAGCTAATTAGCAAATTTATCTAACCATTCTCCTAACCCTAACCTTACCCTTTAAGATAATCCTAACCCTAACCTTAACTCCTAGCCCTAACCCCTAGCATAGCTATAATATATGTTAGTGTTAGCCATCTAGCCACTTAGCCACCTTAGCGACAACAAATTGGAATTCGTAACATATCATACGCATTGTAATTTGTAACATGTGACTCATTTCAGGGAACTAGGCATATGTCACGCGTCACTACTTCGCAGGAGAGCCATTTGAATGTAACCTGTTTTTTAAAATCAAAATTCTGGAACATGTGAACTTTCATGTTCCTTAATAACAACCTTGTATGCCATCTGTAAATACAAACACAATTGTTAAATTACGAGCCTAGTTGGTTTAGCCACAGAAAAAGGAAGCAACCTTCTTGCTAGCCATGATTGGCTGAAATAAGTGGGCTGGACATGCCGAGAGACGCGTTTGGATTGGTCTGCCATGTAGCACATTTCTGTCTATTTGAGCTGGTCAGTATGTCTAGGAAATCCTGTCTAACATAAATATATATATATTGCGTAGAAGAACTGCATAAGTGTTGCTCTCCGCTTTTGGGAGGACTGAGTTTTGAAATCAGTTAGAGTATGATATCTAAGGAGATGGATAAAACAGCTGTTTCCGGATTACATCTTCAAACTAAGTAAGGGCAACCATGGCATCCGTGACAGGGAGAAGTGTCCATTCCATGTACAGTGGGGCAAAAAAGTATTTAGTCAGCCACCAATTGTGCAAGTTCTCCCACTTAAAAAGATGAGAGGCCTGTAATTTTCATCATAGGTACACTTCAACTATGACAGACAAAATGAGAAAAAAAAAATCCAGAAAATCACATTGTAGGATTTTTAATTAATTTATTTGCAAATTATGGTGGTAAATGAGGACAGGCGGGAGACTCCGGCAGCAGCGCCGGACAGGCGGGAGACTCCGGCAGCACAAGAGAGGAGAGGCGCACTATAGGCCTGATGAGTGGTGCTGGCACTGGTGGTACTGGGCCGAGGATACGCACAGGAAGCCTGGTGCGGGGAGCTGCTACCGGAGGGCTGGGGTGTGGAGGTGGTACTGGATAGACCGGACCGTGCAGGCGCACTGGAGCTCTTGAGCACAGAGCCTGCCCAACCTTACCTGGTTGAATGCTCTCGGTCGCCCTGCCAGTGCAGCGAGGTGGAATAGCCCGTACTGGGCTATGTAGGCGAACCGGAGACACCGAGCGCAAGGCTGGTGCCATGTAAGCCGGCCCAAGGAGACGCACTGGGGACCAGATGCGTAGAGCCGGCTTCATGGCATTTGGCTCGACGCTCAATCTAGCCCGGCCGATACACGGAGCTGGAATATACCGCACGGGGCTATGCACCCACACTGGACACTGGCACCCACGTGTGCACCACTGCATAACACGGTGCCTGCCCGGTCTCTCTAGCCCCCCGGTAAGCACAGGGAGTTTGCGCAGGTCTCCTACCTGGCGTTGCCATACTCCCTGTAAG
This sequence comes from Oncorhynchus gorbuscha, assembly GCF_021184085.1. Classification (NCBI taxonomy): domain Eukaryota; kingdom Metazoa; phylum Chordata; class Actinopteri; order Salmoniformes; family Salmonidae; genus Oncorhynchus; species Oncorhynchus gorbuscha. The sequence continues at coordinate 41,173,339 of NC_060187.1, forward strand.
CCCCCCCCCCCAATACATTTTTGGGGCTGATTCCCGGGCTTCCGTCCACGCCGTCGTGCTTGCTTTGCCAAACTCATTCTCCTGTAACCTTCTGAGCACTGCTCCATGGAATCCCAGGCGGGCTCCGGCACTCTCCCTGGGTCGACCGCCCACCTGTCTCTCCTCCCAAGAAGTATAGTCCATACTGTACTCCTCTTTGGGCTGCTCCTGTTTCCTCTTCTCCTGCTGCACCTTTGGGCGGCTACACTCTCCTGGTTTAGCCAGGGTCCTCTCCCGTCAAGGATTTCCTCCCATGTCCAGAAATCCTTAATACGCAGCTCCTCTTTGGGCTGCTCCTGCCTGTTGACACGTTGCTTGGTCCGTTTACGGTGGGTGATTCTGTCACGGTTTTCATGTGGTGAAGGAGAGTCGGACCAAACTGCAGCGTGTATATTGCGATCCATGTTTAATCACACAACGTAACACGAATCCAAACCACAAACTCTACAAAACAATAAACGTAGTGAAAACCGAAACAGCCTTAACTGGTGCAAACTAACACAGACTAATGACATCAAGACACTCAGGACAATCACCCACAATACAACCAAAGAATATGGCTGCCTAAATATGGTTCCCAATCAGAGACAACGATAAACACCTGCCTCTGATTGAGAACCACTTCAGACAGCCATAGACTCTCCTAGAACACCCCACTAAGCTACAATCCCACTAAGCTACACACCACATACAAAAACCCATGTCACACCCTGGCCTGACCAAATACATGAAGAAAAACACAAAATACTTCGACCAGGGCGTGACAGTGTGTGGACGTGTGTGTGTGGACATGTTTAACTATTATTGTGGGGACCAGACAAATTTGACCAACTGGGGACATTTTGTTGGTCCCCACAAGGTCAAATTCTATTTCTAGGGGGTTTAGGGTTAAGGTTAGAATTAGGGTTAGGGTTAGAATTAGGGTTAGGGCAGGGTAGCCTAGTGGTTAGAGCGTTGGACTAATAACCGGAAGTTTGCAAGTTCAAATCCCTGAGCTGACAAGGTACAAATCTGTTGTTCTGCCCCTGAACAGGCAGTTAACCCACTGTTCCTAGGCTGTCATTGAAAATAAGAATGTGTTCTTAACTGACTTGCCTAGTTAAATAAAGGTAAAATAAAATTTAAAAAAAGATAAGGTTAGGGTAAGAGTACGGGTTAGGGAAAATAAGATTTTGAATCGGACTGAATTGTGTGTCCCCACAAGGTTAGCTGTACCAAAAACTGTGTGTGTGTGTCTTAGGGGATAGCCCAGACCGTGATTCCTACGCTATTAGGGAAAAAAGGTGTTATCTAGAACCAAAAAGGTTTCTGCGGCACTAAATAAGTGTCACTTGTCCTGATCATTCTACATGCACACAAACAAACAACCACATTCTACAGTAGCTAGCTCCAAATTACACCTTTCCCTTAGGGACAGATCTAGGATCAGCTTACCCTCCCCATCTCTAAACCTTTAGTTTCTAGCAGGAAATTCTTCCTACTCCACCATAATAACCACCACACTTTGCAGCCATATTACCCACCTCCAGGGCTCATACTGTACCATTCCCCTGGGCAGAGAGAAGGGGGCCCTGCCCTTCCTGTAACACACCCTGGCTGGCATGGCTCCCCTGCCCACTGCCCACTACCCATTACTAATTACACCAGGGAAAAGGCATGTGGTTGGTTCCACATATTGGGGTCCTTTTTCTATTGGTCCCTCCTTCTTTCACACAACACAAATGAAAGTGATTCAATGTGAAGAGTTACAAGTGTTACCAGTTGGAGTTTTATACTAAGAGTTTTGAAAATTCACCATATACTTGTGAAAATAGTACCAAAGCGATAAAAAACCTAATTATGTCAGAACTTCAGTAAAGGAAACACCCATCTTTCCATTTATTTATGCCTTTCAAACTAAACTACATTACAGTGTAGTACTAGGTTCAGTGACATAGGTTCCACCACCATAGGCATGTGAGACAGCAAAAAGGCTATATCAGTGAAAGGCTATATTGAAAAGCAACTGGGTCCGAAAGACGAAAGGTTCATTTTCGTGCAAAAATGTTTTCTGTTGCAAAGCTTTTTGCTACGGTTTGCTAAGTATACATGTACTGAATACACCCCTGATCTTGGGGATAGTTCCGCCGCCTACAAAATCTAGAAGAGTGTGCAATAGTACTGCTCATACGAGCAGAGACTGAAAGGTGTGTTTATTTTAACACGATCAGTTGGCCACTTCTCTCATAGTTGAACATTCAAATGACCTGAGACCCTGGGTATGACAGGCTTCCTTCACAGGCTCAGGGCATAAGCGACATAAGTGGCCACTTAGGGCCCCCCCCCACACAAAAAGATCTTAAATAATAATATATATACACTGAGTGTACAAAACATTAGGAACAGTTTTGTACACTCAGAGTACGTCTCCTACAGTCTGGAGATAAAATCTATGACAATTTACTGAGAAGTAAACTTTTTACATCATGCTGGTTTCTTCGATCAAATAGCCTACCCTAAATGGCACCCAATCAAATATAAAATGCGCTGACATGTTAACAAACAGCATATCCTAGAAACTGGACAGGTCAACGTCAAATAGTCGAAATTGTCATGATCAGGTGGTTTCAATTTTCTATTGGAAAATGTTTTATGTGCTGATCATAGTGAAAAAGAAAATACTTCTTCTGCATTTCCCACTGTGTAAACACATTGCAAATCGCTTCAGGATAACTCTGATATTCAGAGCTGAAATTGATTAGTCACAGGAATCAGGACTAATAAAACCAATACAACGGCCTGTTTACATGTGGTGGGCCTACCACATGGATGGGCATTGATAAAATTCCATTGCTGGCCGACATGGTAGGCTACACCCCAGTAAGTACGGACTGATGCCGGACGTCTTTTTTCGGTCCTATTTGTTGTTGTGTTTTACAAAATGTCATTTCAAGCAACACTGTAGGCCAGTGATGGGTAACTCCAGTCCTCTGGGGCCTGGTTGGTGTCACACTTTTGCCCAAGTCCCAGCTAACACATCTGCCTCCAATAGTCAACAAATCATGATCTTCAGTTCAGAATGCAATTAGTTTAATCAACTGTGTTGACTAGGGATGGGGAAGTGTTACACCACTCCGGTCCCGAGGGCTGGAGTTGCCCATCCCTGCTGTAGGCTATAACTCCGTTAGCATGGACCAATGCTAATGCCTTTTAGATGTCTTTTTTTTGGCCCTGTCAGGACTGGACTTTATTTTTTTTGTGCAGTCCGGTCCGTACTAGATTTCTACATCCATGGATGTTGGTTTTTGGTCCAGTCCAAATCATAGATTTCTATGGTTGGATCAGATTTTGTCCGGTCTAGACCAGTCTTGATTTGGCCCGAACATAGATATCTATATAGATTTAGATAGATATCTACATTTATATGTCTATAAATTGCATATTTTCAACTTTCATTCATAACCAAAAATGAACCTGATTTCCACATCCAGAAAATACCTCTTTTCACCTTTCATTTAGAACCTAAATTGAACATTTAAAATATGTATAGTAAATGTCTTTTTAACGTAATTTTGCTTACTGGGACTACTCTTGTAGGGGCAGCAATTTTTTCCCCCGCCTTGGGCGGCAAAACAGCCAGGACCGGCCCTGTATCTGAGGGGATAGCCCAGACCTTGATTCCTAGAGTTCCCTAAGGTAAATTTGATTTCCTGGCCAATGGTCACAATTGTCTGTCTCTGCATCACTGAGATTCTGTAAAGATTATGGCCCCACTTAACCCCCTAAGGTAGATGTCTGCACCCTCTCTGAAATCTAATTAGCATAATAAAAATGTCCCCATACAAATCTGTACATTTCAAGTAGAGATATCTGCATTGGATGCGTCTCTATCTACCACATCCGCCGATTTTGCACTTCAACATCTGCGGTTAAGGTGACAGAGCTAGAGCGGTGTTTGTCAGACCAAGAGACATTCTGAAATTCGGTATTTTCACAAAATCATCTGTAGCGTCCAAACGGTTTGGCCAACAAACTATTATGGAATGACAAGACTTTCAATAACATGATGGTGTTCTCTGTTTTGTGCTTTGGATGCCCACAGGCCTCACAAGACTCGCCTGAAGGTCCCCGGTACCAGAGGAAAAAATCAAAGGAAGTATATATGGAAACGGTTTAATGCCAAAAATAAGCGATTAAATACATGTAAAAAACAACTATTTGTTCAATGTAGTGAAGCTGTTATTCAATGTAATTGTATGGGCTAATAGCAGTAAGTCCAAAATGTCATGCAGGTGAAAGAGGACCCAAAAGCGACTTGGCGAAAACAGAGTCTTTAATCCAGTAAAGTAAATACAATCCAAAAAACACAACTTTCACTCGAAATGACGAGGACAAACTGGAGACTCGATCTTGAACAGCAGGTGAACAACAGGTTGCCTCGGGAAGGCACTTGAACCAGACAGACTCAGACACCTGCTCACCACGCAGCATCTGAGGAAAACACGACACGACAGGGCGATACACAAACACAGCACGGTGAATTCTAGACAAGGAACCGACAGGGCAGAAACGAATAACAAGGAGAGAAATAGGGACTCTAATCAGGGAAAAGGATCGGGAACAGGTGTGGGAAGGCTAAATGATGATTAGGGGAATAGGAACAGCTGGGAGCAGGAACGGAACGATAGAGAGAAGAGAGAGCGAGAGAGTGAGAGAGGGAGGGGGAGAGAGAGGGATAGAAAGAGGGAAAGAACCTAATAAGACCAGCAGAGGGAAACGAATAGAATGGGGAGCACAGGGACAAGACATGATAATAAATGACAAAACATGACACAAAAATAGTTTTTCAGCAAATATTTTTTTATAATATTTTTTAAATATTTCAAGTGGTCTTAAAATTCTAAATAAAATAGCTTAATGATCATTATTATGACCTTCTTAAAACAATTCCATATAGCTGAGACAGGGTTTAGACTGAGGGGCAACTGTTGTGAATAGATGTCACTTGTACTCCGCATTCCACACGCACACAAGCAAACATTGTACAATAGCTAGCTCCAAATCAGACCTTTCCCTTAGGTACAGATCAAGGATCAGCTTACCCTCCCCATCTCCAAAACTTTAGTTTCTAGCAGGAAATGCGTCCTTCTCCACCATAATAACCACCACACTTTTTAGCCATACCACCCACCTCCAGGGCTCATAATGTACCATTCCCCTGGGCAGAGAGAAGGGGGCCCTGCCCTTCCTGTAACACACCCTGGCCGGCATAGCTCTCCTGCTCACAGCCCACTGCTAACTGTTCCAGGGAAAAGGCATGTGGTTGGTTCCAAATATTGGGGTCTCCTCCTTTTTCTCTGGGTCCTTCCTATCACACAGCACAAATGAAAGTGATTCACTGTGTGGAGTTGTGTGTGTTTGTACTTCCCTTCTACTGCAGTGATTCCCAACCAGGGGTACTAGGACCTCTGGGGGTACTTGGTCTATCCACAGGGGGTACTTGGGAAGACTCATGAGCCCATAGGCCTACTGGTAAAATGCACACGAGGGGGTACTTTGGGAAGAGTAAAAGAAATGTTGGTGGTATAGTAACCAAAAAGGTTGGAAACCACTGCTCTACTGTGGAGTGTATTACTATGTCTAATGACTCTGCTCTTAAAGTGGAGTTCATGTCATGGTATATAATAATGTGTTACCCTCTAGTGGTCAATATTCAGAGGAACCGTTTTTTTATTGATTAAGTATAACACACAAAATCACAGTCACTTTTCACATAACTTAATCAGTTTCATCTAGAAATACATGTTTCACATTGCAATACATGTTCATATAACATAATTGCCTTTCACAATGCAATGCTCACATTTAATTTCATATGATTCTCTTCTCTTTTGTTAAAATACATTTTATTAGTACTTAATTTGATTGCTCTTAATTTATGATTTTACATGTAAACTGGTTTATCTACCACAGATGTTGAGAACTACATAAAGTACAAATGTACTTATGTAATGTAGTGGTCTATTAGAGATTTTGTATTTGTATGTATTGGGGATCCCCATTAGCTGCTGCCAAGGCAGATACACTACATACAAAACAAACGATAAAACAGTACATCATATAACATTCTTATACCACTACATATCTACAATGAAAAATGTATACAGTGCATTTGGAAAGTATTCAGACCCCTTGACTTTTCTCACATTTTGTTACATTACAGCCTTTTTCAAAAACTGATTACATAGTTTTCCGCCCTCATTATTCTACACACGATACTTCATAATGACAAAGTGAAAACTGCCCCTGAGCAAGACAGTTAACCCAATGTTCCCCGGGTGCCAAAGATGTGGTGTCGATTAAGGCAGCCCTCCTCACCTCTCTGATTCACCCTCCATATCTCCTGGCTGTCTCTGCCTGGCCAGTTCCCCTCTCTCCACTGGGATTCTCTGCCTCTAAGCCTATTACAGGGGCTGAGTCACTAGCTTACTGGTGCACTTCCATGCCGTCCCTAAGAGGGGTGCGTCACTTGAGTGGGTTGAGTCGCTGACGTGGTCTTCCTGTCTGGGTTGGTGCCCCCCCTTGGGTTGTGCAGTGGCGGAGATCTTTGTGGGCTGTACTCGGCCTTGTCTCAGGATGGTAAGTTGGTGGTTGAAATATCCCTCTAGTGGTGTGGGGGCTGTGCTTTGGCAAAGTGGGTGGGGTTATATCCTGCCTGTTTGGCCCTGTCCGGGGGTATCATCGGATGGGGCCACAATGTCTCCTGACCCCTCCTGTCTCAGCCTCCAGTATTTATGCTGCAGTAGTTTATGTGTCGGGGGGCTAGGGTCAGTCTGTTAAATCTGGAGTATTTCTCCTGTCTTATCCGGTGTCCTGTGTGAATTTAAGTATGCTCTCTCTAATTGTCTCTTTCTTTCTCTCTTTCTCTCTCTCTGAGGACCTGAGCCCTAGGACCATGCCTCAGGACTACCTGGCATGATGACTCCTTGCTGTCCACAGTCCACCTGGCCGTGCTGCTGCTCCAGTTTCAACTGTTCTGCCTGCGGCTATGGAACCCTGTTCACCGGACATGCTACCTGTCCCAGACCTGCTGTTTTCAACTCTCTAGAGACAGCAGGAGCGGTAGAGATACTCTCAATGATCGGCTATGAAAAGCCAACTGACATTTACTCCTGAGGTGCTGACTTGTTGCACCCTCGACAACTACTGTGATTATTATTATTTGACCATGCTGGTCATTTATGAACATTTGAACATTTTGGCCATTTTCTGTTATGTTCTGCACAGCCAGAAGAAGACTGGCCACCCTCATAGCCTGGTTCCTCTCTAGGTTTCTTCCTAGGTTTTGGCCTTTCTAGGGAGTTTTTCCTAGCCACCGTGCTTCTACATCTGCATTGCTTTCTTTTTGGGGTTTTAGGCTGGGTTTCTGTACAGCACTTTGATATATCAGCTGATATATCAGCTGATGGAAGAAGGGTTATATAAATCTGATATTGACCTCCTCCCGGGCACCACACCATGTCAAGGCCGGCTATATTCCCTGTCTGGCCCTGAGACCAAGGCCATGGAGGAGTACATTGAGAACATGAGAGGATCTGCAGAGAAGAATGGGACAAACTCCCCAAATACAGGTGTGCCAAGCTCGTAGTGTCATACCCACGAAGACATGATGCTGTAATCACTGCCAAAGGTGCAGTTTGGTATTTTTAATACATTTGCAAAAATTCTTTTAGAATAAGGCTGTAAAGTAACAAAATGTGGAAAAAGTCAAAGGGGTCTGAATACTTTACCGAATGCACTGTAATACCACCATGCAACAATATTGCAATGTACGTGTGTGTAGTGTGAGTGCTAGCGCTTGTGTGCTGTATGTATGTGTCTGTACCTTTTGTGTGTGTCTCTTCACAGTCCCTGTTGTTCCATAAGCTGTATCTTTACCTGTTTTTTGTTGATAGTGTTGTTAAGAAGGCAGAGCAGCGCTTTATTATGGACAGACTTCTCCCCATCATAGCTACTGTTGTGTCAATAGGTTTTGACCATGACAGTTTACATTCCAGGGTTACTCCAAGCAGTTTAGTCACCTCAACTTGCTCAATTTCCACATGATTCATTATGAGATGTAAGTTGAGGTTTAGGGTTTAGTGAATGATTTGTCCCAAATGCAATTCCTTGCCACCCATGTACTGTATGTTTATACACCGATTATTGTACACATATTAGCAGATGTTACTACAGCAGGTGCAGTGAAATGTTTGTGTTTCTAGCTTCTACAGTGTATTAATTCAATATAAATACAATACTAATACACAAATAAGCAAGAAAGTCCCAAACAAGAAAGAACTGCATAAACATGTGTCCAACATTCCGTTGCTGGGGTCTTTTTGATTGTACAATACTATAAAATACAATACACGATTACAATGCAGGTGGAAGATGTATGATTGCCATCCCTATAAGCGTACCACCCATGGGTGAGGCATGCAAGGATTTCAGTCCAGGCCAATGTCAGGCTTGGATTCGCCATGCAAAAAAGTTTTTTCCCCAGGTGCATGAACGATGAGGATATTTACTGCAATTTTGATGAGAACCTACGGCCAAATGCTCAAGACAGGCTTGATGCAAACTAGTGACAACTTCTAATTGTTTCATTTCTTTCCTTTGATTGCATTGTGGAATATGTCTTCGGGGACCACACCTTTGATCACACATGGGATAGAAATGATGGAGATGTGATGTTCAGTCAAATTTAATTGAGTAGTGCAAGTGTATTGCCTAATGTGAAAACAGTGTAATGTACAGTACTGTATATACTGTATACTACATTCAAAAAGGCCATTTTTAAACATCTATCTTACATTTCTTGCTATTGGATTAATGGATTTTTAAAAGAACTAAATTAAGAAGATATCCTTATGTTGTGCTTTGATGATTAAACGAATGTACTCATAACACAGTATTTCGCAGGAAACTTGTATTTTCAATCAAAGGTTGTGTGATGAAAGATGTCTACAAACAGAATGAATGCACAATTAAACGTTTTGAACGTAACACTGACTGCGTAACAAGTGTTACTAGTTTGCAGTTTTGTACTAAGAGTTTTGAAAATTCATCACGTGAAAATACTAACAAAGCAATAATACTTTCTTTTTTAACAAAATGAGTGGCTAATTATGGCAGAACTTATGGAAAGAAAACACTCATCTTTCCACATTATAATGTAGTTTATTTTGAAAGCCATCAATAAATGGAAAGATGAGTGTTTTCTTTCCATAAGTTCTGCCATAATTAGCCACTCATTTTGTTAAAAAATAAAGAACTTTGTCAGAGAACCTAGTACTAATGTAGTACTAGGTTCTCTGACAAAGTTCCACCACATTAAGAAAGGCTATATTGAAAAGCAACTGGGTCCGGAATAAGAAATGTTAATTTTCATTGCAAAACGTTTTGTTACGATTTGCTCAGTATGCATGCATTGAATACAACCCTGATTCTTTTTGATAATTGCACCACCTACAAAATCCATCAGAGGGTGCAATAGTACTACTCTGCGTCTCACGAAGACACAGGGGTTGGAACCAAAAATCTCAAATTTGGACTCATTAGACCAAAGAACAGATTTCCACCAGTCTAATGTCCATTGCACGTGCTTCTTGGATCAAACAAGTCTCTTCTTAATATTGGAGTCCTTTAGTAGTGGTTTCTTTGCAGCAATTCAACCATGAAAGCCTGATTTACGTCGTCTCCTCTGAACAGTTGATAATGAGATGTGTCTGTTGCTAGAACTCTGAAGCATTTATTTGGTCTGCAATTTCTGAAGCTGGTAACTCTAATGTGCTTATCCTCTGCAGCAGAGGTAACTCTGGGTCTTCCTTTCCTGTGGATGTCCTCATGAGAGTTTCATCATAGCGCTTGATGGTTTTTGCGACTGCACTTGAAGAAACTTTGAACCAAAGCGTCCATTGCTATGCTGGATGCTTGGCTATGACCTTGTAGCGGTGACCTTGTAGCGGTGACCTTGTAGCGGTCACGGGGAATGCGGGCAGTTCTAGTTCTATTTCACCCCCATAAGTGCTTGCTCAGTCCTTTCAAAGTGATTACCTCTCCAGGCCTCCTAGGACTGTTTTTGTGTGACAACCTGCTTCAGAAGAGCGAAAAGACTGGAAAGAGAACTCCATTTTTATTTATATTGTTATAAGAATAAATTATTTAAGCTGTTTTTAGATTGACAGCTACTTCAATGGCATCCCCAGAGGGAGATTTTTCTTTCCAACCAGGCGTAGTACTTTGAACGCACCACTGATCTCGACACGAGGTGCAACGTTCATAGAGGGCAGAGAAATTCACAATTTAGGGTAACATTAAATCAATTCAAACTTTATTTGTCACATGCGCCAAATATAACAAGTGTAGACCTTACCATGAAATGCTTACTTACAAGCCCTTAACCAACAGTGCAGTTCAAGAAGAGTTAAGAAATAAATAATATTATAAATAATTAAATAATGAAATAATAATAATAAAAAGTAACACAATAACATAACAATAACAAGAATATATACAGGGGGTAACAATACCGGTACCGAGTCAGTGTGCGGGGGTACAGGTTAGATGAGGTAATTTATACATGTAGGTAGGGGTGAAGTGACTATGTATAGATAAAAAACAGCGAGTGCCAGCAGTGTACAAAACAAATGGAATCGGGGAGGGATGTCAATGTAAATAGTCCAGTGGCCATTTGATTAATTGTTCAGCAGTCTTATGGCTTGAGGGTAGAGCCTTTTGGTCCTAGACTTTGTGCTCCGGTACCGCTTGCCGAGAGGTAGCAGAGAAAACAGTCTATGACTTGGGTGACTGGAGTCTTTGACAATTTTTAGGGCCTTCCTCTGACACCACCTATTATATCGATCCTGGATGGTAGGAAGCTTGGAACCAGTGATGTACTGGGCCGTACGCACTACCCTCTGTAGCGCCTTACAGTCAGATGCCAAGCAGTTGCCATACCAGGCGGTGATGCAACCGGTCAGGATGCTCTCGATGGTGCAGCTGTAGAACGTTTTGAGGATCGGGGGACCCATGCCAAATCTTTTCAGTCTACTGAGGGGGAAAGGGGTTTTTGTTGGTGTGTTTGGACCATGATAGTTTGTTGGTGACGTGGTCACCGAGGAGCTTGAAACTCTCGACCCGCTCCACTACAGCCCCGTTGATGTTAATGGGGGCATGTTCGGCCCATGGATTCGGAAAGTATTCAGACCCTTTGACTTTTTCCACATTTTGTTACATCCTTATTCTAATATGTATTAAATCCTAATTTTTCCTCAACAATCAATCCTCAGGTAAAAAAATGAAATTTCTTATTTTAAAATGTATTAAGGACCCTTTACTATGAGACTCGAAATTGAGCTCAGCTGCATCCTGTTTCCATTGATTATCCTTGAGAAGCTTCTACAACTTAATTGGAGTCCACCTGTGGTAAATTCAATTGATTGGATATGATTTGGAAAGGTACACACTTGTCTATATAAGGTCCCACAGTTGACAGTGCATGTTAGAGCAAAAATCAAGCCATGAGGTCTAAGGACGTCCTTAGAGCTCCGAGACAGGATCGTGTCGAGGCAGAGATCTGGGGAAGAGTACCAAACAATCTGCAGCATTGAAGGTCCCCAAGAACACAGTGGCCTCCATAATCCTTAAATAGAAGATGTTTGGAACCACCAAGACTCTTCCTAGAGCCTTGGTCAAGGACGTAACCAAGAACCCGATGGTCACTCTGACAGAGCTCCAGAGTTCATATGTGGAGATGGGAGAACCTTCTAGAAGGACAACCATCTCTGCACATGCCTGCCTCCAAAAGTAACCAATCAGGCCTTTTCCATTTAACTGGTTCTCCAGAACCTAAGGGATGGCACCCAGACGGGGATCCACCTGAGTCCATTCTTTTCATTAATCTACAGCTACTGTGTCTTGTTGGCATTATCTGCTTGAAAGTTTTCACAAAATAATATGTAACCAAATGGACTCACTGCAAACATCTAAAGGACCAGTCCCTGGACTTCCATTTAACTCTGCTCCTGTTCTCCAGAACCACACAGTATTTCAGTCTATGATCTCCATCTGTGTACCAAAATAAAATCAGTGAAAATAAATTAATGACACACCTGTATCAAAAAAGATCAAGGATTATATATTTAATTCAGAAATATTTCCAGGTTAGTTTTCACAGCTGTTTTACAAGTTGTTTATTGTTGTAAATTGTAAGGTATCCCTTGATGGTATTTGTTAGTTCAACATCATTAATTGTTGTATCCTAGGACCTACAATAGATACTTATAATGTGTATTCAGCCAGAATGGTGTACTAATAAACTATGAGAGATGGAAAAAAATTGACTCATAATAGAGGACTACTAAAATATGATTATTTCAGTGTATAAAAGCGAAGGGCAGGTTCAAATGAAAACATGCCAACCAGACAAGCCAGTGTATGAATCAAATGTATTTGCATATGAATGGAATGGAAATGAGCTGGCTTTGTGATCTGTAAGGTAATTAGCATTGTGTCAAGCAGATTTTCTTTGCTAATTCCGAAACATAGCAAGGTTTAAGACATGAATTTCATGTTGAAATGTTAACAATGTACCCAAAAGTAGTTTGAAGTAATGTTTTCATCTTATTAGCTAAACAAAACTAGTTTAAACGGGGAGGGGGGAGACATTTTGTCAAAGGGACACTATTTGGGATGATCGGGCCCCTATCATAAACCATAAAACTAGGTCACTTTGAATACGAGTCTGCTAAATTACTTAATGTAAATGTAGGCTGGACATCAGAAACTTTAGTTTCTCTCTTAATTTCCGTGAGTGAACTTTCCCATTTGTCTCATTTTACCGTGGTTAAAGTTCAGAAACTAAACTTAAAACAGACTCACAGAAACAGCACCCAAACTAAACTGTGCAGGTTTTTATTTTACTAAGTCATGAACTAATCTCCTCCAGGACCATCTGAGCCCTGATGACTCCCTGTGTGTAAAAACAACATTTGTACCCATCATCTGTGTATTAGCATCTTTCCTTCACCCCATCTCCACCCTTTCCATGTCTGAACCTGTTCATCCATGACCATCTCCTTGGCCCCTCATGTGTACAGCAAGAGAGTGGAGAGAGTGGAAGCACACGTAGGCCTGGTGACAGACAACCACCCTCAGTCAGAGACCTTGGTCTGTACACACAATGCAGCCCTGTCATCCACCTACAGAGCAACATCCCTTCACTCATCCACATCAAATGGCTTTGGAAATGGCTTCGCTTGTTTCTGTTGATGAGTGGTTTGGACCTGAACTCACACACGCTAGGCCAACAAGACCTGCACATGAAGGCACTCTGAGGACACTGGTTACACTCTCTCACTCTTCTGACCTGCTACAGCTAGCCCCAAGGAACCAGCATGAAGGAGTCACTAGGCTCTTCCCAGAACAATCCTCCATCCATCCATCCCCACTCTGTCTAAGGTTTAAGAGAAAGTAGGACAACATCCACGCTAGCGTTCATAATATTATTTTTGGCTATCCATTTTTCAATTGACATTTTACACAGCGTTCATAGCATTATATTATTATTATTATATTATTATGGCCGCAGGTACCCGAGCCCCACCTGATCCCACTTTGTGTGAGATGCGTGCGATGGATACATCGGCACAACATGGGGGAAGTTCCTGAAAGCAGAAAGTGTAAGTGTGACGTGCTCATTTATAACATCATCCTTTTTTTCCGGGCACTAAAAGTGTTATGCTGCTATTAGGGCCCAAGGTTGTTCCTGGTTAGTTCAGGGAAAACTCCTGGCCCTAATTATGATTGGTCCAAACTGAGGTGGGAGGCACATGCGTATTGCCATAGGTCCTTCCCTGAACAGAAGTAAAGTTGTGAAAACATCCTTATCATTTCATGGAATTCAAGCTCAGCTAAGTAACTGGAGCTCCTGGGAGGCAGCCTTCAGGCTATAAGTCAAACAGAACAATAAGACTGTTTCTGTATTACATCAAGAAAAGGAGGCGAGAAAGAGAGGTCATAGAATTGACCAACAAGGCTGATCGCCAAGAATAACACACATGCATGTAGATTCACACGTACACCGAGTATATACTAACCAACATGCCTGTACTCTGATTCTGTACTATGCACAATTGCAAATGCATTCAATTCAATTTAAGGGCTTTTATTGGCATGAGAAACACATTCACACACTGTTCATGGAAGCACGCAGAAATACACTGGATCTTCCTGAAATTAAATCCATAAAAAGTTCTTTGTGGAAAGGATGTTTGGCATAAATATGTTTTAAAACAGGTCTAAAAATGAACAAATCAAAAGGGAATACTTTTGAGATATATATATATATATTTCTCTATCCATTAATGTAAATCAATTGTATCCTTAATCTAACCACTAATCATATGTCAGAAAACACAGTAATGTTTCAGATGACACCAACACACGCTATTTATCATCTAGAAACTCATTGAAGTGTCTGAAAGAAGGCCAGGATAAAGTCAAAATGTCACAACTTTAATGAGTTATTTCTCAATAATTATTTTGGATACAGATTTCAAAAGTACGCCAAACATCCTACCCCCAAATGATCGTTTGATGGATTTCGTTTCAGGAAATACAAAATATCATAAATGGGCCATAATGGCATGGAGTTGCGCCGTTGTGAAATGGGTAGGCTGAGAGCAGGACTGGCAAGACTGTCTCCTGGGCCTGGGTGGAGGGGTAGATGTGATGAGTTGTGAAATGCTGTTACACAGTGGAGGCTGGCTGACGGTTGTGCATGGGGCCTGCTGGCGCTGGGATGGATCCCATGGTCAGTCAGCTCCTGGGTGAACACAAGATACATTATCCTGTTGGGCCATTCTGCATTCCCCACATAACTGACTGACAGCAATTCCTCATACACATAGGCATGTATACATGCAAGCACACAAACATATTAGTACACAATAAGACATTCGCACGTTCAATCCTAAACTGAGTTAAGCAACTAACCCAGCTAACAAACAATCCAACAATGTTCCCTGAAGAGTCATTCGGTCATTCACTAATGTTTTCATGGGAATTTTCCCGTGATGTGCAAGGAATGTTTCCAAGAGACGATTCCCTTAATGTCAAATAGAACTTAAGACAGAAAGTGGCTACTATGTTCTCAGAACTTGCATGGAGCAGCCAGAGTTGCCAGTCTGCATGGAGCAGCCAGAGCTGCCAGTCTGCATGGAGCAGCCAGAGCTGCCAGGTTGCATGGAGCAGCCAGAGCTGCCAGTCTGCATAGAGCTGCCAGTCTGCATAGAGCAGCCAGAGCTGCCAGTCTGCATGGAGCTGTCAGTCTACATAGAGCAGCCAGAGCTGTCAGTCTGCATGGAGCAGCCAGAGCTGCCAGTCTGCATGGAGCAGCCAGAGCTGCCAGATCTGCCAGTCAACCAGACTCTTCCAGATCTGCCAGTCAACCAGACTCTTCCAGATCTGCCAGTCAGCCAGACTCTTCCAGATCTGCCAGTCAACCAGACTCTTCCAGATCCGCCAGCCAGGATCTGCCGGAGCCAACTACCTGCCCGAGCTGCCCCTCAGTCCCGAGCTTCCCCTCAGTCCCGAGCTTCCCCTCAGTCCCGAGCTGCCCCTCAGTCTCGAGCTGCCCCTCAGTCTCGAGCTGCCCCTCAGTCCCGAGCTGCCCCTCAGTCCCGAGCTGCCCCTCAGTCACGAGCTGCCACCCTGTCCAGTGGGGTTCTGGGTGAAGACTACTAGGCCATGGTCGGCGGCGAGGATGGACTATCCCAGGTCGCGAGGGGGAGGAACTAAGACATTTATTGAGTGGGGTCCACGTCCCGAGCCGGAGCCGCCACCATGGACAGACGCCCACCCGGACCCTCCCTATGGTTTTGAGGTGCGTCCGGGAGTCCGCACCTTAGGGGGGGGGGGGTTCTGTCACGCCTTGGTCTTAGTATTTTGTGTTTTCTTTATTTATTTGGTCAGGCCAGGGTGTGACATGGTTATTGTGGTGTGTTTTTGTCTTGGGGTTTTGTGGGGTGTCTACGTAGTCTATGGCTGCCTGAGGCGGTTCTCAATCAGAGTCAGGTGATTATCGTTGTCTCTGATTGGGAGCCATATTTAGGTAGCCATATTCTGTGAGTGTTTCGTGGGTGATTGTTCCTGTCTTTGTGTTTGCACCAGATAGGGCTGTTTCGGTGTTCGTTATTTCATTTAGTTATTTTTGTAGTTTCTGTATGTATAGTTTTCTCTTCATTAAAATATCATGAATCATCATCACGCTGCATTTTGGTCCGATCCTTGTTCTACCTCTTCGTCAGAGGAGGAGATAGAAGAGAGCCGTTACAATTTATCATGTACCAAAACAGTACTTGCATAATAAGTCATTAGTATCATATACCATACATTCAATTCAATAAGGTAGAGTTCTATTGGAATGGCTTCATGTCCTTGGTTCCATTTTCAACATTCTAAGTACATGGAATTAAATACAGGGAAGGTTTCTTGTCATATTTCTTGAAATTGACAAATTACAGAATAGCATATTTTATGTCATTGTAATTAGTAGACTTTAGGGAACACCCATTTGACAGTTTCAGACAAAAGACTGAAAATGAGAATGAAAGTATGTTAAAGAATCAGTCATTTTGGTAGATTGTTGGGTACTTTTCCACCACTTTTGTACAAAATATTTAAGTCAAAAGTTTGGACAGACCTACTCATTCAAGGGTTTTTATTTGTACTATTTTCGACATTGTAGAATAATAGTCAGGACATCAATACTATGAAATAACACATATGGAATCATGTAGTAATCAAGTGTTAAATCTAAATATCTTTTATATTTGAGATTCTTCAAAGTAGCCACCCTTTGCCTTGATGACAGCTTTGCACACTCTTGGCATTCTCTCAACCAGCTTCCTAAGGTAGTTACCTGGA
This sequence comes from Oncorhynchus gorbuscha, assembly GCF_021184085.1. Classification (NCBI taxonomy): domain Eukaryota; kingdom Metazoa; phylum Chordata; class Actinopteri; order Salmoniformes; family Salmonidae; genus Oncorhynchus; species Oncorhynchus gorbuscha. Next base: position 41,190,328 of record NC_060187.1, read on the forward strand.
ATGCATTTCAGTTAACAGGTGTGCCTTGTTAAAAGTTAATTTATGGATTATTTCCCCTTAATGCATTTGAGCCAATCAGTTGTGTTGTGACAAGGTAGGGGTAGTGTACAAAAGATATTATATATTATATTATATTATTATTTAAGTCCATATTATGGCAAGAACAGCTCAAATATGCAAAGAGAAACGACAGTCCAGAATTACTTTAAGACATGAAGGTTAATCTATGAGGAACATTTCAAGAACTTTAAAAGTTTCTTCAAGTGCAGTCGCAAAAAACATCAAGCTCTATGGTTAAATTGGCTCTCATGAGGACCGCCACAAAAAGGGAAGACCCAGAGTTACCATTGCTGCAGAGGATAAATTAATTAGAGTTAACTGTACCTCAGAAATTGCAGCCCAAATAAATGCTTCACAGAGTTCAAGTAACAGACACATCTCAACATCAACTGCTCAGAGGAAACTGGTTGAATCAGACCTTTATGGTCAAATTGCTGCAAAGAAACCACTAAAGGACACCAATAAGAAGAAGAGACTTGCTTGGGTCAAGAAACATGAGCAATGGACATTAGACCAGTGGAAATCTGTCCTTTGGTCTGATGAGTCCAAATTTGAGATTTTTGGTTCCAACCCAAAATTTACTGGTACTGGATATATATTTTTCCTTATCAATCTACACAAACAGTTTTTAGAAAATGTTCCAGTCTCTGCCACTGAAAATCATCCCCACAGCATGATGCTGCCACCACCATGCTTTACCGTAGGGGACCTTCAATACTGCACAAATTTGTGGGTACCCTTCACCAGATCTGGGCATCTACACAATCATGTCTTGGCGCTCTACTGACAATTCCTTCGACCTCCTGGCTTGGTTTGTGCTCTGACATGCACTGTCAGACCTTATATAGACAGGTTTGTGACTTTCCAAATCATGTCCAATAAATTGAATTTACCACAGGTGGACTCCAATCAAGTTGTATAAACATCTCAAGGATGATCAATGGAAACAGGATGCACCTGAGCTCAGTTTTGAGTCTCATAGCAAATATACCTACTCAATCATTTTAAGCCATCATTGGGTTGTATGTACCAATTATTTATGGAGATATGGCCATGTGAGTCCTTCCATTATGGCCCTATCAGGTGGTTGGGAGTCATCTTTGAAAACTAAGTATAGCTTTGTGTGTAGTGCTGCCGGAGTGCACTGGAGAGGCTAATCAATGTCTTGTAAGATCACTTAATTAATGATGAATTAGTATTCTGCATAGCAGCCTGAATATAATAGCATACTATAACGTTACTGTAAGACCAAAAACACCACATCATTTCTCATGTGATTTAAGGAGAAATGTGCTCTGATGAAAACAACACTGGTGGGCTAGTCTGTTTGTTAGTATCGTGTGCTCTGAACTCAACTCAAATAATATTTACTCACATCACGAAAGAAGATCTAAATGCATATTTTCATGAAACTGGGAGAGATCACATGGTTATGGGGTTGGCATTCAGATGTAGCTTGGACGTTTCATTTGTAAAATGAGAAGGATTATCATTCACTATTGACAGTGATGATGACTTATTTTGAAATTTGGTAGTCCTAATTTGGTGTTTGAAGGTATTAAAAATACAAACATTTATTCAAGGCAATGTGTGTAGGCTTCGGCAGACATTCCTTTTGGATGATTTGTCATATGCATATAAAATTATATTATTCAACAGGCTACGTTGATTGAGAAACATAAACATAATTTCCTTATTTTTGTACTCTGGCAGCAAAAGAATTGCACTGCACCAACCACTGAGTATAATAAATGACTTATTTTGTGTAAAGGCTGGAAGGACTCATCATAAAAGTATTTTGTTAAAATGGGTAACCTGTCATTCTGCTGTACATTCCTATGGGATTTGACCAAAAGTGACATGTACAGGGCAGGGAACACCCAAATCTATTACTTTTTCGAGTGTTCACGTGTAATCTATTGTAACTAGTCATGAAAACATTTACAAAAAACAGTAATTTGGCACGTGTTTTTACAAATGTTTATAACTAAAAGTTTCAAGTTTAAAGGATATGGCATCTTTAGTTCATTTTAGTGTGTTTTCCAGACCCCCTCAAACATTTTAAGCCATCATTGGGCTGTACGTACCAATTATTTATGGATATATGGCCAAGTGAATCTTGTCCAATATGGACTCATGCAGATGGTTGGTGGCCATATTAGAAATGATAATATAGCCAAATATACTTCTTTAGAAATACGCCAGCTGTGTGTAAAATTTGGTGGCTCTGTCACAAAGTCAGTATTTTTTTTCCCGTAGTCACTGGATTATGGACAGTATGACCCTCATGAAGGTCTTAAGAGTATTTTATGATCAGAATGATTGTCTATATTATCTGTGGGGTGTATTTAGTGGGTAGATAACATTACAAAGTAAGATATTGTTTGGAATGATTTTATTCTAACATGATATCCAAATGATAGCCATTTTATTGAAATGGTCGCCCTGGTTGACTGACAGGCTTCCCAGACTGCTTGCAATCCTTAAAATGTTCCTTAAGGTATCTAGTATCAATGTACCAAGTTTGATACTTTTATCATAATGTGGAACGATCTCGGGTAAAGTGTATTTGGTTCTTATCCACTGGACTACAACACTGATCCCAAGTGATTCTGTTGCAATTTGTCAATTTGTCCACATTAAAACTTGGAGATGGAACTCTGTGTTGTGTATGGCTTTGTTATAACTGGCATCATCATTGCTTCATTGGCAAATGTGAGGAAGTACAGACATTCTACTGTAAATATACACATTTATGATATTCTGAGAATTATGGCAACCATGTTCTACGTACATTTCTATCAGAAGCAACATCACCACCTGGGCCATGTTTCGGCAACAAATTAGGAACGTTACAGATAGAAATGCATTGACGAGAGCTGATGTGTTTCATTATCAGAGACACGTTTGTTCGACGTGGTGCTGTGAATTTCAAAAAGACAAAAGAGAGTTCTCTTTGAGATGCTCAGCTATCTAGAATTCTACTGATTACCGTCTTTCAATTATAATTTTTTATTAGGTCAGATAGGTGTGTTGTAACTGTTGCCAAATAATGACATTAACATACCTGTATATTGCTAAAAATGTGAGAGTAGGGTGACTCCGCTAGTGGTTCTCAAACCCAAGTCACCAGCATCAATGACGAACACCCTAAGCACTAACCCAATAAGGGATATCTCTAGGGCATGTTCTTATTGGGCCAGTATAGTTAGGCCCTTATCACACACAAAAAACTCACCTTTCCTCCCTAGGCACTTGTGTGAATCTGAAACAGCTCCGTAGAGGTAAGGATTACGGTGAATGCACTTTGAAGTAAATCTCAGCTCTGTTAAAAGTACACTCAAGAAAAACATATATTGACCAGAGTGATTCAGGAATATTATTTAAACAGGTTAATATTCCCCACCAACATTAGACAACTATACAGAAAGGCCTTAAACAATGCTCATTGACACAGACATGGTGGCGTAGCAGGAAGATATGAATACTGTGAACCAAGAGTTTGGGAGTTCAAATCCCAGGTGAGGACATGTTGAGTAATAATTACTATATAAATGTACAATGTAATCATGTGTGTCAAATATGCAAGTTGAAAACACTGTATGTTAAAAGAATGTGTGATTTTCCTTTGCCAACAGAATACACTGAATGTTATCAAAAATCTTCTAAGAACTGGTGTTAAAGTTACGAGAACATTCCCTTAATGTCAAGCAGAACTTATCTAGAATGTGGTTACAATGTTCTCAGAATATAAGATATCTTATATTCTAGACATATTTCATGGGAACATTGCAAGTACATGTCATTGTATCAGTTGTGAGGACATCGCCTGATGGTCCCAAAGAATTTTAAAAAAAATCATATTATCCCATCACGCCTTGTTAAAGTTGCCAAGTCCATCAAGACCTTGATTGGTGAACCACTGATCGATTCACAGTATGACGATCCCTTGACTTTTCTCCACATTTTGTTACATTACAGCCTAATAAAAAAATGGATGACTTTTCTCATCAATCGACACACAATACCCCATAATGACTAAGCAAAAACTTTAAAAAAAAACATTTTTGCAAATTTACAGAAATGTACATAAGTATTCAGACCCTTTACTCAGTACTTTTTTTTGAAGCACCTTTGACAGCGATTACAGACTTGAGTCTTCTTTGGAGTGGTGCAGCGGTCTAAGGCACTGCATCTCAGTGCTTAAGGCATCACTACAGACACCCTGGTTCGTATCCAGGTTGTATCGCACCTGGCCGTGATTGGGAGTATCACAACTGACCGTGATTGGCCCAGCATCGTCCGGGTTTGGCCGGTGTAGGCCATCATTGTCAATAAGAATTGGTTCTTAAATGACTTGCCTAGTTAAATAAAGGTTCAATAAAAAACACAAATAAAGCTACAAGCTTGGCTCACAAGTATTTGGGGAGTTTCTCCCATTCTTCTCGGCAGATCCTCTCAAGCTCTGTCAGGTTGGACGGGGAGTGTCATTGCACAAATATTTTCAGGTCTCTCCAGGGATGTTTGATCGGGTTCAAGTCCGGGCTCTGGCTGGCTACTCAAGGACATTCAGAGACTTGTCCGGAAGCCACTCCTGCGTTGTCTTGGCTGTGTACTTAGGGTCATTGTCCTGTTGGAAGGTGAACCTTCACCCCAGTCTAAGGTCCTGATGACTTCCAGTCCCTGCTTCTGAAAAACATCCCCACCACCGTGCTTCCCCGTAGGGATGGTACCAGGTTTCCTCCAGTGAGGTTGACGCTTGGCAGTCAGGCCAAAGAGTTCAATCTTGGTTTCACCAGAACAAAGGATCTTGCTTCCCATAAACTCAGAATAAAATAAACGTCCTCTCGCTGTCAACTGCGTTTATTTTCAGCAAACTTATCATGTGTAAATATTTGTATGAACATAACAGGATTCAACAACTAAGACATAAACTGAACAAGTTCCACAGACTTGACTAGCAGTAATGGAATAATGTGTCCCTGAACAAAGGGGGGTCAAAATCAAAAGTAACAGTCAGTATCTGGTGTGGCCACCCGCTGCATTAAGTACTGCAGTGCTTCTCCTCTTCATGGACTACACCAGATTTGCCAGTTTTTTTCTGTGAGATGTTACCCCACTCTTCCACCAAGGAACCTGCAAGTTAACAGACATTTCTGGTGGGAATGGCCCTAGCCCTCACCCTCCGATCCAACAGGTGCCAGATGTGCTCAATGGGATTGAGATCCGGGCTCTTCGCTGGCCATGGCAGAACACTGACATTCCTATCTTGCACGAAATCACTCACAGAACGAGCAGTATGGCTAGTGGCATTGTCATGCTGGAGGGCCATGTCAGATGAACCTGTAAGAAGGGTACCACATGAGGGAGGAGGATGTCTTCCCTGTAACGCACAGCGTTGATATTGCCTGCAATGACAACAAGCTCAGTCCGATGATGTTATAACACACCGCCCCAGACCATGACAGACCCTCCACCTCCAAATCGATCCCACTCCAGAGTACAGTCATTGGTGTAACGCTCATTCCTTCGACGATAAACACAAATCCGACCCCTGGTGAGACAAAACCACAACTCGTCGGTGAAGAGCACTTTTTGCCAGTCCTGTCTGGTCCAGCGACAGTGGATTTGTGCCCATAGGCAACGTTGTTGCCTGTGATGTCTGGCCTACAAACTCTTATTGTGCCTATTTTGCACAGTCTAAGCACTGATGGAGGGAATGTGCGTTCCTGGTGTAACTCGGGCAGTTGTTGTTGCCATCCTGTACCTGTCCCGCAGGTGTGATGTTCAGATGTACCGATCCTGTGCAGGTGTTGTTACACGTGGTCTGCTACTGCGAGGACGATCAGCTGTCCATCCTGTCTCCCTCTAGCGCTGTCTGAGGCGTCTCACAGTACAGACATTCAATTTGTATTTTTATTTTATTTTTATTTTACCCCCTTTTCCTCCCCAACTTCAGGGTATCCAATTGTTATTAGTTACCATCTTGTCTCATCGCTACAACTCCCGTACGGGCTCGGGAGAGACGAAGGTCGAAAGCCATGCAAAGGTCGACGAAGGTCGAAAGCCTCCGAAATACAACCCAACCAAGCCGCACTGCTTCTTAACACAGCGCGCATCCAACCCGGAAGCCACCCGCACCAACGTGTTGAAGGAAACACCTTGCACCTGGCGACCTGGTTAGCATGCACTGCGCCCAGCCCGCCACAGGAGTCGCTAGTGCTTCGATGAGACAAGGATTTGCCTACCGGCCAAACCCTCTCTAACCCGGATGACGCTAGGCCAATTTTGTGTCGCACCATGGGCCTGGGCTCGAACCCAGGGTCTCTGGTGGCACAGCTAGCACTGCGATGCAGTGCCCGAAACCACTGCGCCACCCGGGAGGCCAGACATTGTAATTTATTGCCCTGGCCACATCTACAGTCCTCATGCCTCCTTGAAACGTGCCTAAGGCACATTCACATAGATGAGCAGGGATCCTGGACATCTTTCCTTTGGTGGTTTTCAGAGTCAGTAGAAAGTTAGTCCTAATTTTTCACAACAGTTACCTTAATTGCCTACCATCTGTAATCTGTTCCCTTTCCACAGGTACATGTTCATTCATTGTTTATGGTACACTAAACATCATTTCTAAAAACTTGTTTTCACTTTGTCATTATGGGGTATTGTGTGTAGATTGATGCAGAAGAAAATGTATTAAATCCATTTTAGAATAAGGCCGTAACATAAAAAAATGTGTCAAAAGTAAAGGGGCAAATACAATGTAGGACCTGATCTTGATGCTCGTAGATGTGTGGGACGGGACCTGGGATCTGTAGATTTGAGAAAAGCATTAGTAAAAGGACATGGGGTACCCTTGCCTTCACGAAGTCCCTCTTTGTTTTATACCAGTTACGAAGGCAAGTCTCCGACACAGAGGGGGCATCATGTGGAAAAACATGTGGCATTCAGCATATATACGTTTCACATTTCTAAGAATGTGTGTGATGTGAATGTGTGTGTATTTATACAGTGCCGTGCGAAAGTATTCGGCCCCCGTGAACTTTGCGACCTTTTGCCACATTTCAGGCTTCAAACATAAAGATATAAAACTGTATTTGTTTTGTGAAGAATCAACAACAATTGGGACACAATCATGAAGTGGAACGACATTTATTGGATACTTCAAACTTTTTTAACAAATCAAAAACTGAAAAATTGGGCGTGCAAAATTATTCAGCCCCTTTTACTTTCAGTGCAGCAAACTCTCTCCAGAAGTTCAGTGAGGTTCTCTGAATGATCCAATGTTGACCTAAATGACTAATGATGATAAATACAATCCACCTGTGTGTAATCAAGTCTCCGTATAAATGCACCTGCACTGTGATAGTCTCACAGGTCCGTTAAATGCGCAGAGAGCATCATGAAGAACAAGGAACACACCAGGCAGGTCCGAGATACTGTTGTGAAGAAGTTTAAAGCCAGATTTGGATACAAAAAGATTTCCCAAGCTTTAAACATCCCAAGGAGCACTGTGCAAGCGATAATATTGAAATGGAAGGAATATCAGACCACTGCAAATCTACCAAGACCTGGCCGTCCCTCTAAACTTTCAGCTCATACAAGGAGAAGACTGATCAGAGATGCAGCCAAGAGGCCCATGATCACTCTGGATGAACTGCAGAGATCTACAGCTGAGGTGGGAGACTCTGTCCATAGGACAACAATCAGTCATATATTGCACAAATCTGGCCTTTATGGAAGAGTGGCAAGAAGAAAGCCATTTCTTAAAGATTTCCATAAAAAGTGCTGTTTAAAGTTTGCCACAAGCCACCTGGGAGACACACCAAACATGTGGAAGAAGGTGCTCTGGTCAGATGAAACCAAAATGGAACTTTTTGGCAACAATGCAAAACGTTATGTTTGGCGTAAAAGCAACACAGCTCATCACCCTGAACACACCATCCCCACTGTCAAACATGGTGGTGGCAGCATCATGGTTTGGGTCTGCTTTTCTTCAGCAGGGACAGGGAAGATGGTTAAAATTGATGGGAAGATGGATGGAGCCAAATACAGGACCATTCTGGAAGAAAACCTGTTGAAGTCTGCAAAAGACCTGAGACTGGGACGGAGATTTGTCTTCCAACAAGACAATGATCCAAAACATAAAGCAAAATCTACAATGGAATGGTTCAAAAATAAACATATCCAGGTGTTAGAATGGCCAAGTCAAAGTCCAGACCTGAATCCAATCGAGAATCTGTGGAAAGAACTGAAAACTGCTGTTCACAAATGCTCTCCATCCAACCTCACTGAACTCGAGCTGTTTTGCAAGGAGGAATGGAAAAAATGTTCAGTCTCTCTGTGACGTAGAAGTCCATCACTGGCCGCGGGCAGCATTTGGTTCTTTAACGCACACACATATTCATCACTCCTCCCTGCGCCATTATAAGATAAGATAACAATGTGGGTCGACACACAAATTAACTTCTGTCTTGGTGCATGCACCTCACACTTGTCAATGTTAATATTTGAGAGATACAATAATTATTATACTTATCAATGTTGTGGATGAGCGCATTGTTTGTTTGTTCTGTTCCTCTCTCTCCATCTCTGTAGCTTCCGGGTATGCTGGAAAAGGACCCGAGCTAAGGGAATTGGGTTGGCTTTATAGTGCCTGTCCCAAATGGCTCATTAATGCATATGGGCATATTGAAAGATATTGTCAGTAGTGATGTAATGTTGTAAATGGTATTTTGTGATATTGTTTAAAACCGTGTTGCAATGTATATCCTTTAGTATGTTTAGTTCATGGAAAATGTAGGTTTGTATTGTTAATTGATTAATTAATTAGGGTTAATTGTTCTGAGGGGAGGGGCTAGCCCTACAAAAGGAGCCTCTCTTTCAGTCATGGAGAGGCATTTTTGGATTGAGCTGTGGATGGGGCAGCATTGTTTTTAAGCTGTCCCATAAGGTAGATGTTGATGGCAGTACTGTTGTTTTTTTGTTCCGGAATCACTTGTAAATAAACACCTTTGCACAGAAGAACTTTTGCGGCTCCGCCATCTTTTTATTTTGATAGAGGTTAGGTTATCCAGTTTAGCCTTCTGGCCTACTCTACGTGACATATGGTGGCAGTGGTGGGATGGCGTACCGCAAATCAGTGAATTCCAACAAGAGAGGTAAAGGAATGCGTACAGGATGGCGTTCTCAGCAACAGCATCAACTGTCAGAAAAGGTACCTGAAGTTGAACCGGGGTGGAATACCATGGAATCGTCTGGTGAAGAATAGGTCAAGTATGAGAAACTAGGAGCCCGACCGTGGGGCCAAAAACAACCAGAACTGGGTGAGCTGCTGACGGAAGGAGCAGTTGGGGGACCAAAACCACACCCAACCATGGTAACCCTTTTTCAGCAACTTTTCACCTGCCTTGAGAGGAGGGACGAAGACCTCAAGCAGGAGTTACGTGGCCTACGCCAATCTATCCTCACAGCTCCCTACCAGGCGGAACTCGTCAGTGAGAGCCCAAGATTGGGTCTTCCAACACCAGGACGACAAAGGCTCGATGCAGCAGGGACTTCAACTCCACAGCAGGCACCCCAAGCAGTAATGAGGCCAGCACCAGGAGACCAGTCCAGCAGTGTTAACGTCCATCTTCCAGCATTCCTGAGGAAGGAGCCAAAGATGCCCTCATACCAGCAGGGGGAGGACATTGAAAACTACCTGCTGAGGTTTGAGCGCATGGCTAAGACGTGGCAGTGGCCTGAGGTAGATTGGGCCTGCAGGCTTGTCCCATTGCTCACGGGCAAGGCCTTAGAGGCTTACACAGCAATGGATGAGGGGCTGTCCAATGTCTACAAGGGCTTGAAGGAAGCGCTGCTGGTGAAGTTTGACATCTCACCGGAAACCTACCGTCAACGCTTCAGAGCTGCATCAACGCCATCGGGTGAGTCGCAGACAGAGACGTACCACCGCCTCAAGGGTCTCTACCGACGATGGGTTCGACCGGGGAGAAGACACAGGACGAAATCGGGAGGTCATCATCCTCGAGCAACTTCTACAAGTTCTACCACACGACATTCGAACCTGGGTCCGAGAGCACGAGCCCAAGGACGGGCTTATGGCGGCCAAGCTTGCACTGCAGTATCTTAATGCACGTAAAGGGGGCCCACCACAACCTGCAGCACCCGCTCCAAGGAGTCTCAGAGACACAAGGGACATCAGAAACGCCAGAGATGGTGGAGGTAACTCTGGGGGTTATGTGTCTGGGAGGGAGGTAAGGGATCATGCAGTTCGCTCTGATGGGAGGGGTCTGACCTGTTTTTACTGCCGGCAGCAGGGGCACAAAGCTTCAATGTGTCCGCTACGTAAATCCAAGCTCTCAGGTTACTGTTATGTACCCAGAGAGGGGGATGGTGTTCAGAATAGACAGACTCGGGAAGGGTCATGCTTGGTACCTGTAAAAGTGAATGGTAAAAGTCTTACTGCAATGATTGACACCGGCAGTTCCCTGTCATTGATCAGAAAAGGTAATGTACCTGTTAATGACATTGATTATGGTCATCAGACACTGATCCAATGTGTCCATGGTGACCAGTCACAGCAGCCCACAGCTGAGCTCACAGTTGAGATTCAGGGTCAGAAATACCTCCTCAAAGTTGGGGTAATGGAGAAGCTGCCTTTTGAGATGATTTTGGGGAGGGATGCGCCTGCACTCTCTGATCTGTTGGGAAGTGTGGGGGGTCAGCTATATGTGCAGTCAGTTTGCCAGTCTGATGTTCAGATGGCATGTTCAGTTGTCACTCGTGCCCAGGCCAAAGCTGGTTTACAACCTCTGCCTGACTTGTGTGATAGTCTGTGCGAGGGGGGAACCAAAGGGCCCAGAAAGTCACGCCGCCAGCGGCGTCTTGAGAAGTATGTGGGAACCCCTGTACCTGTTGCTGATGTGTCTGGGTTAGAGGTGCAATGGGATGTTCCACAAAATTTTGCTTTGATGTGCAAAACTGATAGAGACATACCCCAAGCGACTTACAGCTCTAATTGCAGCTAAAGGTGGCGCTACAAAGTATTAACTTATGGGGGCTGAATAATTTTGCACGCCCAATTTTTCAGTTTTTGATTTGTTAAAAAAGTTTGAAATATCCAATAAATGTCATTCCACTTCATGATTGTGTCCCACTTGTTGTTGATTCTTCACAAAAAAATACAGTTTTATATCTTTATGTTTGAAGCCTGAAATGTGGCAAAAGGTCGCAAAGTTCAAGGGGGCTGAATACTTTCGCAAGGCACTGTAAATGGTGGCTGCATCATGTTATGGGTATGCTTGTAATCCTTAAGGACTGGGGAGTTTTTCAGGATTAAAAAGAAACAGAATGGAGCTAAGCACAGGCAAAATCCTTGAGGAAAACCTGGTTCAGTTTGCTTTCCACCAGACACTGGGAGATGAATTAATTGTTCAGCAGGACAATAATCTAAAACACAAGGACAAATCTACACTGGAATTGCTTACCAAGAAGACAGTGAATGTTCCTGATTGGCCGAGTTACAGTTTTGATTGAAATCTGCTTGAAAATCTATGGTAAGAGCTAAGAATTGTTGTCCAGCAATGATCAACAACCATATGACAGAGCTTGAAGAATTTTGAAAATTGTAATGTTTAAATGTTGCACAATCCCGGAGTGGAAAGCTCTTTGAGGCGTACCCAGAAAGACTTATAGCTGTAATCACTGCCAAAGATGATTCTAACATGTATTGACTCATAGGGTTGAATACTTATCTTATCAAGATATATTAGTGTTTTATTTTCATGAATTATGAAAGGGGGGGGGGGAAATACACTGACATAGCACACCTATGAGTAGGGGAGGTACAGTAGCGGACATCGTCATGTATAATATAGAATAAGGTTTCACCATATATAACTGTAGCTGTACTGCAGCTGTCTAATCAGTCATAACTAAACCTCTGAGGATTGTTCATTCAGGTCAGAGTGGACTGAACACACCACTGGTTTAGATAGATGGGAATGTCTCCAAATATGATTGTGTAAGTAGAATGAGGAGGAGGAGTGGACTTACAACAGTCTGATTCTTATTAGAGGCCAAACTGGTTCTCCCCTGCAAGGCTCCATGTCCCTGTGCTTTTAAGGACCAATGCAGCCGTTTCCATCTCAACATCAATTCATTTCTGGGTAACAATTAAGTACCTTACTGTGGTGGTTGTCAATTAAAAGAGTCAAAAAGAATCAAAAATGGCTTCTTAGCCAAGAGCAATTTCTCAAGCAAGAATTTTGCTAGGACTGTCTGGTAGTGGTCTGAGTGGTAAGGGGAAAACTGAAAACTAGCTGTTATTGGCAGAGAGATATGGAACTGTCTTTCTTATTGGTCTATTTACTAATTTCACCAGGCAGGTTCTTACACACGCACACACACACATATGCATGTTTATACAAGCATGCATGTACACAGGCAGACAGACAGACAGACAGACAGACAGACAGACAGACAGACAGACAGACAGACAGACAGACAGACAGACAGACAGACAGACAGACAGACAGACAGACAGACAGACAGACAGACAGACAGACAGACAGACAGACAGACATTGTGTCATTCAGCCTCCATACAGCTCACAGCCTGAGGACAGAACAAGGTCACTTCCTTCATGTCACGTCAGGACGGAGGGATGAAGCAGGAGAGGGTTTTCTTTCTTCCTCTCTCCAGTGTTTCTCCATTACTTTTTGACTGTGGGCTTTTTACTGTAATGAGGAAAGTCGTAAGACTCAACCCTTTCTGGGTTCATTCTTTCCAATTTACTGCCCCAAACATCCACCGCCTCTCATAGTGAATTATTTAATGGGACTTACAAATATGGAGACAACATCTTGTGTGTTGTCACAAATGATTGCTTTCTTTAGCTCTTAAATGTCCCACTGAAATAAGCCATGTCGGTTGTTTTAATGGTTTTAATGGCTAAATGTGTGTTTTTTACATTTCAGCTCGGCTGAGCTGGCCTCGAGGCCTTTAGCAGCACCTTGGTCTTCTCTAGTTGTGTCTAGGACATGACGATAGGGGGAACGACTGGAAATACAACAAATCCCCTTTCAGATAAAGAGCTTGGTATGCAAAACAACAGTGCTATGTGACCTTTTTCAATCAACAATAAATTCTACAGTTTCTAGGAGAGTTGCTCTTCTACTCCCTCCCTCCCCAAGCACAAGGTCCAGGGCAGAGGGTCAACATGTGTGTGCTAGGACAGGCCGGCAGGGGTCCTTGACATAGATGGAGATATAGGTTTGGGGCTAGGCTGAGGTAGCGAGATTACTGTAGGCGGTGTCGGAAAAGGCACAGCTGTAGACAGCATTACCAAAGGCCTCTGGGAACAGTCTCCCAGCTGAGCGAAAGAGGAGAGAAGGATTAGATGAGGGGAGGAGAGGAGAGGAGGTTCTATGATAGACAGTGTTTCCCAAATGATGAGCTGAGACCCACTGGACGATTGCAACTGAAGACAGGATCCTATCTAGAAACATTTGTTTTGTGTTGACTTGGTATGTCATATGCAAAACACTTTTGGTGGATTATAGTGAAAAAATGCTGAACCCACTGCAGTACATCACAGACAGTATACACAGACAATATACTCATTACACACCGCAAGACCAAAGGGCATGGACGTCCAGCTTGGCCTACAGCTAAAGCAAAGAACACACACTCCCCTGAATGAGGAAACCACAAGCCAAAGTCCTGCAGACATACAGCACTGTACACATGGATTCACCGCTGGCTTCCTCATGAAACATATATAAGTTACGTTTATGCTCGTTTACAGTTTTCCAACAGCGTTTCCACTCTGTGAGTAATCAAATGGGGGTTTGGAGTGAGAACACTGGGGACCTTGGCAGTGTGGTTGTTTGATGCAGATACGGGCCCTTTTGAAGAGGGTTGCAGAGTTCTAATAAACAATGGACTGACTGCAGACTCAGCTAGAGGACCTGTGTGAGTTTGTGTGATGCAGAGAGAGTGAGGAGACCAGCTGGAGTAGTATTTACTACATATGCATGTTTATAATTAAGTATACTGAACAAAAATATAAAGCAACATGTAAGGTGTGAACTGAAAAGATCCCAGAAATGTTCCATATGCACATAAAGCGCTTTTCTCTCAAATTTTGTGCACAAATTTGTTTACATCCCTGTTAGTGAGCATTTCTCCTTAGCCAAGACAATCCAGCCACCTGACAGGTAAACGACATGATCATTACACAGGTGCACCTTGTGCTGGGGACAAGAAAGGGACCTCCACATCTGGCTTCTTCACCTGCGGGATCGTCTGAGACCAGCCAACCGGACAGCTGACGAAACTGAGGAGTATTTATGTCTGTACTAAAGCCCTTTTGTGGGGAAAAACTCATTCTGATTGGCTGGGCCTGGCTTCCCAGTGGGTGGGCCTGGCTCCCCAGTGGGTGGGCCTATGCCCTCCTAGCCCCATCCATGTCTGCACCCTGCCCTGTCATGTGAAATCTTTAATTAGGGCCTAATGAATTTATTTCAATTGACTGAATTCCTTATATGAACTGTAACTCAGTAAAATCGTTCAAATTGTTGCATGTTGCATGTTGCGTAAACATTAGTAATTCATGCTCACAGGGCTCGTTGACCTCCTAGACAGAGCTGCAGGTTTTTAGACTGGAGTTTGCAAAATGGCAATAATGTCACGGTGCATCCTTTGGTGAATGATCATGTTTGTTGTATGTCACGTATGCTGTTTTCACGCATGTAAAGATAACTGTCTGTCTTTTTGAAAGCTATGTCCGTCCGTCTGCCTGTCTGTCGTCTCGCTGTCTCTCTGTGTCTCGGTCTCTGTCATCCTATGCATGTCCAGCTGTCTCCTCATGGTGTGACTACCGTTCTTTAAATCTCCTCTCTAAAGTGGTTGTTGGGAAACGTGGGTCTGTGGTTCTGTTTATTAATAAACCATACCAATTGAAGAGTCAAGTAGACTTTTCCTCAGTGTTGTCAGGAAAGCCCACAGGTGTGTATTGTGGATTGCAGAGTCAGGCTTACATTTCTTCTACCATAATGGTTCCCCCTTGGGCCAAATATGTCAACCTCATTGGATAGTCTGTCTGAGATAAGAGAGATACAACGGGAGCGCAGCCAATAGGCATCTTTCTTCTTAATTAGAATGTGCCTTCAGTGGTTTAGATATCACAGACCACGGTTAGGTGAGATTACCATCTTAAATACCGGGTTGTCACTTTGGTCTTGCTAAGCATCAATTCCTTTAGTTTTATGCACATCATTGGAAAACATCAAAAAACAAAATACTATATTAGGAATGGGAAAGCTTAGTTGAATGATTACCAAACATTTTTTAGTTTTTATTTGGCCAACAATGCTGCATCTGCACTCGGAAAAGATACAGAGTTGTAATTTCTCCACAAATCTCAGGTTTACGGTGACCTGCATAAGTTACTGTACATATAAGACACACAGAAACGTTTAAACATCAACTCAGATCTGTGGGTCATTTCTTAGCGAGGGCAAAGAACAAGTCCTCCCTGACAAATAACACTAAGTTGTTACATGCTCCCCTGACCTCGGTTTTTGCTTATTTTGGAGAGTTTGTCTCTACAGATGATGAGATTTAGTGAAACAATATTACTGCAGTGTAAGATATATGTTTGGAATGTTCTATAGTCGGAGGACAGGCTATTTACTAAAGATCCATCACAGGAGTTAGTCAGAAATGTGGATATGCATTATGCTTATAGACCAATGATATTCTATCCTCAATCAAACAGTACATGTTATTGCTCTCTCATCAAGCTATGTCATGTTGACCTTCAGGTTACTCTATGTTTTGCCCGAAGTAGAAGACAAACATGAAGGGGAAAACGAGCCCATGTCTCAGACTAAGATATTGGAATGCATCACTCTCTGTCAAGACATGAGTCAGTGTTATACTTCACTGTTCATAAAACCAGTGATATGATCACACTAATTTCACACCCACACCACTCCCTCTCCACCAGATATATATATATAATATATATATTTTGCACTATTTGCAAGAGAGATTCAAGTTAACAGAACCTTAAGACGGTTTAGCTGACAACATACTATATGAATTGTGTTTTAAACATCTGGTTTTCATAGTCCCATTGAATGAGTCATTTATTTGAGTATGCCAAGAGACTGTTTGTGCAGTTCAGTACTGCACATGTTAACATAACACATTAAAATATGTCCTTCTGAATTTCAACAGAGAACAATCATCTGTGAGTCAATCGAGCTCAAGTTATTTCCAAATTCAGCTGAAAGTAATTGTTCAGCAAAGATCGAGCTATGAGAGAAGGGGCTTACTCAACACACTCATTGCTCCTCTCCCTCATGGGTGACATTACGCAAGTTGATTCAAAATTAAATCAACACATTTTATTGAATAAATATTATTAGCCTGTAGGATAGTTCTTTCAGCACCAATAGTGGCCATGCATTTAGCAGAATATGACGCAAAAACGTGCATGTTTCGCTTTGTGGACATATATTTGGATAGACATAGGCCTATATTAAGATTCCTAAATATACAACACGTGTATTGTTACTTAACACTAGTTTTCGAATTACATTTATCAAGCCACATGTCTTCTGAGACGCTCCAGTTGTACAGCATGGTAAATCACAGAAGAGCCAAAAACTGGAGCATGAGGTTTGTACAGACTGCATAACTCAAACACCTATATAGAAGCCCATTTCGAATAAAAGTTTTTTTTTTAACGAGAATATAACTTGAATATTATTTATTATTATTTTTACATTTGGCTATGTCATTTAAACTCTAAATAGCATGTAACACCGAATGGTGAACATCTCACATATTGTTTTTTACCAAGACAAGATATTCTGAATTGAATAAACAAATAAGGTATCACTATAAAGGAAAGCTAAAACAGCTAAATCGTATAACATGTCTTTTTGTGAAGCACAGCGGAGAAGGGGCAGAGAGAGTTGTGAATGATTTTTGATCAATTTTGCATTTGGAACCAGTTCAAGCCCAGCCCACTCACTTCCGACCAATGGAGTTTGTTTATTCAAATGAGCCACTCATAAAGACAACTTGGGGCGGCAATTGTGGCAGACTTCATAAGAAACTCCACTCTTATCACAAATCAGATTTACTTTTAGACCAGAGCAGTGGTCCAACTGACCTATACAATTGGATCTACCACTCCCAAACCAACATACAAGAACATTTTCATTCGGGACTTGACGGAGAAACCTCTGGATCAACAATAATATGGGAAAAGAAAATACCTTTTTGGTCACCGTTTGGATAATTCTGGCAAATATCTGTGTATCTTTTTCAAGTACACCAGAACAAACACTTTTTGGTAAGTAAGGGATATTTAACCTAGCTGTTTGTGGAGCTGACTTTGGCTTTGTTAGAGATAGGTTAAATAAACACATTCTTTGACTCAATGTTGATTCTCTCCCATAAAATAAACACTAGAGCCAACGGGAGGCAGTAAAATTGATGCAGCCTCCTCCAAGTGACCGAGAGTAACCTCAGTTCAGTCAGACGTACCCCACTCGAGTGCATTTTGTCAGGGTGCGCACCTCTCTCATGAATAATCTTTTCAATCATTACAAAAATATATATAATTAATCTGATCAACAGAATTTCAATTATGCATTTTAAGGACACTACATTATTTGCATGTTCAAGTGCAGTTAAAATAATATTTTGAACACGAAAACGTGATATTTGTTCTATTTTTAATTTATGTATAATAACAATTTTCCCGTTGTTTTACACGTAATGCATAATGCATAATGCGATATTTAATGTGGCCTATTCGTGTATGTTTGTGATATCACAAAAAAAACGTAATTTAAAAAGGCTTATAATGTTATTACTACAATGTTTGTTTGGTAGAATTTCAAAAGATGCAAAAGGGGGCGACATTGGACCGGTAAAACTATCGATATCTTTTTGTCATGCTGGTAATTGGATTAGATTACACCAATTGATAAACTGATAGATTCTGCAGATTGTGGCTTTGTAATTACTTTCTTCCAAAATAGATAGTGTTTGAAGATTTAAAAAATGTAAAAAGCTGAATTGCCAATGACGTAATGATAAATACAGCAATTGGTTTCTGTGTAAACACATTTTAGATGCTTGTCATGCAAATAAGGAGATACATTTTGGTTGTGGTAAAGTGTTTGAAATGCTAGTGACCTCCTTGTACAATCATGATAATGAAAAAAGTCTGAAATAATCAGACATCTAGACTAGGTTTTAATATGTATCTGGTTAAAAATGTAAACAATAGTGTAATGAATAAGGCAGATTCCTATAGACTCCCCTGCATTGTGCACAGTGGTAACCTGTATGCCATGAGAGCTGTTCAAAGTGCTTACATGCAGGATCATGACTAGTAGGTGAGTGACGACATGACTGATGAAGCCAGTTTAACATCATCACTGTGTCTGTGCAGGTAACGGCAACTCCACTGAATGGCTTGAGGACTACACAGACATTGTATCCAAGTTCTCCCTGAGAACTGCTGAGATACCGGATGATGACTTGTGCTACATCGTTCCCGGCCAGACCTTAACCATCCCAAAGTGTGAATTCAACCCTGGGTATAAGACGTTCGTGGTCATTCATGGATGGACGGTAAAAAGCTTCGACACTGTCATGATTACCGCAAAAGCAGAAGTTGTTGATCATCATTTCAATGAGGCTTGTCGAGCATAATTAGGGAAATAACTCAACAATGTTGATCCTAAAAATATATTCAGCATTGATAACAAGATGCATGATGAGAAGCCCCCCCCCCTCCACCGCTGTCCCAAGGCATAATGTTGTAGTGCTCATTCATGTGTAAAAGTGCTGACACTTGGCTCGTCTTCAATCAGTGCTGTGAGTAAACAATGAGGGCTAGGTTCACAGTGAGTCAGGCCAGCCACTGACCCCGAAAATGTGTTTGTTCAGGTCACGGGGCTGTTTGAGAGCTGGGTCCCTAAGCTGGTGACAGCGCTGTACAAGAGGGAGCCCAAGGCCAACGTTATTGTGGTGGACTGGCTGACACGGGCGCAGCAGCACTACCTCACCTCCGCTGCCAACACCAAGCTGGTGGGGAAAGACGTGGCCAAGTTTGTTAATTGGCTGCAGGTGGGTGATCTCCAGGACACTGGGTAGATAGGAACATAGCCACAGGAAGTAGGGGTGCTGAGGGTGCTACAGCACCACCTGAAAAATCGGAATTAAAACAAATATTAATATATATCTTTCTTTTTTTTACAAAAGTAGTGCACTGGGCCTTTACTAGTCCTGTATTAATGGACAGATACAGCCGTCTGTCGCATGGGCTAAAAAATTATTTCAGCACCGCCGAAACATAATAGAATGCATGGTTCACACAAGAACAGACTTTCACGTTGACAATGCAGAAACGTATTTGAAATAAGCAATATGTGACTGGTGATGATACAATAATTTCGAAGTCAATGCTGTGGTTGTATTTTACTCCTGGCTATGATTTAGTACACCTAAACGCTTTTTACAGCCATGTTGTTGATCCACATCAATCACTCATTACACAGCTCATTATTTATAGAAGCAGCAGGTGGAGCTAGTGAAGCATATCCTCTGCTAGAGAAAGGGGCTAGGAGACATTGGTATGATAAACTACCTGAAATGATTACATGTGTAAGCGTACAGTATAACTGACAGAACATAATATACTTGAGAGGGTGTTAGGATGGCATAACAAGTTTTACAGCCAATACTTTACACAGTCACAAGAATGGAAAATAGAAATAAAACCATGTCTGCTTTCCCCTGTTGTCAGAAAACACTTGACTACCCCTGGGAGAAGATACATCTGCTGGGCTACAGTCTGGGTGCTCATGTAGCCGGCATCGCTGGTCTCCTCACCAACCACAAAGTCAGCAGGATCACAGGTGAGCAGACAGCCCTTCTCTGCTGAAGAGGTTTTAATGTTTATCTATCAGTCTGTCGCTATGTAAATGCATAGGCCTACATGTGCAAGTTCTATCTCAATGCATTTAGCCTCAGTAGCCCTCCCATTTGTCTCCATAAAGTTTACCCAACTATTACATCTCGAGGCCATTGAAAACCATAATCAGATCATCACTAAAGCACATTGTGGGCTTCTACCCCTTTCTCTTATCCTCCCCCTTCTCTCTCTCTCCCTCTCTCTTATCCTCCCCTATCCTCCCCATCCTCTCTCTCTCCCTCCCTCTCTCTTATCCTCCCCCCCTCTCTCTCTCTCTACCCTCCTCTCCCCTCCCCCTTCTCTCTCTCCTCTCTCTCCCTCTTCTCTACTTCTACCCCTCTCTCATCCTCCCCCTTCTCTCTCTCCCCTCTCTTTCTTCTACTTCTACCCCTCCTCCCCTCTTCTCTCTCTCTACCCCCTCCCTCTCCCTCTCTGTCTCTACTTCTACCCTCTCTCTCTCATCCTCCCCCTTTTCTTGCTCTCTCCCTCTTGCTCTCACTCTCTGTATCTACTTCTAACCCTCTCTCTCTCCCTCTCTGTCTCTACTTCTACCCCTCTCTCCCTCCCTCTCTGTCTCTACTTCTACCCCTCTCTCCCCTCTCTCTGTCTCTACTTCTACCCCTCTCTCTCATCCTCCCCCTTTTCTCTCTCTCTCTCTCTCTCTCTCTCTCTCTCTCTCTCTCTCTCTCTCTCTCTCTCTCTCTCTCTCTCTCTCTCTCTCTCTCTCTCTCTCTCTCTCTCTCCTCCCCTTCTCTCCCTCCCTCTCTCTTATCCTCCCCCTCTCTCTCTCTCCTTCCCTCTCCCTCTCTGTCTCTACTTCTACCCCTCTCTCTCATCCTCCCCCTTCTCGCTCTCCCCTCTCTTTCTTCCTCCCCCTTCTCTCTCTCCCTCCCTCTCCCTCTCTGTCTCTACTTCTACCCCTCTCTCTCATCCTCCCCCTTTTCTTGCTCTCTCCCTCTTGCTCTCACTCTCTGTATCTACTTCTAACCCTCTCTCTCTCCCTCTCTGTCTCTACTTCTACCCCTCTCTCCCTCCCTCTCTGTCTCTACTTCTACCCCTCTCTCCCCTCTCTCTGTCTCTACTTCTACCCCTCTCTCTCATCCTCCCCCTTTTCTCTCTCTCTCTCTCTCTCTCTCTCTCTCTCTCTCTCTCTCTCTCTCTCTCTCTCTCTCTCTCTCTCTCTCTCTCCCCCTCTCCCTCTCTCCCTCCCCTCTCCATCCCTCCCTCCATCTGTCTCCCAGGTTTGGACCCGGCCGGCCCGACCTTTGAGTTTGCTGACGCCCAGAGCACCCTGTCCCCTGACGATGCTCTCTTCGTGGACGTCCTGCACACCAACACCCGGGGCTCCCCAGACCGCAGCATCGGCATCCAGAGACCCGTGGGCCACGTGGACATCTACCCCAACGGAGGAACCTTCCAGCCAGGCTGTGATCTGCAGAACACCATGATGATGATTGCCACCACCGGCATCCGTAGTACGTACTGTAACTAGACACTGTACTGTAGAATGCCTTCTACTATTCTAGCTTCTCCATATTTCTGCTGTCTGACATATAGTAGAGGATAATGTAACATCAAAGTCTGTTATTATACTGTAGTAAATCTTCACGGGGAGTTTTTCTTGAAGTTTAAACACCTGCTTACTTTGACAAGGCCTCAGTTTTCTAACCATAACACTGAAAGCCATACGTCATAAGCCAGAATAAGCACATTTCACAGACACAGTCACATTGTTAGTCTGGTGTATATTAGAGAATCAGCCATTGATTCAGACTTCATGGACCTAATGGTCTTGTTTTACGCCTGTCTTATGCAGATATGGACCAGCTTGTGAAGTGCTCCCATGAGCGCTCCATCCACCTGTTTATCGACTCACTGGTGAACGCAGCAGAGCATCAGACCATGGCCTACCGCTGCAGCTCCAAGGAGGCCTTCATGAAGGGCATGTGCCTCAACTGCCGTAAGAACCGCTGCAACAAGGTGGGCTACGGTGTCAACAAGGTCCGCCTGCCCCGGAACACCAAGATGTACCTCAAGACCCGCGAGATGATGCCCTTCAAACGTAAGGATGAGAGAGGAATTGTTTTAAGACAAGAATGCATGCATGCACAAAGCAACACTCTTCTTCACAACAGGAAGTTAATTTTCTGGCACTAAAATAGATTTAGTTAAGAGTTACCTGACATACATTAATTGCCAAATCCTCAATGTATCGGTCCGGATAGCTGAATGTAGTTATTGTAGTGGTGGCTAGGAGCTGACTCAAGCTGGCTTTGAGAACTTTAAAAACTTCTTCGGGATTGGCGTCTCTCCACAGGACGGTTGAGCTAATGTAGGCTAATGTGATTAGCATGAGGTTGTAAGTAACAATAACATTTCCCGGGACATAAACATATCTGATATTGGCAGAAAGCTTAAAATCTTGTTAATCTAACTGCACTGTCCAAATTACAGAAGCTACGACAGTGAAATAATACCGTGCTATTGTTTGAGGAGAGGGCACAGTTTTGAACATTAAAAGTTATTAATAAACAAATTGGGCACATTTGAGCAGTCTTGATACAACATTTTGAACAGAAATGCAATTGTTCATTGGATCAGTCTAAAACGTTGCACATACACTGCTGCCATCTTTGTATTATCTTTTACCAGAGCTATTGAGTTACATTCTCCCACATTCCTTTCACATTTCCACAAACGTCAAAGTGTTTCCATTCAAATGGTACCAAGAATATGCATATCCTTGCTTCAGGGCCTGAGCTACAGGCAGTTAGATTTGGGTATGTCATTTTAAACAAAAATTGAAAAAAAGGGGCGGATCCTGAACACTGAGTCTCTTTACCATCCTGTGCATGTTACATTAGTACAACGGGCCCCAACTGTGTACATACTGTATTGATACTGTACCACCCTGAGAGAACAACTACTGTAGTCTACACAAGTCCCTCCCTTATTAGTCACCTGCCCCACTATCCATAAAAGGTTCTATAACATCCGCCCAGCCTGCGTCCATTTTCCTCCCTCCTCACCCCACTACTCTAGGATTGGCACAGTCTGACATATCTGATAAGGTAGTGGCGTCAGGGACAAACAAAAACAAGCAAGGGGAATAAAACAAGGTTCATGGCGCAAGCCATGAAGGTCACATGAGTAGCGGCTGTGGTTTGGTAACTGGAAACCACTGCACGTGAATTCTTACGATGGAAAGTTAGAGGAAACTTTCCACACCAATTGGAAATGCTTCTGGCACTGGCTTTGAATTTAGGCACACAATAACATCTCTGTAGTACACTGTAAAACTATGAAGCAAGTGACACTTTTATAACCTAAACGTCAGTGTTTAGAACTTAAACATTAGGCATTTAGATTAGCCAATAAGGGTTCTCATCTTAAACACAGGTGTTTAGAATGCAAGATTAAACAAGATAGCCAGCTTTTCCAGTCAGTTTATAACCAAGAGAACACCTATATCTCCTAAGTGTTCAGATTTTAAACACTAGTGTTTACTTTCCCATCGTCACGTTTAGTGTGCATTTAGTCATTCAAAAATGTATGTGACTTTCCATGCCTTTTATTCAGATCAATGTTAGGAATGTCTGTCACCTTACTTACATTTCAGCACAACTGAACAGGACATTTATTTTCAATTGCTTGATGTCATTGTTACTCAACTGTCTGGAGTCTATTTCTCTCAGAGTGAAAAATATGAGGGAGGAGCCTCCTCATATTTCCCAGCATGCTTTGTTGCAGGTTGATTTTTAGAATAGTTTGTTTTAAAATCTTTGTGTCCTCATGCACATGAATTTATTGAGCTCATAGTATATACATATAAATAACTTAAATGTTTCTAAACTAATCCAATCTGTAGGGGTTGGACTTTTTGCACCCGTTACTGAGTCGGTTGTTCTAGTTTAGATGGTTTAGGTAGTCTTGGTTTTGAAGTTCTCTGCCATAGCAGACATTCTGAGTGCAGGTTGTGGCTGATAAAATAGTCTGATTTGTTGGCTATACTCCCTCTGGCTGGATTCTGATAGGAATTGCTAATCACTTCATAAACCAGTGTATTGTGACTTGCAGGTCTGATGAGCCAGGATGTTCAGACCACAATGTAGGCCATAACTAAATAATATATGATATAATAATATATGCCATTTAGCAGACGCTTTTATCCAAAGCGACTTACAGTAATGTGTGCATACATTCTGCGTATGGGTGGTCCCGGGGATCGAACCCACTGCCCTGGCGTTACAAGCGCCATGCTCTACCAACTGAGCTACAGAAGGACTAAAGGCCTTAGGAAATGTGTAATATGTGGTCATAAAGGGTTGTATTTTAATGGAAACACATTCACTTAGGCAGTCACTTGCTGAAGGCTTCAGGAATAGAAGTTATTGAATGTAACAACAATGTCTCTGTTACAAACACAGACATGGGTGGGTATCCCTCACAATCATGCAAAAGGCATGCTGGGGAATATGCAAATATGGCTTTACACCCTGCAGTGTTAAAACAACACCCCCAGTGTTTAGTGTTCAAAACCTAAAAACCTTGTGCTGAATAAATATGTTCATGTTTGTTAAAAGTGTTACAGCGAATAAACATGTTCTGGTGTTTACAATCTAAACACTGTGAAACATTTTCATTTTGAATTCTAAATGTCTTGACGCATTTAAAAAGTGTTACAGAAAGGTGTTAAGTTATGCGTTCAGATCCTACACACTTGGTTTTACAGTGGAAGGTTGGACAATTTAATCTGAAGCTGAACACTGCATTGTATTTCCCTTATTCACACAAAGGCAGTAAGTGGATCAATAATATGGTTATGTAAAGACAGGTCTTAAGCACTGAGACACTACAAGAGTGTGTGAGTGGGGATCTTTAGCTCAAACTGTGGGCATCAGTCCACATGCCACAAACACTTCAAACTTTCGGGAGAATGTGTCTTAACTGGGCAGACTGCAGTTGTTTCCATAAGAGAAAACAGACTCAGACTCAGGGTTTCAGAGGGCAAAACCTTCTCTGTGATACTCGTCTGTATGTGGCATGGTTCTAAATGAAGGTCTCTGTCATTCTTTCCACAGTTTTCTCTGTGACACTCGTCTGTATGTGCCATGGTTCTAAATGAAGGTCTCTGTCATTCTTTCCACAGTTTTCTCTGTGACACTCGTCTGTATGTGGCATGGTTCTAAATGAAGGTCTCTGTCATTCTTTCCACAGTTTTCTCTGTGACACTCGTCTGTATGTGCCATGGTTCTAAATGAAGGTCTCTGTCATTCTTTCCACAGTTTTCTCTGTGACACTCGTCTGTATGTGGCATGGTTCTAAATGAAGGTCTCTGTCATTCTTTCCACAGTTTTCCATTACCAAGTGAAGGTGCATTTCTTCAGCAGTGAGAAACTGGCCTACACTGAGCAGCCCATGAAAATCTCTCTGTACGGAACCCATGATGAGAAGACTGACATACCTTACACTATGTATGTATGGTTTGATATTAAATCAAATAAGGAAATTATAGGAAATACAAAAACATTTTGCGCAATACTTAGTTGTCCAGAAATGCTTAATATAATATTTAAACAAATCCAAACTTACGAATATAAAACACTGACATTGTAGCTCATAATTAACCCGGTCACCTCACCACCCCACCTCAGCTGGGTACTATATACAGTACAGAAGATGAACTGATCCACTCACCTTTGATCTGCGTGTGACCCCTCAGGCCCTTCCTGAACACCAACAGCACTGTGTCATTCCTGCTGACCACCGACGTGGACGTTGGGGAGCTGCTGATGGTCAAGCTGCGCTGGGAGAAAGATGCCTATTTCAGCTGGTCTGACATTTGGGGCAACAAAAACTTCCACATCCGCAAAATACGTGTCAAGGCAGGGGAGACTCAATCCAGGTAAGTTATGATAGTAATGATGAGCTGTATATCTATATGTAGAAGGGGTATTCAAATTCACAGACCTTAAGGTCAGCAGCATTGCTGGTTTCGCCAATTAATTGCATGAATTAAACCCCAGTACTGTGGACAGTATTTGAATACCTTTGACACAGCACATCGCCTTTCACATTGCCAGTCTTTGGGGTTATAATGCTAAGGGCGTCAAGAAGGCTTTATTGATAGTCTTGACTGTCTGACTCCAGGGTGATCTTCAGCGCTAAAGATGGAGAGTATGCCTACCTCATCAGAGGAAAAGACGACGTAGTCTTTGTCAAATCAAAAGAGGACAACATGAGCCGGAAAGAGAAAACGTAAGAAAACTTTGTGAAACTTTGGTCATTTGAATATAGAAAAATCAATCATAACCAAAGATGGGATTCAAAACGTATTTCTTCATGTTCTTCTTTTGATTTGGATTTATCTTCAGGATGCACAGACTCAAGATGCAGGGAAGCCACTTCAAGAATAAAATTGCATGAAGCAACACTTGAGTAGAGTGCACACTGAACCACACAGCCAAAGCTGGATGGAGCCTGGGAGAATACACTGGAGAGCAGATAGGGGATGTTAGTCTCTGACCTGTGCTGTATGTTCTGCCTCCCAACCTGTGTCATCTCATCTCCACCCGCAATCACTTCATCCCACTGTGCTGGGTGTCGGCTTACATGCTTTTTCTTCTATTAACGGTCATCATGGAGAGTGTTACAATTGCTTTTTTTTGATGATTTTGACTTGGTCTTACGTTGCTACATTATCTTTTTAATCCTTTCATCTCAACTGTGTTTATGTATACCTACTAAATGAAATAAATTAACATCTAACGCCATACTAGGTAGTTCCGATTCAAAGAGATTGACATAGCTTCCACTTATTTTTTGCCACATTCAGTGTGCACACTATAATAATCATGTCACTAAATGTCATGCCTAAACCACTAATTGCCGCCATCACAGGGACCAAAGATGGTGACATTGTTCACTGAATTGAATATTGCAGTGACCCGTGTAAATAGCTTTTCAATCACTATTATATATATATATATATGCATTATCATTGTAGATGAATTCCCTGCTTGTTCTTTGTGCATTTGGTTATTGTGTTTGGCACTGGTCACTTTAAGGGCGTTAGTCCAGTCAATTCGATCATTCATCAACTTGTTGAAATGGATTATGTTCAGATCATTCTTTAATTGGCCACTGGACTTCTGAAGAATAGAGGTCACAAGGAGTAGTTAGTATGGCTTTAGTACTTCTATTACTTCCTTTTATAGGTCAAAAATCACATAGAAACACTTACCTTAACCCTATTGGTCAAGCATGCCCTCTAAAACATTCCATTTTCTTTAAAAAGATCAAACAAAATGCGACACTAAATGTATAACATATATGTGAGACTTTGCCAACATGGGTGGGTAAGCCCTACATAATAACCATAAACATCCCAAGAATGTTTAATATTCTATTTATTGAATGTACCTGTATATATTTGTATATTAAAGCTGTAATATATTTGGGCAGATTTCCATGGATGTCGCTGTTTTTCTAGATGAAGCGGTGTGATTTTATGTGAGTGGCTTTGGACAGACTGATCAAATTGGTCTCCATGCCGGCTGATGAGCGCATTTATTTTTCTGAACTGAAATGCAGTGTGCTCTATGAAGACAGAATGTGATACTTTAATAAAGTGAAAACATTATATATTTTGGTATTCTTGGATTTTTTACTACCCTGAACTACATATTGTGTTCTTGAATTCCTTAGATATTATTCTAACCCTAGAACAGGTATTCACAAACCAGGGGTACGCACAGTGCCGTCAGGGGTATTCTACTATTTTATTTAACTGTTTTAATTCATTTTTGTAAAAATAAAAATAATCTTCACTTTTTGAAAGAGTCCATTTATATTACATTTGGGAGTTTTTTCTCTCTCACCTGAGTAGCCTCGTTTCACTGCCAAAAATCTAATGAAACCATCTAGTGTTCAGCAAATTAACAACACAATGTCAAATACAGGTAGTCTAGTCAAATAATTAACACCCAATCACATTAACCATTACTCTCTCACGGGAATTCCACTAACGGTCCGTATGTAGCCAAATGTAGCTGCTGCTCATGTTTGTATCTGTACTGATGGCACAAAAGCCATGACAGGGAGACACAGTGAGGTGGTAACGCGAATCCAAGCAGTTGCTCCCGACGCAACGCAACTTAGGTAAACTGCAGCATCCACTGAGAGGCTCTTGCTGCCAAGGGAATGCCTGACAGCTTGAAAGGTGTTTTGGACACTACAGTGAAAATGGTTAACTTTGCTAAAACAAGGCCCCTGAAGTCCCGTGTATTTTCTGCACTTTGCAATGATATGGGCAGTGACCATGTAACGCTTTTACAACATACAGAAGTGCGCTGGTTATCAAGGGGCAAAATATTGACACGTTTTTTAAAATTGAGAGACGAGCTTAAATGTGTCTTTACTGACCCTAATGACGAGTTTCTCACATGACTGGCCTATCTGGGTGATGTTTTTCCTCGCCTGAATGATCTGAATCTAGGATTACAGGGACTCTCCGCAACTATATTCAATGTGGATATATGTGAGAGTGGATTCTCAGCCCTCACTAGCATGAAAACTAAATACAGGCACAGACTGTGTGGAATATGATTTAAGACTGAGACTCTCCAATACAATCCAACATTGCAGAGTTATGTACATCCTTTCAAGCACACCCTTCTCATTAACCTGTGGTGAGTTATTCACAATTTTCAATTAACAAATACGGTTTTATATGTACAATGGTTAAATAAAGTGTCATGTTTGTCATTTATTATCATGTCTTGTCCCTGTGCTCCCCATTCTGTTTGTTTCCCTCTGCTGGTCTTATTGGGTTCTTTCCCTCTTTCTATCCCTCTCTCTCCCCCTCCCCCTCTCACTCTCTCGCTCTCTCTTCTCTCTATCGTTCCGTTCCTGCTCCCAGCTGTTCCTATTCCCCTAATCATCATTTAGTCTTCCCACACCTGTTCCCGATCCTTTCCCCTGATTAGAGTCCCTATTTATTCCTTTGTGTTCCGTTCCTGTCCCGTCGGTTCCTTGTTTAGTATTCACCATGCTGTGATTGCGTTTCGCCCTGTCCTGTCGTGTTTTTGCTGTGATTGTGTATCGCCCTGTCCTGTCGTGTTTTTGCCTTCATCAGATGCTGCGTGTGAGCAGGTGTCTCTGTCTACTACGGCCTGCGCCTACCCGAAGCGACCTGCAGTCTGTGGCCGCTTCTCCAGTTATTCCCCTCTACAGACTAGAGGATTTCTGTTATTCCCTGTTTGGACTTAAATAAACTCTGTTTCTGTTAAGTCGCTTTTGGGTCCTCTTTCACCTGCATGACAGAAGGAACCGACCAAGGAATGGACCCAGCGACTTCAGACGCTCGTTACACTGCCGTCGAGATCCAAGGAGCCATGCTCGGCAGACACGAGCAGGAATTGTCTGCTGCTCGCCATGCCGTGGAGAACCTGGCCGCTCAGGTTTCCGACCTCTCTGGACAGTTCCAGAGTCTACGTCTCGTGCCACCTGTTACTTCCTGGCCTGCCGAGCCTCCAGAACCTAGGGTTAATAACCCACCTTGCTACTCCGGGCAGCCCACTGAGTGCCGCTCCTTTCTCACGCAGTGTGAGATTGTGTTCTCTCTCCAACCCAACACATACTCTAGAGAGAGAGCTCGGGTTGCTTACGTCATTTCACTCCTTACTGGCCGGGCTCGAGAATGGGGCACAGCTATCTGGGAGGCAAGGGCTGATTGCTCTAACAAATTCCAGAACTTTAAAGAGGAGATGATTCGGGTTTTTGACCGTTCAGTTTTTGGTGGGGAGGCTTCTAGGGCCCTGGCTTCCTTATGCCAAGGTGAACGGTCCATAACGGATTATTCTATTGAGTTTCGCACTCTTGCTGCCTCTAGTGAGTGGAACGAGCCGGCGCTGCTCGCTCGTTTTCTGGAGGGACTCACGCAGTGGTTAAGGATGAGATTCTCTCCCGGGAGGTTCCTTCAGATGTGGACTCTTTGATTGCTCTCGCCATCCGCATAGAACGACGGGTAGATCTTCGTCACCGGGCTCATGGAAGAGAGCTCGCATCAACGGTGTTTCCCTGCTCCGCATCGCAACCATCTCCCTCCTCTGGCTTTGAGACTGAGCCCATGCAGCTGGGAGGATTCGCATCTCGAATAAGGAGAGGGAACGGAGGATCACCAACCGCCTGTGCCTCTATTGCGGAGTTGCTGGACATTTTGTTAATTCATGTCCAGTAAAAGCCAGAGCTCATCTGTAAGCGGAGGGCTACAGGTGAGCGCAACTACTCAAGTCTCTCCATCAAAGTCCTGTACTACTTTGTCGGTCCACCTACGCTGGACCGGTTCGGGTGCTACATGTAGTGCCTTGATAGACTCTGGGGCTGAGGGTTGTTTCATGGACGAAGCATGGGTTCGGAAACATGACATTCCTTTCAGAGAGTTAGAGAAGCCTACGCCCATGTTCGCCTTAGATGGTAGTCATCTTCCCAGTATCAGATTTGAGACACTACCTTTAACCCTCACAGTATCTGGTAACCACAGTGAGACTATTTCTTTTTGATTTTCCGTTCACCGTTTACACCTGTTGTTTTGGGTCATCCCTGGCTAGTATGTCATAATCCTTCTATTAATTGGTCTAGTAATTCTATCCTATCCTGGAACGTTTCTTGTCATGTGAAGTGTTTAATGTCTGCCATCCCTCCCGTTTCTTCTGTCCCTACTTCTCAGGAGGAACCTGGCGATTTGACAGGAGTGCCGGAGGAATATCATGATCTGCGCACGGTCTTCAGTCGGTCCCGAGCCAACTCCCTTCCTCCTCACCGGTCGTATGATTGTAGTATTGATCTCCTTCCGGGGACCACTCCTCCTCGAGGTAGACTATACTCTCTGTCGGCTCCCGAACGTAAGGCTCTCGAGGATTATTTGTCTGTGTCTCTTGACGCCGGTACCATAGTGCCTTCTTCTTCTCCGGCCGGGGCGGGGTTCTTTTTTGTTAAGAAGAAGGACGGTACTCTGCGCCCCTGCGTGGATTATCGAGGGCTGAATGACATAACGGTTAAGAATCGTTATCCGCTTCCCCTTATGTCATCAGCCTTCGAGATTCTGCAGGAGCCAGGTGCTTTACTAAGTTGGACCTTCGTAACGCTTACCATCTCGTGCGCATCAGAGAGGGGGACGAGTGGAAAACGGCGTTTAACACTCCGTTAGGGCATTTTGAGTACCGGGTTCTGCCGTTCGGTCTCGCCAATGCGCCAGCTGTTTTTCAGGCATTAGTTAATGATGTTCTGAGAGACATGCTGAACATTTTTGTTTTGGTCTATCTTGACGATATCCTGATTTTTCTCCGTCACTCGAGATTCATGTTCAGCACGTTCGACGTGTTCTACAGCGCCTTTTAGAGAATTGTCTCTACGTAAAGTCTGAGAAGTGCTCTTTTCATGTCTCCTCCGTTACTTTTCTCGGTTCCGTTATTTCCGCTGAAGGCATTCAGATGGATTCCGCTAAGGTCAAGCTGTCAGTGATTGGCCCGTTCCAAGGTCACGTGTCGAGTTGCAGCGCTTTTTAGGTTTCGCTAATTTCTATCGGCGTTTCATTCGTAATTTCGGTCAAGTTGCTGCCCCTCTCACAGCTCTTACTTCTGTCAAGACGTGTTTTAAGTGGTCCGGTTCCGCCCAGGGAGCTTTTGATCTTCTAAAAGAACGTTTTACGTCCGCTCCTATCCTCGTTACTCCTGACGTCACTAGACAATTCATTGTCGAGGTTGACGCTTCAGAGGTAGGCGTGGGAGCCATTCTATCCCAGCGCTTCCAGTCTGACGATAAGGTTCATCCTTGCGCTTATTTTCTCATCGCCTGTCGCCATCTGAGCGCAACTATGATGTGGGTAACCGTGAACTGCTCGCCATCCGCTTAGCCCTAGGCGAATGGCGACAGTGGTTGGAGGGGGCGACCGTTCCTTTTGTCGTTTGGACAGACCATAAGAACCTTGAGTACATCCGTTCTGCCAAACGACTTAATGCCCGTCAAGCTCGTTGGGCGTTGTTTTTCGCTCGTTTCGAGTTTGTGATTTCTTACCGTCCGGGTAGCAAGAACACCAAGCCTGATGCCTTATCCCGTCTGTTTAGTTCTTCTGTGGCTTCTACTGATCCCGAGGGGATTCTTCCTTATGGGCGTGTTGTCGGGTTAACAGTCTGGGGAATTGAAAGACAGGTTAAGCAAGCACTCACGCACACTGCGTCGCCGCGCGCTTGTCCTAGTAACCTCCTTTTCGTTCCTGTTTCCACTCGTCTGGCTGTTCTTCAGTGGGCTCACTCTGCCAAGTTAGCTGGTCATCCCGGTGTTCGAGGCACTCTTGCGTCTATTCGCCAGCGCTTTTGGTGGCCGACTCAGGAGCGTGACACGCGCCGTTTCGTGGCTGCTTGTTCGGACTGCGCGCAGACTAAGTCGGGTAACTCTCCTCCTGCCGGTCGTCTCAGACCGCTCCCCATTCCTTCTCGACCATGGTCTCACATTGCCTTAGACTTCATTACCGGTCTGCCTTTGTCTGCGGGGAAGACTGTGATTCTGACGGTTGTCGATAGGTTCTCTAAGGCGGCACATTTCATTCCCTCGCTAAACTTCCTTCCGCTAAGGAGACGGCACAAGTCATTATTGAGAATGTATTCAGAATTCATGGCCTCCCGTTAGACGCCGTTTCAGACAGAGGCCCGCAATTCACGTCACAGTTTTGGAGGGAGTTCTGTCGTTTGATTGGTGCGTCCGTCAGTCTCTCTTCCGGGTTTCATCCCCAGTCTAACGGTCAAGCAGAGGGGCCAATCAGACGATTGGTCGCATACTACGCAGCCTTTCTTTCAGAAACCCTGCGTCTTGGGCAGAACAGCTCCCCTGGGCAGAATACGCTCACAATTCGCTTCCTTCGTCTGCTACCGGGTTATCTCCGTTTCAGAGTAGTCTGGGTTACCAGCCTCCTCTGTTCTCATCCCAGCTTGCCGAGTCCAGCGTTCCCTCCGCTCAAGCGTTTGTCCAACGTTGTGAGCGCACCTGGAGGAGGGTGAGGTCTGCACTTTGCCGTTACAGGGCACAGACGGTGAGAGCCGCCAATAAACGCAGGATTAAGAGTCCAAGGTATTGTTGCGGCCAGAGAGTGTGGCTTTCCACTCGCAACCTTCCTCTTACGACAGCTTCTCGTAAGTTGACTCCGCGGTTCATTGGTCCGTTCCGTGTCTCCCAGGTCGTCAATCCTGTCGCTGTGCGACTGCTTCTTCCGCGACATCTTCGTCGCGTCCATCCTGTCTTCCATGTCTCCTGTGTTAAGCCCTTTCTTCGCACCCCCGTTCGTCTTCCCTCCCCCTCCCGTCCTTGTCGAGAGCGCACCTATTTACAAGGTACATAAGATCATGGACATGCGTTCTCGGGGACGGGGTCACCAATACTTAGTGGATTGGGAGGGTTACGGTCCTGAGGAGAGGAGTTGGGTTCCGTCTCGGGACGTGCTGGACCGTTCACTCATCGATGATTTCCTCCGTTGCCGCCAGGATTCCTCCTCGAGTGCGCCAGGAGGCGCTCGGTGAGTGGGGGGTACTGTCATGTTTGTCATTTATTATCATGTCTTGTCCCTGTGCTCCCCATTCTGTTCGTTTCCCTCTGCTGGTCTTATTGGGTTCTTTCCCTCTTTCTATCCCTCTCTCTCCCCCTCCCCTCTCACTCTCTCGCTCTCTCTTCTCTCTATCGTTCCGTTCCTGCTCCCAGCTGTTCCTATTCCCCTAATCATCATTTAGTCTTCCCACACCTGTTCCCGATCCTTTCCCCTGATTAGAGTCCCTATTTATTCCTTTGTGTTCCGTTCCTGTCCCGTCGGTTCCTTGTTTAGTATTCACCATAGCAAAACTATTGATTATTATATTATGGCCCTGGTTTTGGGCCCTGGGTCTATAAGAGCTCTTTGTCACTTTCCACAAGCCAGATTGTGATAAAAAACTTGCACT
Organism: Oncorhynchus gorbuscha; assembly: GCF_021184085.1. Classification (NCBI taxonomy): domain Eukaryota; kingdom Metazoa; phylum Chordata; class Actinopteri; order Salmoniformes; family Salmonidae; genus Oncorhynchus; species Oncorhynchus gorbuscha. The sequence continues at coordinate 41,224,384 of NC_060187.1, forward strand.
CATTCTTATGTTTAATAAATGTATTGTATAGTGTGTGTGTGGCAGGCTTACAATGATGGCAAAAAACAACATTTGAGAGTGTGCTGACCCTGGTGCTAGAGGGGGTACGCAGCTGGAGGTTGAATGTTTGAAGAGGTACGGGACTATCAATTCAGCTCCCCTGATTGAGATGTTAGCTCCCCTAAATGCAACAAGTCTAACTTTAAGGGGTCTCTAAATAATGCTAATTCAACCATTCTCCTCACTGTTTAAAATGCAGTGTTAAATATGTTTTACAGTGGTAAATATGAAAATAAAATTTTCCAATGAAACGAACACCCCCACCTCTCTGTCATGGTTGAACCCATTTATGTGGTAGTGCTGTCCACCCAGTAGTGTTGAATTATGGCCTCGATGAGCTCCTTTATGCATAGATTTTCCTTGGCACTTCCTAATTTTTGCCACTTGTTTGTCATGCGTCCTTGATAAAAACAGCCTTTTATTCCAATGCATTAGATTTATCCGTTGATTTATCATGGTTTGCTTTTGTCAGTCAGTTGTTTGTGCAGATACGGGAGTTCTCTGTGCCAAAAGTAGTAGACTATTTATTTAGCTTTATTATTTTCTATCAATAGTTGATCCATTGTTATGTAGGCGTAGTTACACAAGGTCCATGATTCTACGGGGTTTAAGTTCAATGTTCTATTTCGATTGTTAAATGCTTACTAATTAAGTGATAATGCCCGAGAAGCCGGTGTTTGGAGGATATATTGACACAGATGTTGTTATATACAGTATCCTCCAAACACCGGCTTCGAGGGCATTATCACTTTTATACAATGGGTTACCAACATATTCAAATAATGATTGACATATTTTCATGAAAAAATATATTTTGGTGAATTTATTCATACTATTTCATCCTTCCACAATATATATTCCCGACACAAATTTAGGGTTGCAACCCAAGCCGGCTGGTCGTTCATTCTATTGGTTTGGTTGCCAGAGACTCGACCCCAGTCGTTCAGTCTTTTTGTTCTTTACCTATGGACCCAGTCGTTCGTTTGAAATGTTCTATTGCCAGACTGTCTGGCAACGTTCTTATCCCTTGCTTGCTAGCTAGTCAACTATGGCTAACGCAAAGTCACGTCAAACAATACAGCCAGAACAGTAGCTGCATTTGTTTAAGCTGTTTTTTAGTGACATTTATTTGGAGCTAATGATGCTCGATTTAACCTGGCATAGAACATGTGCTTTCTCGTCAGGACACTGTTGTTTAGAGGAGCTAGCCAACCACAGAGCTAACACAATCACTTCAAACTGAAGCTGGAAAGACTGCAAACTAGCTGCCCTTCGTTTATTTCTGTTTTCTTTTTCAATTGGCAAACATGCCTACTTTTGAAATGACTTGTTCGACAATCAGATGAAAATATCATGACCGGTTGGGTTCATACCACATTAAGAGGTCATACGTTTTTACCGTTTAAATTACATCTTTATTATTAAGCCTATTATTTTTTTACAGAGACCCCAGAATGTCTCCGTGTAATTCGCACTCTGTTCAATATTGTATATAATCGTTGGAAATAGTCCTACATCTCTTTGACAACCATAACCATATGACCTCATACTTTGCAACATGCCATCAATACAGAGACAGTTGTCATTCACAGGTCTCATCAACATTTGCCTACTTGTGTAAGAGACACATACTGTAACACTAATAAAGTTTGACATGAATGGCTAGTGCTGTTCTGCCCCTGACTGGTGAATTGCTGGCATAGCTCATAACATTATTATTCCTGCTGTGCTTTACACACAGTGGTCTCATTGTTCCTAATCTGACACCTGTGGCTCTTTAAACCGTATCTGACTCATGCTAGTAGCACAACATCCACATTAGAGCCTATCATCACCAAGCCCAGTACACTAACATACCAAAACAAGTTGTGTAACACACAATGGCAATACACGAAGATAACAAATAGCTTTGGACCCCAAATTCTCTTAGTTGGAAATACATGGAATAATCCCATAGATTGTGAAAACAAACTGTGGGGTTATTGAGTAATTCTTGGAATATGGAGCGTCAAAACAAGAGTAAGGAAACATGACAGGAAAGGTATTTTTTCCTATTACTCACTATTGTAATCACAGGATCATTTCTGTACAAAAATACATGAGATACATAACACATTTTGTCAACATTAATTCAAGTTGGTCAACTTTAATTCATTCATTTATAAATATTTTTAATCGATTAATAACATATATCTTAAAAGTATTAGGGAAAAACAAGAAAACTATCTGTCATCCCCATTCAGCAAGTTACAGTCAATCGGGTAATGTGAGGAATGAGGAAATACACTGTGTTTCAGCAATTCGGTCCTCAATTTCCTGTAACTTGCTGAATGGGGATGACAGATTTTTAAGGGGTGATGGGTCTAAGTAAGTTCTGGACAGATATATGTTGGGTGTGTTGGTGGGGTGAGTGTTGCCTGACAGTGAAAGGGTAATGAACTTGCTGGTGAACTTCTCCCCTCCTTTTAGGTCATGGAAATACTCCCTTATTGTGTTGGTGGACGAGAGATGACCCCACAAAGATAACCTTTAAAACTGTACTGTTCACTGGCCCAATTGACCCAAACCTGATGTCCCCAGAATGCCTCTCTAAGATGTTGTAATTTTCCATAAAAAATCATATGGAAAGCTCACAAAACAAAACAAACAACATGAGATGAATTTGGCAGTGAGCATAGAATAGTTCAGAATAATTACATTATGTCCTAATAGGAGAAAGCTCCACTTCCTGGTAAATTAGTTACACAACACACACTGTACATCACATGCATGATAAATAAGCTAAGATATATTTTCGGTTCACGTAGTAAGAAGTTCCTGAAACCTTCAGAACCACGCATGTTTTTCTTAGAAAGAACTCTAAAAAGAAGCCTGGGAAACCCATGGAAAAAAAACATTCCAGAACAATTTGTCACCTTCAAAACATTGGGGAACAGCTGTTGTTAAGTTGGCTTCCAAACTAAACCACTGGCTCTTGCAAATCTCTACAGCACAACTTTAAAGTTTCTCTTTATCAAAGCAAACTGCCTCAAAATCCCACATATTGAGACGCTTCCCTTCAGAAGCGATTCAGTTTCCCTTACAAAAGCAAAGAGCATGGCAGCACCATAGCGATGCATCTGTTTATCTAATACTGCTGTTCCTGCTTTACAGGGAAACTCTGTTATGTTCCTAGGAAAGCAACATTAAATTCGAAGCCAACTGGACCGCTACAAGAGTTGCTTCAGGGACATGCAGCAGGAGGGATGTGTGTGTTGAATCTGGCAACAGTACAATAAGACAACTTCTGCTATGCCCCCCCCCCCCCTCCTTGTGTTCCACCTGTCACATAACAACAGCGACAAATACCAGCATTGGAGCCAAACTTTGTTTCCATCTCATTCCGAGCAACCAGGGGTACCAGGGGCCTCTGATAGGTTGACGTTTGACAACAATAGTCAACCATAAAGGCTAGACACACTTGACATGTGCACATTCCTGAAGGAAAGCATGTGACCGTAGCAGGTGACATTATTCTTAGTCCTTCACACACAATGGCACACTGCTTAGATAATGGAAACACAGGTTTGGTCCAACAAATCTGATCCGACAATTCTCTGCGGCTGACCAATCACAACTCACGCAAACTCCAGATCCCTACTGACTGATACAGTGTGTCCGGTGTGGCTTAGTTTGAAGAGTATGCTTACAATGCCACTTACAATGCCAGGGTTCCGGGTCTGATTCCCACAGGGGACCGGTATGAAAATATATTCATTCACCACTGTAAGCTTCTCTGGATAAATTAAATGACAAAAAAACTATATTTTTTGTATATGTAATTGTTGGGAAGATCAATGATCTTAAGTGAGGAAGAGGGTAAACTAGACCTATTCCTCCCTCAGTAGTAATACTAATGGATCAGTGGAGGCTCCTCAGAGGAGGAAGGGGAGGACCATCCTCCTCAGTGAATTTCAGAAAATAAAAATAATTCTTAGATAAAACTACACTAAATATATTCACGTCACCAAATAATTGATTATAACACATTGTTTTGCAAAGAAGGTCTACAGTAGCCTCAACAGCACTCTGTAGGGCAGCACCATGGTGTAGCCGGAGGACAACTAGCTTCCGTCCTCCTCTGGGTACATTGACTTCAATACAAAACTTACTGTAGGAGGCTCGTGTTTCTCACCCACTTCCATAAACTTACACAGTAATTAGGACAACTTCTGGAGGATGTCCTCCAACCTATCAGAGCTCTTGCAGCATGAACTGACATTTTGTCCACCCAATCAAAGGATCCGAATGAATCTAGTACTGAAAGCATACACTACAGCTAGCTAGCACTGCAGTGCATAACATGTGGTGAGTAGTTGACTCAAAGAGAGAGAAAGACAATAGTTCTTAAATGGAAGCAAACGAAACGGAGATAAACATACCTGAATTTGTTCAGTAGAAACTCTAGTTTGCAGCTATTGGACTAATGATTACACCCTATATCAGTTAGATGCAGGCAGGATTGGACAAGGCGGTATTGAATGTGTCAATGTCTGTCACCCTGATTACTCAAATTCCTCTCAACCTGTGCACCTACGTTGTAAACTTTCCTTCATAGGCTAAGTTATCGCAACCTCATGATGGGTATGGTGAAAATGGGAGTATCATGTAGCAGCCTAAACCTATCCATGTTACATTGAGCTGGATGAATGGAATATGAATGACAGTCATCCAAATTGCTGTAATATTAATAAGGCCATGCTCATAAAACAAAAAAGTGTCCTCACTTATCTTAAACGGCACCGGCCGGCACTGCAATAAAAGTCCCAGTGCAAAGAGTCAAGCAACAACAAACTTAAAGCATGCATTTATTATTCACGTGCACCCACAGAGATCACAGGATGGGTACATTGCTCAATGTACCTAAACAAATGATCAAACTAGATTTACATTTGACATTTTATTCATTTAACAGACCCGCTATTCCAGAATGACTGGCAATTAGTGCATTTATCATCAGATAGCTAGGTGGTACAACAACACATCACTATAGTATCATGTACATTTTCCCTCAACAAAGTATTTATCAGCAAAGTCAGTGCTGGTAGAACAAGACAAATGCTAAAAATCCAGTTCATATTTGCATTGCAAATATTTGAAAGCAAGGTTGGATCAGGTTAAATACAGCTTTTCTTAGAAAACTGGGGAGAAATGTTATTGATAAAATCTTGCACAATTGCTAGACCACAATCTCTCTCTAGGTCTAGGGGGAAGGGTCTATGGATGTATAGAGTGGTGAATGGTGGCTAGGGGAAGGGGCTTGGGAAAGGGGGTAGAGGGGTGGTTGGTTAGGATTTGGACTATGATTTATACTGGCCCATCTGGCCACCTCCACTCAGGGCAGTCTTCTAGAACTAAAGCCAATAACGTTGATGACATTACAGGTTCGTACGCAGCTGCTCATAACATTATGTTCCACTCTAGTTGTACTCCTAAACTCCACAAGGCCCACTTAACACATTCTGTACCTGCTGTGAGAAACAGTCCCCTCAAGCAGACTTTAGGTGGGCTGAGGTGCCCCTGGCATGCAAACATCATAAAACCCTCTGAACTGTGATATGTTGTGATATGTTGTACAAGAAGAAAAACATGATCATATGTCCAATAATTATTGTGTCATGTTATCATGTCATCAATGTATCAATTTCAAGGTCTTGTAGCAGTAGGCCACTGAGTTACTTTGCATTCTGGCTCCAACTGCTATTATTCTAATAGCCTATATATATGAATTGAACAAATAATGCAAATGTTAAGTTAACATAATGTAATGTAGGCATGCTAAAAAACCTTTATGCTTAAATCACCCTCACTCATGCATTCAAGAGCAAGGCCATTTGTAGTGATAGGCCACAAGAAAATCAATCTAACCAGATCAGAATCAACATTTGGCAGCCTGGTCTCATAGACTAGCTGTAACATAGTAAACTTAGATCCGGGATGTTACGTTTGGTATGGTCACATAAGACAGAAGGTTACTTAAAGCAAATGTGAAAGTAAGGTGGTTAGTTGGGGTCGATGGGTAGGCGTATAAAGCAAATATTTAATTGTAATTCATAACATGTCATACAAAATGGATGATGGACATCCACAAAATAATACATGCCATACGAAACATAACATATAAATGGAAGGAGACAGATGTAAGTTTTCTATGTTACGTATACCCCTGACTCCAGGTTGAATTTGAGGGCAGATTCAATCAAATCCGCTTCAGCTGAAATCCACATAGTTTTCATGGAGTCAGAGGTGGAACTGTGTTGTCAAATTCCAGGGGCACAACTTTGGTTTTAGAAGTGGGGGGACATAACTTTTTTCTAACATATTTGTTCGGATAAACACTCCAAACAGCCTACCAACCACTCAGAATCGCCCGCATGATCCTAAAGCACACCGGTGCATCGTTTTGTGTCACATCCCAATGATAAAACTGGGGGGAGGGACAAAAATGCAATTTCACAATGTGGGAGGGACTGGTCCCCCATCCCCAGTGAAAGTTGCACCCCTGTCTAATTCACAAGCAGCTCCCTGAATCAATGTACACAGCAACAAAATCATAAAACCCACCTATTTCTAAAATTTATCTTCTTAAAATGTGATTTTATACCTAACCTTAGCCACACTGCTAACCTTGTGCCTAACCATAACCTTAAATTAAGGCCAAAAAGCAAATTGTTGTTTGTTTTCATGAATTCTTACTATTAGCCAATTTAGACTTTGTGGCTATGGTAACTAGTGGAAACCCGAAATCGCATTAAGAGAAATCTCATTCAGCCTTGTTCACAAATTCAGTAATCTACAGCTTGATTAGGTTGATATAAATCCTAATTATTTCGTTTAATGATTTTCAATTTGAGGATCATTATTCCTATATAGCCGACAACAATTTCTAATTCTGAACTTCTAATGCGAGTGGGATGGGTGTGGCTTCAAGACAATGATCACAGGAGCAGCTGCTCACCGATTTGACAGCTCCAATGCAGTTCCACCTCCGACCGACAAAACATCAGCTTTGCAGGTATCGGTTACGCTCTTGATCTGATTGAATCCAGGCCTGAGTGTTCTATCTCCCAACTGTAAACAAATAACACTAATAACTTGAATACAACTATTATTATTAAAACGTCATTGCCAGTTATCAACGTGATTTTGTATTATAATTTACTATACCCCCCCTTCCTCCTGGGGAGAGGGAAAAGCAACCAATGGGTTTGCAACAGAGGGAGAGGTACTATTTAAGAACTGGGCAGTTCAAGGTTCAGATATCAACACTACGCGCCAGAGATCGCACGGGAAATATTCTAACCGGTGGAAAATTGTCACGGTTTTATGTTACATTTTTTCCCCCCTGTGCTGAGATTGCAGACTTTAACATACATTTCCCAAAAAATACGAATTATTAGGCTGCAAAGAAATGAAAGGGTTGCAAGTGCATTGTCTTTACTTTCTTGTGTTAAATGCAGTATTTTATGTGGCGTCTTTGGAAGAGGGTGACTCCATTTCTACGCTTGGTGAGTAGCCAATATTGAGGAAAAATATGTTTCAACCTTGTTTTGCAGTCCTGATAAAAGATAATTTAATTTGTGCTGCTTAAGTGAAATATTATTTGAAGAATTTAATCTCTTATAATTAATTCATGTTATTGACAGCCTACATATACTGTCACTTATCTAATAAGGCTACTATATACATTATCAGGAGGTGCTATAATATCCTACTAATGAGTTTTATGACTTAGAATAAATAGTTTATAGGACATGATGACAAGTAGAAGGCTGAACACCCATTCATACACTGAGTAATGTTACCATAGGGATTGAAAAAACGTTGTTCTAGTGTTGATACATAAGAATATACAGAATTAATAGGCTACATAATCTCAAATATACAGTACCAGTCAAAGTTTGGACACACCTACTTATTCAAGGGTTTTTCTTTATTTGTTTTACATTGTAGACCTCAACTATGAAATAACACATGGAATCATGTGTTAAACAAATCAATATATAGTTTAGATTCTTCAAAGTAGCAACCCTTTGCATTGATGACAGCTTTGCACACTCTTGGCATTCTCTCAACCAGCTTCACCTGGAATGATTTTCCAACAGTCTTGAAGGAGTTCCCACATATGCTGAGCAGTTTTTGGCTACTTTTCCTTCACTCTGTAGTCATACTCATCCCAAACCACCTCAATGAATGTATGCACACATGACTGTAAGTCGCTTTGGATAAAAGCGTCTGCTAAATGGCATATATTATTATTATATATTATTAATTGGGTTGAGGTTGGGTGAGGTGATTGTGGAGGCCAGGTCATCTGCTGCAGCATTCCGTCAATCTCCTTCTTGGTCAAATAGCCCTTACACAGCCTGGAGATGTGTTGGGTCATTGTCCTGTTGAAAAACAAATGATAGTCCCACTAAGCACAAACTAGATGGGATGGTGTATTGCTGCAGAATGCTGTGGTAGCCATGCTGGTTAAGTGTGCCTTGAATTCTAAATAAATCACTGACAATGTCACCAGCAAAGCACCATCACACCTCCATGCTTCACTGTGGGAACCACATATCAGAGTTCATCTGTTCAACTACTCTGCGTCTCACGAAGAGATGGCGGTTGGAACCAAAAATCAAACATTTGGACTAATTAGACAAAAGGACAGTTTTCCACTGGTCTAATATCCATTGCTCATGTTTCTTGGCTCAAGCAAGTATCTTCTTATTATTGGTGTCTGTGAGTAGTTGTTTTGTTGCAGTAATTCAACCACGAAGGCCTGATTCACGTAGTCTCCTCTGAACAGTTGATAATGAGATGTGTCTGTTACTTGAACTCTGAAGCATTTATTTGGCCTGCAATTTCTGAGGCTGGTAACTCTAATGTGCTTATCCTCTGCAGCAGAGGCAACTCTGGGTCTTCCTTTCCTGTGGCGGTCCTCATAAGAGCCAGTTTCATCATAGCGCTTGATGGTTTTTGCGACTACACTTGAGGAAACTTTGAAAGTTCTTAATTTTCTGCATTGACTGACCTTCATGTCTTAAAGTAATGATGGACTGTTTCTCTTTGCTTATTTGCGCTGTTCTTGCTGTAATATGGACTTGGTCTTTTACCAAATAGAGCTGTCTTGTCACAACACAACTGATTGGCTCAAACGCGTTAAGAGTGAAATAAATTCCAAAACATGAACTTTTAACAAGGCACACCTGTTAATTGAAATGCATTCCAGGTGACTACCTCATGAAGCTGGTTGAGAGAATGTCAAGAGCGTGCAAAGCTGTCATCAAGGCAAAGTGTGGCTACTTTGAATAACCTCAAATCTAAATGATAGTTCACATTTTTTGGGGGTAACTGCATCATTTCATATTATCATCATTGTCTTCCACTATTATTCTACAATGTAGAGAATAGTTTTTTTTTAAAGAACCTTGAATGAGTAGCTGTCCAAATGTTTGACTGGTACTGTACATTTTTTCCCCTTAAAAATAAAAAATTATAGGTTGTCTTCGGCGATGCTGAAGTAGGACGTAGATATAGTCAGTTGATGCATATGAACACTTAGTATATTGTTTATTTTCATTATTAGAAATATAATGTATTTATTGTGTCTGGAATATGTGGTAGAGCATGGCGCTTGTAACGCCAGGGTAGTGGGTTCGATTCCCGGGACCACCCATACGTAGAATGTATGCACACATGACTGTAAGTCGCTTTGGATAAAAGCGTCTGCTAAATGGCTATTATTATTATTATTATTATATGCAATCTCCACAATCAGTGCAGTAGCCTTGGCTGAGGAGTCAGCTGACCCACTGGGAACACAGCTACTTTGAAACCCTCTGGGAATTTTCAGAGCTAGAGGGACAAAGCTGTGGTTTCTATAGGGTCTGTCTGACCGATTGAACCCTAGTAGCCAGGGCCTGATTAATACAGGGGCTGAAACCCCTGGGCCCATGCCCGGAAATGTATATGATTTGTTAATCTGGCCTTGCTAGTAGCCCCCCAGGCACTGAGGGGTCTGTGCAGTCAGAAGTTCCCACCAATGTGGTTAAAGATTAGAAACAGCATAGATGGCTCTAAAGCTTCCATTCTCTCTACTGCAATGGTATCTTCAAACATTTAGTAATAACTTTTCCAAATTGTCTTAAGCAGATGTTTTGTGTTTACATTACATTATTCTCAGATAATTTCATGGACAACTTCAAGGACTTGATCCGAAACAACGATGCCACCCCTCATGCCTACGCCAAATTCTCCCTCCGGAAGCCTTTGATGCCGGAAGATGACATCTGCTACATCATCCCCGGCAACCCGGAATCTCTCAAAGAATGCACTTTCAACAGCACATCCAAAACCTTCCTGGTGATCCACGGCTGGACAGTAAGCCCCTCCAATCTGTAGCAGCATGTCTGTGACATTAAATCCTTAACTATTGCTCACGGACTTGGATTACCCCGTCAATAACACCGTTCGTTCTTTCCATCTGCCTCAACAGGTGAGCGGCTTGTTTGAGAGCTGGGTGGCCAAGCTGGTTTCGGCGCTGTACAAAAGAGAGCAGGAAGCCAATGTGATCGTGGTGGACTGGCTGTACATAGCCCAGAACCACTATCCAGTAGCTGCCCAGAACACCAAGATGGTGGGACAAGAGATTGCTCGCTTCATTGACTGGCTGGAGGTTTGTACGATGACTCAACATCTAAGACACTGCACTGTTTCTCAGCTAAATCGTGAATAACATATTCTAAACAAAAGGTGTAAAGAGTTACTGTACATTGTTTCCATGGCAATGAACTTGACACTTTACTGCAATGTGTTTCCAAGGAGGCAACAAACATCCCTCTTGAAAACCTCCATCTCATTGGCTACAGTCTGGGTGCTCATGTTGCAGGATTTGCTGGGAGCCACGCCTCCAATAAAGTGGGCAGAATAACTGGTAAATATGTCTTCTAGAGACACATAGACAGGATGAATGCACTGTTGCTAATCATTGATTGGCTCTGGCCTGTACCAACTTTAATGAATTGTTTTTTTGGATTGTTCCACTCCTTACTGATTGCTCCCTTCTCTTTACAGGTCTTGACCCAGCTGGTCCAGACTTCGAGGGGGAGCACGCTCACCGCCGCCTGTCCCCAGATGATGCCCACTTTGTGGATGTTCTCCACACGTTCACGCGGGGCTCTCTGGGCTTAAGCATCGGCATCCAGCAGCCTGTAGGCCATGTGGACATCTACCCCAATGGAGGCAGCTTCCAGCCAGGCTGCAATCTGCAAAGCCCTCTGGAAATAATATCCAAACTTGGCCTCTTTGGTGAGAATCACATCTTGATATTTTAGTGTCATTCTATACAATTGGTCAAATATTCGACATATAACATTCACAATCACTTTCCACACAATCTGGTTACTGCGTTATCATTGGCTAAATCAGACATGTAATTGTCAGCTTGTAACTTATTGGAAGATGGTAAGGCTTGTGAACAAGGAACAATAGGGTGGCGAAGTCAGTACAACCTGACGTACATCATGACATTAGCTGCACAGTTACTGCAACTGGTCACTAATCTGTCTTTACGACTAACATTGTCGCCATCATCCTGACAAAGGCCTATTCATGCCTGTTAAAAACAGAGGACCGCAAACATCACGACTAGCGAAAATCCCTTCAGAAGGTCACCAACAACATCACTCCTATTGTAGCTCCCCAAAATGAAAGTTAATATAACTCTATCTACAATGGTAATGTTAGGGAATGGCACTTTCTCAGGATTAGTGATATACTACTAGATGCATCTACTTGTTATCATTTGATTGCCTGTCCTCTAATTGAGAATCTCAACTCAGGTTTTTCATGTGGACCAGTGATTCAACTATCCCCTTTATGTTCCTAGCTATCAATGATGTTCCCAGGTGTTCCCACGAGCGCTCCATCCACCTGTTCATCGACTCCCTGGTCAACGAGCAGGAGGCCAGCATGGCGTACCGCTGCGGGAGCAACGATATGTTCGACCGCGGAATGTGCCTCCGCTGCCGCAAGAACCACTGTAACACCGTGGGCTACGATATCAGCAAGGTTCGCAAGACCCGTAGCGTCAAACTGTACACCAAGACCAGGGCCTCCATGCCGTTCAGAGTCTATCACTACCAGGTGAAGATCCACTTCTTCAGCAAGGTGAACAGGTCTGAGATGGAGCCTTCACTGACAGTCTCCCTGATTGGAACCAAAGGAGAGGTTGAAGACCTCAAACTGACACTGTGAGTACCTGGTCCAACAAGCGGTTAAACCATACAACAAAGCACATGCTAGTATATCAACATGATAAGACACCTGACACCATTTCTCACGTTTACGATAACATTAATCTTTATGGTCTATAGTTAAAAGTTCTAGTGCTACTGTGGTCTGTGCTTAGACATGACACCTTCACTCAAAGGTCAATTATTTGTTCTTGTGAAGTGGGTTGACAATAATCAGTTGAGCCTCTATGCTCTTTCTCATTGGCAGAAAGGAGAAGATGACATCCAATAAGACCCATTCCTTCCTGCTGGTAGCAGAGAAAGACATTGGTGACCTCCTGATGGTGAAGTTCAAGTGGGAGGAGTCTACTAGCTGGTCTCCCTCGTTCATGCTCAACATGGTGTCTTCCTGGTGGTCAGGTGACTCTGCGGAGTCTGAAGTGGAGGTCCACAAAATACGCATCAGAGTCGGAGAGACGCAAAAAAAGTTAGTTTTAAGAGGCCTAATTTCATGAAATGGAGACAATTTTCATCCATACAAACATCATTTACATTTAACATTTAAGTCATTTAGCAGACGCTCTTATCCAGAGCGACTTACAAATTGGTGCATTCACCTTATGACATCCAGTGGAACAGCCACTTTACAATAGTGCATCTACATATTTTAAGGGGGGGGGTGAGAAGGATTACTTTATCCTATCCTAGGTATTCCTTAAAGAGGTGGGGTTTCAGGTGTCTCCGGAAGGTGGTGATTGACTCCGCTGTCCTGGAGTCAGAAATATAATCGTTTTGAAAGGGTGCAAAACATTTTTTTTTTTTTTTAATGTGCTATTCTTGTTTGACCCTTTTCCAGGATGGTATTCTGCATTAAAGATCCTCATGCTCTGAGCTTACAACAGGAAGTTACGTTTGTAAAATGCAAGGACGAATGGAGGACAACTTCAAAAAGGTATTTTCTTTTGATCTAATAATTTTTTTTTCCTGAATTATTGCCAGTCAGGGGTCCATTGATTAGACAAATACTAACCCTGTTTGTTTTACAGAGTGAACCTGGGGAAGCACTGAATGTACGGAGCAACAGACGACTGTCCTCCTTCCGCAGAAATTATTTATACAGCTGTAATTTATTGTCTTTCAAACTATACAAAGACATTATCACATTGTGTCCAGAACTAAACTGTGTGTTATTTAAAAATGTATGTGAAGTATTTTTTTGTAAGCACTGCTTTTGTGGTGCATCAACTACGGTGTGGTGCTGAAAGATAGTAAATGCCATAATCTTTGCTGATTTTCTGGCAACCCCAAAGAGATGGCTCTTTTACAAAGTCTTTGGTGCCTCTGATTGAGAGAGATCCATTGACCAGCTGAGTAGAGGCCTCGAGGTACCTGCAGTTCAAACCCCATGTGTTTCCTTTAATTTATGCTTAAAGCATTCACCATTGTCGTCCTCAATACTATGTGATTGTAGGATCGGACTAAGTGTGCCTTAAAATAACATGTCTTAACCTACTGTATGTATTTTTTTACTTCTAGTGAGTTGTTCCTTTTCTCTGGTCTTTAAAAACTGTAATATTCATGAAATGCACATTATTCTGAGAACTTTGAATTTAGTCAAGCACTTGAGCAATAATGCAATGGCTGCTATTTTTATACAGTATATTCATTTGAAACCAGCAATAGTGAGTCCTTTGCAGCAAAATACAGTACATATCAGTGAGAACAATCATTTTTGTAGTTATTACAATGTTATACAATTATAGCTTTTTTTCCATTTTTTTTTCAATGATTCATATGGAAATATTACCTCTAGCACTAACATATCCATGGTTGCTGCTAAACTATGACACAAATAATACTCATTTAGCTGTGTATGCCATATAGTTGTGACCAGGTAACTAAACTCAAAGAAGTCGATGAGTGGTTATTGTGAAGTGCGCTGACATCGGCAATAGAAACATGGTAGACTGCACAGTGGACTCTGCATCATAGTTCCAAGTTACAGTTAAGAATTGGCTAGTAATAATATCTCATTGTCAGACTATTTTTTTTAACACCACTGGGTAGGCTATTTATAACTAATATTATACATTTAGAGACTGGTCTTGTAATCATTGTGACTTGTTTAATTTCTGCCTGTTCCATTGAGCCTGTCAAAGTGGTGGTGGTATAAAGCTTTTGCACTGAAACCCAGAGGAAAGGGTTACTAAACCAGTTGCTCACTAAGTGCACCATGTGTAAATATCATGTTAGCATGTGATTCTATGGTAAAATATGACTAGATATATTTTTTACCGTCTTAACTTTTTAAATTATATCTGTATCCTGTAAATATGTGACCGTATACATACTTTAATAAATTGGAACTGCTATATTGAAGTTGGCGTGTGTTTTCATGGAAACAAGGTTGTACAATTGTCCAGGATCGTGCTTAGATATACTATAAAATCTAAACACATCCAAGAAGAGACCAACTCAGCACTGTATCTACATTCCATTTTAGAACCGAGTGCCTTCAAAGTATTCACACCACTTCACTTTTTAACCATTTTGTTGTGCTACAGCCTGAATTTAAATGGATTCCATTTAGATTTGTGTGAGGCCAATGGTGACTTTAAAACAGAGTTTTTAATGGCGGTGATAGGAGAAAAATGATGATGGATCAACAACCTACTCCATAATACTAACCTAAATGACTGAGTGAATAGAAGGAAGACTGCACAGAATAAAAATATTCCAAAACATGTATCCTGTTTGCAATAAGGCACTAAGTAAAACTGCCAAAAAATGTGGCAAAGAAATTAACTTTTTGTCTTGAATCAGGGATGCAACTTTGGCTTTAGAAGTGGGGGGATATATATACAGTGGGGCAAAAAAGTATTTAGTCAGCCACCAATTGTGCGAGCAAAAATCCCAGAACCACACGGGGGGGACCTAGTGAATGACCTGCAGAGAGCTGGGACCAAAGTAACAAAGCCTACCATCAGTAACACACTACACCGCCAGGGACTCAAATCCTGCAGTTCCAGACGTGTCCCCCTGCTTAAGCCAGTACATGTCCAGGCCCATCTGAAGTTTGCTAGAGAGCATTTGGATGATCCAGAAGAAGATTGGGAGAATGTCATATGGTCAGATGAAACCAAAATATAACTTTTTGGTAAAAACCCAACTCGTCGTGTTTGAAGGACAAAGAATGCTGAGTTGCATCCAAAGAACACCATACCTACTGTGAAGCATGGGGGTGGAAACATCATGCTTTGGGGCTGTTTTTCTGCAAAGGGACCAGGACAACTGATCCGTGTAAAGGAAAGAATGAATGGGGCCATGTATCGTGAGATTTTGAGTGAAAACCTCCTTCCATCAGCAAGGGCATTGAAGATGAAACGTGGCTGGGTCTTTCAGCATGACAATGATCCCAAACACACTGCCAGGGCAACGAAGGAGTGGCTTCGTAAGAAGCATTTCAAGGTCCTGGAGTGGCCTAGCCAGTCTCCAGATCTCAACCCCATAGAAAATATTTGGAGGGAGTTGAAAGTCCGTGTTGCCCAGCAACAGCCCCAAAACATCACTGCTCTAGAGGAGATATGCATGGAGGAATGGGCCAAAATACCAGCAACAGTGTGTGAAAACCTTGTGAAGACTTACAGAAAACGTTTGACCTCTGTTATTGCCAACAAAGGGTATATAACAAAGTATTGAGATAAACTTTTGTTATTGACCAAATACTTATTTTCCACCATCATTTGCAAATAAATTCATTAAAAATCCTACAATGTGATTTTCTGGATTTTTTTTCTCATTTTGTCTAGTAGTTGAAGTGTACCTATGATGAAAATTACAGGCCTCTCTCATCTTTTTAAGTGGGAGAACTTGCACAATTGGTGGCTGACTAAATACTTTTTTGCCTCACTGTATAATTGATTTTTTTGTTGGATAAACAAAAACAGCCGGAGGTGTCCGCATGGTCCTAAAGCACACAGTTGCCTCGTTTTGTAACACATTCCAATGATAAAACTGGTGGGGACATGTCGCTGGCCCCCATCCCCAGCGAAAGTTGCGCCCCCTGTCCTGAATAGAAAGCATTATGTTCGGGGAAAATCCAACACAAAACATCACTGAGTACCACTCTTCATATTTTCAAGCATGCTGATGGCTGCATCATGTTATGGGTATGCTTGTAACCAGCAAGGAATAGGGAGTTTTTTTTGGATACAAATAAGTGGAATAGAGCTAAGCCAGTCTAAATCCTAGGGGAAAACCTGGTTCAGTCTCCTTTCCAACAGAAACTAAGAGACAAATTCACCTTTCAGTAGGACAATAACCTAAAACACAATGCCAAATATACACTGGTGTTGCTTACCAAGACGACATTGAATGTTCCTGAATGGTCTAGTTACAGTTTTGACTAAAATCGGCATGGAAATCTATGGCAAGACTTGAAAATTGATGCTTAGCAATGATCATCAACCACATTTTTTTTATACAATAATAATGTGAAAATATTGTGCAATCCAGGTGCGCAAAGTTCTTACAGACCTATCCAGAAAGACTCACAGCTGTAATCTTTGTAAAAAGGGATTCTAACATGTATTGACTCAGGGGTGTGAATATTTATTTAAATGAGATATTTTTGTATTTAATTTTCAATAAATGTGCAAAAATTTCACTTTGTCATTATGGGGTGTTGTGTGTAAATGGGTGAGCAACTAAATGTATTTAATGCATTTTAAATTCAGGTTGTAAGACAACAAAATGTGGCATAAGTCAAGGGGAATGAATACTCTCCTGTCCCTTAGATTCTAATGCCTTTCCATTTGGCTGACCCACCAATATCATTTGGTCTCTTGTTTTTCAATGGCACTCTCTTTTCAAGCTCCAGTACGATGGCTGATGAACAGCAACAGTTCTGAGTAAAACTGGACTATTCTGCCTGGTGTACCATGTCTGTCTACACAGCTTATTTTAGTCCTCACCTCATCTAGATACCTCAGTACTCCAGTGGACAGACATACACAATACAGGTGACTAGAGGTAATCCTTGTGTCCTTCAAACTGGTTCAAGCTGGTCCATTGTGTCAAATGAGACAATGCCACTACGGTGGAAAACTGGATGATTGTCAAGGATCAAATTAGCCTTCAGGTTCAAATTGCTAAGCGAAGGACACTGATGGAAGGCCATGGACGGAAGGAACAATGGTACATTAAGTGCATGAATGGACAGGTGGATGTAAAAAAGAACATCCCACTCGTAGATCAGTGAGGGCAAAACAAACTTGGCGACACCCCCTTTTCCACCACACATGCATTGAGAAACGTGGCACAGAGTTATGACGTACTTGTTAACATAGATAGATAGTTGACGGTTATAGTCTTTGTCCTGGTCAGAGACAGAAATGGAGCTACAGGGTGCATTCACACAGACACACGGTGCTGACCATCACGGCAGACAGAGTCATGATGGCAAGGAGAATAGCCCACCAGTGAGCCTGCGGACGACAAGAGCAAACAAGTCAAACATTCGCCCACTCTAGTTCGAGTCTGCTATAGTTAGCTGTTTAATAGCCAAAACACCTCCAATTCCATTTACTTTCATTCACATAGACTTGAGGTCTTTTCTTCAAGAAGCCATTTGCTACAGGACGTTAGTCAGTTCACATTCCAAATGTGACACACTGATTTGGATGGAACCAATGGGCATGCATTAGCGGTTCAGCTGTGGTGTGGAAACACTACTGTTGCCATATCACAGCCTAATAACCTTAACCATAGCTGGCATAGCTCCTAAACCAGTTATGTGTGGTACTGTCCTCGAATCAAAGAAAAGATAAAACATCAACTTTGAGCTGGGGGCCTCCCGAGTGCAGTGCTAGAGGCATCACTACAGCCCGGGTTCGATCCCAGGCTGTATCGCAGCCGGCCACGATCGGGTGAGCCATGAGGCAGCGCACAATTGGCCCAGCGTTGTCCGGGTTAGGGGAGGGTTTGGCCTGCCGGGAAGTCCTTGTCCCATTGCGCTCTAGTGATTCCTGTGGCAGTCCGGGCGCATGCATGCTGACTCCGGTCACCAGGTGTACAGTGTTTCCTCTGACACATTGGTGCAGCTGGCTTCCGGGTTAATTGCCAATTGGGGAGAAAAAATATATATATATATTTTATTTGAGCTGGAAGGGGGTATGGATGCACAGATACGGACAATAGAAAATCCATTAACACTAAAAAGCCCGGATCATAGGGAGTGAACGGTACATCTAAGAGCAAGTAGGGGCTGGGTTGGGTAGGTCACTTTCTTTATGTAATACATTATAGTTACCTGTCCAAAATTGTAATCAGTAACGTAACTTTTGGATTACCCAAACTCAGTAACATAATCTGATTACATTCTGTTACTTTTAGATTACTTTCCCCTTAAGAGGCATTAGAAGAAGACAAAAATGTATGTTACCAATTGAATGACATCTATTGAAGGATAAATCAATGTTAAAGTTTACATAGCTGGCCATACTGTACATGAATGTTACATTTTACTTTATGGGTTGGTTATGGAGGATTCTTCTAACCATTCGCTTTCTACTACATATAATAATACGATTAAATTATATCTTTACATCAATATATATAATTTGTCCAAAAATGGATGTAGCAACTACAGATTGCCCTTTATCAAAAGTGTGCGAGTTTGAGCATGTGTCCATTAGGCAAATGGATGTCATTTTTTTATCAGCATGAATTAGATTGAGCAATAAAAGCCTACTGTTATTCCATAGGCTGGGATCTGCACTACGCAGCTGTTGCAAGAGCGTATTTTTCACTGGCTGTCCACTGGTTTCAAAACAATGATTGATAGGCAGCTGAAACTTCTTGAATTCAACTATTATTGGGTTCAAATATACATTTAGATTTGTGGACAGCCATCCACAACAACCACAATCCGTAAGGCGCAAATAACTAAATGAGAGAGCAACAGTATGAGTCACATCAATGCACTATGTAAATATCAATAATAAGTGATATCCGTATTGCCGTAGACTACACCACTGCTGTCATCCTTACCTCCAAGCGTTTATTCAAGTTGGATAATCTTTGGATGCCGACAGCAGTCCAACATAGCTTGGACTGTAGACTACAAAAGCCTATTCCAACTCTTTTCCCGCAATCCTTCAAGCACATTTGGTGTGTCATCATAGTGGTCTCTGACTTGTGGTCAGACTCGCTCAGGTGGAACAAACTTAAACTTGTGCCTTTTTTCAATGCTAATTTGAATGTCATTGACAAAAACAGAGAAGTGTCAAATATTGTTTTCCGCAAACATCCTTTCTGAATTTAAAAGTAATCCTCAAAGTAATCACATATTTTTTCAAAAGTATCTGTAATCTGATTACAATATTATTGCTTGTAACGTGACTGATTACTGTAACCGTTGTTTTGTAATCCCTTACTCCCCAACCCTGAGTAGGGGTCACCTTCTCGCTAACTCAACCTGATGTGTGACCCAAGTAGCTCTTTTAAAACCCCGTGGGCATTCCTGATTCACTGCACTTCACAGCATGGCCAAAGCTCAAAGCCATCTGAGGCTGGAACATCAAGCTGGAACATCAAGAACATCAAAACGGGAAGCTTTCCATATACACACTGAGCTCAACACGCATCTCTAACACACTACATCTTC